>NC_136494.1:115951234-116318734 GCF_053919585.1 Euprymna scolopes
CTTCTAGATCAGCTACATTTCCCAACTGATCCAAAAGCGATGAGTGAGAAGCAGAATAGACAGTAGTATCATCCTGAACAATAGCAACATGAGTCGAATTTTGTTTAACCCTGCATCACTGAGGACACTAACTTCTACTAAGGTTACTTCTCTCTCCTTGTCCCATATCACTATATCAGGTTGAATAGCTTCATTTTCTAGGTGCATAGCTGTAGGAATTGCAGATTCATAGTGAATGGTATATGACTTATTTCCAACTGTTCTTTCTGACACATGTTTGCAAGACTTGATGCTACATTTTATATTCAACTTTTTTTCTTTTTTTTTTTTACACATGGTTCAGTGGAGATATTTACACACTCCATTATTCACCAGATAGACTCCAAAAATGTCCCTGTAAATTTATTTTTACCATTATTTTAATTCATCCAATTTATTCTTAAAAGATTTACATTAAAGCTATTTTAACCTAATCAAGCAATTTATTTCAGAAGTATTCAATTATTCAATTAGGAAAAGAAAAAAAATCGAATTATGTGGTAGACTCATTATTTGAATTTTTTTTGCCAATAAATTACTAGTGAAAAAAGAACTATTAAAAAAGATGATTTTATATTTAGAAATTCTATTACTTTGAAGGTTTCATTTTCATCTCTATTCAAGTAGTTAAACCTAGAAATTACACCCAATACTTATAATCAAGATTCTTTGAATCTTTTATAGTTCTTGTCTAGAGTTCCCCATATTAAAAACAAAAAGTAAAATCTGTAATGATGTACACATCTGTGATGAAACGAAAATATTACATTTCAAAAATCATGTAAACTGATCAGATAGTTTTATTTTTAACTAGAAAAAAAAAAAAAAATCAATTTTTTGGAGTAAGAGGAGTGATTGCATCGCCATCTTGAATATAATCCGAAGAAGCAAGGGAGATAATTCAAACTTGCGAGATTTTTGTTGTAATGTCTACAATTTCCTATTAATCACTTATGATTTTCTTAATAAAAATAAAACTACTTGATCAATTTAGGTGATTTTAGGAATATGATATTCTCATTTTATCATGGGTATGGTGAGTCAACAACAAAATATTATAATGTGTCTTTCTGGGAGGATTACCTGAGGATATTAGCAAACTTTTGCGGGCATCATCATGAATTAACAACTGATAAGTTATTGGTCCAAGCTGAAAACATCTTTAAGGAACTGGAACCAATTCCAGTAACAGCAGTGGTAACAAAAGAATGGGACAAAATGGTGGAGGACAAATCTCTCAAGCAAATGACCAAACGTTGAAATGATGACCGTAGAGCATGTAGGAATGACCCTGCCCAAGATGAGTGACATGTATCCAGACACAAACTGAATGCATAGGTTGACGCGAGTTCTTTAGAAACCGCTGTTTTAGAAGATGCATGCAAGCTTTACCTTACAAATGCTGTTCAGCATATCAATTTGGCAGAACTTTATGCCACACTAAATGGCCTTACTCTTGCACTGCAGTGACAGGCTAAGATTGAACATCTCTACACCAACTCATTATGCGTTTATCATTGGTTGACTGACACTGATTGAAACGGCACAAGTTGACAAATACAGCTTGCATCAAAGCAAAATCTGACTGATAAGTTGACTAGAGTGCCAAAGAGCGGGATTGTTATGAGGACAGGATCTAATCCTTTGCAATTAACATATGCAATTGACAATCAGATTTGTGTAATGTCTCAGAAAGTGGCCATCCTGGAATTCATCGAACCACATATTTTGTACAAAAAGTGTCCTGCAACTACGAAGGCATCAATCAAGGCAATCATACACTTGTGCGACTTGATCCAGCACCAGTCTAGTGGCAAAAAGCAAAACTCGAGGTGGAGGGCTACTGGTGCTGGATAGGCATGGATGTGAAGCATTATGGTTCAAGAAATGTTTGCCATCATAATGCTTTAAACCTTAACAGATTGGGCCCAACGTTCCACGATATGGCGTTTGTTGACACAACAGGATGTATGTAAATTAAGATCCATGATTTTTGAATCATGACTAATATTAATGTGTCTACATTTCAATGACTGGAATTTCAGAAATTCACAAACAGATGATGAAGGAGGGGGTGGGGGTAGAATGTGTAACCAATGCACATATTTTCAGGAAGGTAATGGTATTAGCAGAGCGGTATAACCGCACTGTCAAAAGAAATACAGCCAGGACACAGTGTTGGATTCCAGAAGTTGTATAATGTGACACCTTCAACTATGCCAGCCAAGGAGGGAATCTAATAGAAGGTATTATTCACACAAGCGATCACACTTATGTTTGGCCTCTCAGATGATAGGATCAGAGAAGGAAGAAAAGAGAAACTTTCTGTTTTTGAAATTTTGTAGATAGGTTCTTTATGTAGATGTGTCAGTAATTTGCATATGAGGAGATATAGAGTTGATTATTTAAAGGGATGAATTGAAGAGAACAGAAAGAGTTTTAGAAAGTCAAGAGAGCAGAAATGTTGAGAACTGCTGTCATGAATTATAGTTTATGTTAAGCAGGGTTGGTGCGAATTTATGATGAGTTCTGACATTTTTTTTGTTTGACAGATGTCTTTTCATTTTTGCACATTATTTCATTTGCATGTGAGTTTAGGATCAGTTTGGGGAGAAAAAAATGAAAAAAATAACACTGCCATTAAGTGAATAAGTGAATGTTTCATTGTAGGAAAAACAAGAATAAAATCCGACTTTAATCTGCATCTTGTTCTCAACTTGAAAGAATTTACGTGACTGAAATAGGAATTAATTCCTTAAAAACATTGATCACAAAAAACTATAGACAATCTCATATATATATTTCCAAGAAATATGTTGTATACCAATCAAGGATACGTACTCAGCAATCAGCCTGATAGAGGGGTGGGCAGTTATGGCATTTTCTGACCCTGCTCTGTGAGATTGAGGTATTTATCTCGGTTGTCCGAGGAGATTCACACTCTCAGGCTTTACTTTCTGTTTGAGAAGAGGGTGATTTATTGCCAATCGGCCGAGGTGCCTCCACCGGGGAATACCACTAAAGCTGCTCAAACACTTTTTGTGAAGAGTGTGCTACCTCTTGTGTGCTGGTCTACCATCTCCAGCTTAGTGTTATAGTAAGTATTATAAGTTTTATCGTACATGTGAAAAGCCGAAATGAAAACTCGATTGGAAAAAAAATATAGTCACTATAGTCAGCCGAAAGTGAGGCCAGCTAAGAAAACTATAATTCAAGTATTGTTTGTTTTCTAGGGGTTTTATATTTCAACGTTTCAACTGTACAATAAAACTCACTATAATTTAGTGTTTTCATCTTATTTTATTAAAATCAGATCATATGGTATCACTGGAAGAATACATAATGTAATAAAATCTTTTAAGATAAAAAATCCAGGTTGTCCTCGATGGTCGTACATCTAAACAATATGCTTGGACTTTTATTATTCCTGATATTCATAAATGACCTCCCTGATAAAATTGTTTCTGAGATGGGTATATTTGCTGATGACACCACTCTCTACAACAGGTATGAGGAGAAAAACAAATGAACACATATCTAAGGAAATGGCAGAAACTCTAGAGGATGACCTCCAATCTGAAGTGGAATGGGGAAAAAAAATAAAAATAAAATCACATTCAATGCTGCCAAGACTAAGCTTATTTCCTTCAATAATTACAAGAAATCTTCTCTACCACCAATAGCAATGGCCAAGAACACATTACCTGAAAGTAATTCCTTTAAACTCCTCGGTCTGACGTTTACAGGGAACATGAACCGGAATAGATACATTAAGAGCATTGCTAAAGCTGCTGCAAAGAAGGTGGGCTCTCTCTACCGTGCTAGAAAACTACTTATGCCTGAAAGTATTCTGTACCTCTATAAGGCTACCATTCGCCCATGTATGGAGTACTGTTGTCACATTTGGGCTGGTGCATCTGCTGCTTGTCTCTCACTCCTGGACAGGGTACAAAAGAGATTCGCTAACCTGATAGGTCCTGAACTATCATCTAGGCTTCAGCCTCTATCCCACCAACGAAATGTTGCATCCCTCTGCCTGTTCTACAAGTACTTTAATGGTGAATACTCTGACGAACAACAAGCACTTGTACCCCCTTGACGTGACTACCCCGACAAACCCGATAAGCAGCTAAGTCTCACCTCTTCACAGTAGAGATCCCTAGGTGTAAGAAAGCCTTTTACTTCAATAGTTTCTTCTCCAGCACTGCTAGACTTTGGAACTCTTCCGGGATCCTGCTTTCCCAACTGTACTGACATGCAGAAGTTCAAGTGTAATGTGAACAAACATCTTTCTACTCATCTCCCTTCATAATGGCCCTGCAACTTATGTCCCCGATAGCCCTTACTTTAAAGTGGCACTGTGCCTTGTTTGGGGTGAAAAAAAAAAAAAAAAAAAATTGTTTGCAAGTGATCAAACTACACCAAAACCCATTTCATTATAATTTACATGACAAGTTAACCAATTTCAGTTATATCAAAGACAAATTATGTCCCTTCAATGATTGAAAGGGACTTTAAGTTGTACATGTCTTTGTTAACTTCCGTTTTCTGCTGACCATTCTGTTTCATGATGAATGCCTTGAAAAAGTCTCTTCTGATTGATGTTTACCAGTTTTAAAATATATAAACTAATTTGGATTGCTTTTCAGAATAACAGAATATTTTTTAACTGGTAAACGTTAATCAAAAGAGACTTTTTTCAGGGCATTTATGGCGAAGCAGAAATCAGAAGTAAACCAAGATATGCAGAACTTGAACAAAGCCATAAAAATAAACATTTTGAACATCCTCTAAACATAATAGATAATATAAAAAAAATTGGTGCAACTACACGATAATAGTGAAATTCAAAAAAATTGAATTTCAAGGCAAATAACAGCCTACTAAATTGTCATGTCACAATAATTAATATATCCAAAAATTATGAAAAACGAGGAGGTAGAAAAAAAAATTATAAAACGAAAACATTTTTTTTGATGAAAATTAATGAAAATAAAATGTTTGGCTAAAAAACACTGGAGAATTCTCAGGGGGAGGTAAATAGCGTGAAACTATTGCCAATTCTGAAGACTTTCTTAATAAATTGTGCACCACCGATCAAAAAAATGAGTTACTTCCCTTGTTATTATGTCACATATTCCCAAAGAAATATGGTGAGGGGTTTTTATGATAAAGATCAAAAACTCATGTTTTTTTTAAATAATGCAGCAATATTTAAGTACTTTTGACATGCCAATTAAGCAGATATCATTGCTTTTAGTTGAAAATAACACAAAAAGTCAGTAGATGCCATTTGCTTTTTTTTGTTTTATCATTTTTTTTGTTTTCCGCTATTCTAGTGTAGTTGCATGTAAAAATCATTTACAATTCTTACCAAGGCATTATTGCTTATCACCATGGATAATAATAATAATAATAATAATAATTATAATAATCGTTTTGTACATTCCCTCCCCTTCATTAAACCTAAAAGAGGGAGTGGGAAAAATTGGTCATAGCACATTCCGCTCCTTTCCACAAAACACATACTTTGTAAACAGTTTCATTTTAATCCTTTAATGATATATTTTTTATTTTAACTTTTGCCAACCTTTTATTTTATACAGAAGCAAGTGATATGCTTTTTTTCTTTCTAGAATTGCATTTAATTTTATTTATTTTTTTTTTTTCAGTGATTTTCCAGAATAGGCAACAAAGCTAAAAAGGGGTGAAAAAAGATAAATATAAAACAAATAAATATTACCAAAGGCAGGATATGTTACACTTCTACCTACTTGGTTATGTTTGTGTTTTAATTTATTCAATTGAAAAATTTTTCCCTCAACCCCTAAAATCAACAGATATCAGACCATTTCTGTACTAACCTGTTCCCTATTGACTGCAGTGTAATACTGGTTCTTCACAATTCTAGAAGGTTCATCAGCTCAGGTTTGCCTTCTCTCTTTAAGAAAGGGTTAGTTTATTGCCAATCACCAACAGGTCTGCACAGACATCTTTTGCAGGATTAGAATGCTCCTCCCCAGGAGCGTTAACATTTCTAAACCCACTATCTGACCACAGTGTAACATTTCTTGGCATGGTAGAGAAATACCTTACCAAAGGCAAGATAAGTTACTCTTCTACCTACTAGAATATTTTTTTTTTTAGTTTTTACTTATTTTCAAGTGTTTTTTTTACTTAAACTCAAAAATTGAAAATTAAATAAAATACAGGTAGAACATAACATTTTCACATGATTGGTGATATTTATTGAATGTGTTTCTACGAATATTGTTTAATTTTCGATTTTTGAGCGATTATCGAGGCTCAACTATGTCCTTAATGAGATCACCATTTTGTTTTTTTATTCCAACTCAACAGGATTTATACTACTTTTATTTTTTTTTAAAAAAAAAGTTAAAAAAAAAAAAACTTATCTAGGTAGGTAGAAAAGTCACTTATCTTGCGTTTGATAATATTTATTTGTGCATTTTTACTTTTTCACAATTTTTTTTTCTTTTTGCTATTCTGGAAAATCACCAGTTTTTCTTTTTTGACAAGTGCCCAATAAATTGACAAAAGCATGACTCCATAATTTAGCAACAAATCGAAATAACAAATAGAATTTTCAGTACTGATAGTTTTGGAACCAGACAAAACAGACTTTGTTGAGCACCTTTCAGCTTTTTATGTAAACAGCCGAAATATACTAAACAAAAAGTCAGTTTTGTCTGGTTGAAAGTCGTATTGGTAATCTGTACTTTTTTTAATATATATTAAAAACCCTACATTATAGCAAGTTTCATGGTATATGAAATGAAAACTTGTCAGAAAAATAAAGTCATCATCTTTAGAAGTTAGTAGAAATGTGATAAACTTCATAATTGTTTAATTAGACAAGGAATCATTAAAAAAAAAAAAATCAATTAGCAAACTAGAGGAATCCCAGACTTGATGTCTGCAGCAAACGGTGTCCGGTCAGATTCAGTTCCTGATATTGAGGACTTACTGTTTTGGGTCGCTTACTCGTGTGGTTTGCCAAGTTTTATACTATTTTTTTTATTAATTTATTTAAATTGTTAGATGAAAGTACAGAATAGTTAACAAAGCCGTCTCCCCTATGTAAGAATAGTTTTTTAAATAATCTTCTCTAGCTTACTGACCATGCTGAAATAATATTTAGAAACTTAACATGGAGGGGGAGGACTTTGTTAACTATTCTGTACTCTCACCTAACAATTTCATAAATTTGTGAAACTGAAACTCTCATTGTTTGCTGCAGACAGACAGAGTCAGGGGTTCTGGTTTGACAAACAATTTACCATTTATCGGAGTTGAAAACTTTAAAGATAAAAAAATTTGATGGTTTCTAGTCCTTAAATAAAAAAATCGTAAACTTTAGTTATCTTTCAACATGGCAACTACGTATTTTTTTCTGAGTGAATTTTCATTTTGGTATATTCACATGTACGATGAAACTCACTATATAACTTGGCATTTTTAGTGTATGTTTGCTTGTTTTAATCTTTCTAGAATTAATCACAATATCACATGGACATCAGAGAAAGCAGTGAAATATAGAAATACTTTTTAAGAAATCCAACTTTGACGACACTCATAAAAAAATTTTGGCACTCGTGCAGAGGTACAACTTTTGGGGGATATTTCGAAAGTGCATATCAGGAGCAAACAAATGCAATTTCAAAACTGAATGAAAACGATTTTTATTTTCATAAAGCCACAATTCTGAAATTTTTGAAATCATATTTTTGTTGAGAAATTTTTTTTTTAAATAAATATAAGAAACTGATAACACAAAATAGAGTATATTGAAAACAAAATAAACTTTTTTTTTTAATAAGACATGAAAATGCATTATTGAAATGCGTGTGAATTGAGAAAACTTTTTTCTTTCAAAATTTAAAATTTTTAATAAAGTCAAAACACATTTATTGTTGTGAGATTTTCAATTCAGTCCTGAAATTGCATTTGTCTGCCCCTGCTATGCACTTTTGAAATATGCCAACTGAAAACCAAAAAAGTTGTACCTTCACACAAGTGCCAAAATTTTAAATGCTAAATAAATAAAAATGAATTTATATTTTAATTATCTTTTAGAACAGGGGTCTCAAACTACAGCTCATGGGCTAGATTCGGCCCACCACAGTCTTTAATCCAGCCTGTGAACCTCTTATGGAAAACGTAAAAATATTCAAGAAAAAATGTTCAAATGGAAATATGTGAGAATTGTGTAGTGGTTTTTCTTTTTTTTTTCAGAAAATAATTAAAACAATAAGGTTTTGGTGAACCAGTTTCACTAACAAATCAAAGCTAATGTGCAAAACAGTATAAAACACGTCCAGGTCATTTTTTTTTTTTTGCCCACATACATCTAAAAAGTCACAATATGGCCCTCCATTCAAAAACTTTGGCGACCCCTGTTCTAGAACAATGACTGCTTCTAGAATTATTGTTTATCTTTCGTTTAGAAGCACACAAACTTGTGCCCCCTTAACCGACATGACAAGCAGCAAAATCCCACCCCTTCACTATTGAGGTCCCTAAATGCTGGAAATTCTTAACAGTTTCTTCCCTTGAACTGCAAGACTTTGGAATTCCCTCCATGTTTCTTGCTTCCTTGACTGCGCTAATCTGCAAAACTGTAAATGTAATGTGAATAGGCATCTTGCTGCTCAACTCCCCATAGTCCTCTGCTGGATAATTCCAAATAGTAGTTATGTTCTAAGTGGCTATATGCCTTGTTTGGAATGAAAAGCATAATACTAGACTTGCTTTTAAAACCGTTCCATAATTTACTTTTAATTTGCTAATTTAAAAAAAAAAAAAAAAAACACTTGAAGTCTACTGCACGTCGTAAACATTATGTCAGACATGGTTGCTTGTTTTTTCCTTATTAAACACTAGATGTACATACCTGGCGTTGCCCGGCAATCTGTATTTTGTTTCATTACCCTTTTCAAAAACAAATTTAATTATTACGATATTGTTTTGGTCAATGGTCATTAAATTAAAACTGGACACTTTCATAAAAGGTGAACTGAACTGACTTTTGACAAACTAAACCTAAAACTTAGTTGAGGGTTAAAACTGTTTTAATCTTAATAAAATTATTGACTTGAATAGCTTTTAAAATAGTGATCTTTCAAAATACATGAGGATTTGCTGAGTATGTTAAAGTCAGTTCAAATGCCTTTAAATTTTCGAAAGGCGAGTAATTTATTCCTTATTTCAGAACACTCTGATCCTCATCTGGCATTAATTGAAATGAATGGCTCTTGTCTTGGGGAGTCCTCATGTTTTGAAAAGCCTCTGGGCTTGACCTTTACTCCTGATCTTAATGGAACACATACATTAAATCCGTTGCCAAAGCTGCTGGAAAAATGGTGGGATCCTTCTATCGATCCAGTAGATCGATCACTGCTGATGCAATTCTCTATCTATATAAGAGCTAGGTACGTCCAAGGATGGAATACTGTTGCCACATTTGGGCAGGAGCTGCTAAAAAGAACTTATCCTGCCTTGGTAGAGCTCAAAATAGACTTCGTAGCCTTGTAGGGGATATCCTTTTCTCTTCCCTGCAACCTCTTTCTCACAGAAGAGATGTTGCGAGTTTGTCTCTGCTTTATCGTTATTTTCATGGCAAGTGCTCGACTGAGCGCCAATATATGGTCCCTTCTCACCAAACTTTCACAAGAAACACCAGTCTAGCAGAAAACATTATCAATAATTTCCCCCACTCTTTATCTGTGCCTAAACCTAAACGTAGATTCCATGAACAAAGCTTCTTTCTTAGAACTGCACGCCTATGGAATTGTCTTCCATTTTCCTGCTTTCCAACTGACTACAATATGGTTGTCTTCAAGCCTAATGTAAACAAGTTTTTGATGAGCCGTTCCATATAAGTTAACAAATTTACTGAATTTCCATTACTAACGATTACTATATTGTCCAATTTCTACTGTACACTCTTTAACCCTTATCCTCGAGTGGCCTCTTAACCTTGATAAGTGGTGATGCCTATGAAAAAAAAATGTATGCTGGTGGATTTAATTCTGTAATGAAATTATATTTTTAATAGGATTTTTTGTCACAAGTGCATTTTAACTCGCCAGAAGTTTCTTTTTTTGAAGTGTCATACTAACGGAAAAGGAAGACGATATCCAAAACGACTGTTCCAATTCCTAAGACTTATTTTATTTAATTAAATTTTTTTTTTTTTCAAAAAAAGAAAAAGAAAACATTCTACAATATATTCCATATATTTCTTGATATTCTCAACCGAATGTTACATTTTATTTATGCATTATAAAAATTATTTTGAAATATAGAATGTTACATTTTATTTGTAAATTTGATAATATAATTTATTTTGAAATATTGTTGCTAATATTTTAATGATTTCAATTCAATAAATTTTTCGTTATTCAATGTTTTCTGCTGTGCTACTTTTGTTACTTTATTGAACTGGCTTTAAATTAAAAAAAAAAAAAAGTCTGGTTAGAAAACAAGCATTAATCTTGGATTGTCTCCCCTTTCCGCTAGTATAACTCTTCCAAAAATGAAAAAAAATACTTCAGAGTTAAAATACATTTATGCCTATTTTTTTTCTTTATATTTATGCTTTCGCATTTTTTTTGCATCAATAAATATTCGATAAAAAGTAAATAGAAAATGTTTATCAAAGTTACATTGATACGTGAAATACAAACACGAAAAGTAGTCATACAAACAATATTATTAGAGATTAATCAAAAATTTATTGTAATTAAAAATAAAATAATAAAAACTAAAACGAATTTTTTCATTCTATTTAAAAAGATTCTTATGTAAAATTGAACAAAGTTTTCGAACTGCGGGGGTGGGGAGTACATTGCTGCCATTTTAGAGCAAAAAAGACCTGGACGTGTTTTTTTTACTGTTTTGATCATTAGCTTTTTAGTGGGACTGGTTTTCTAAAATCTTTTCTGAAAAAAAAACAAAAAAAAACTACACTATTTTCAAACATTTCATTTTTTTTTTTTTTTTAACATTCTTCCTGAATATGTTGTTCAAAACTGTTCTGCGAGCTAGATTAAAAACTTTGGCGGGCCCAATCTGGACCGCGGGCCATAGTTTGGGGGGGGGGGCATGCTCTAAAGTATAATATCGGTCAGTAACGCAAACGCAATCTTTTTAAACTGAGGTAATTTTTATTTTTGGTCCCAATCAAGAATATCTCTTTCGGGAAGATGGATTTTTCCCACATAAACTGACCTTGTGTCTAACTACCCTGGTGGGTAAGTAATTAAATATCGACAAGATCTTGTCAACAGGTATTTTTTTAAATATAAATAAACATTGAATTATTTATAGTCATAAAATTATTTATTAAAATCAAAAAGAGAAAACTAAAAGGACTTTTAGTAATTATGCAGAATATGGACCTTGCTATTTTTCAGCTAGGATTTTCAAGTTAAATTCCATTTCCACAGTATTTTTTTTTTCATTATTAAATTGTTAGATGAAAGTACAGAATATGGTACTTCATGAGGAACGTAGACCCTGCGTAAACTGCCTTTTTTTTCATTTTTTTTTAATGGTTGCTCCCTGAAATGCGCAAAAGGATTTCTTTCACTTTCTTCGTATATATCTCAGGCTTTTTTTTTTTTTAATTGAGCGTGTATTTATTTTCGGAATTTTTTTTTTCTTGGATTAAATTTGATTCATACTTTTATTTCGTGCTTGTTTTTATTTTAATTTTTATTATTATATTTTCCCACTAAATATTTTCATTTTGCGTTACATTTATTTTTTCATGCGTATTCAAATAATGCTGTTGGCCTTTTTGTTTGCTTCAAAAAAGCTTTTAAAATAAACCAATGAAAACCTTTTGTGCATGCGCTTTCAGGGAGCAGCCATTAAAAAAAAAAGAAAAAAAAAAAGACGTTCCCCGTGAAATACCCAGAATAGTTAACAAAATGCTGTCTCCTTCCCATGTTAAGAAGGGCTTTCTAAATATTTATTTTATGACGGTCTGTATTAGTACCCAAATTTTTTTTAAATCTCCTGATTATTAAACTGTAAACATGAGATAATTCTGCAGTTTTCACCACAGTTCATAAACTGCAGAAGTACCTATTTTTGAATTATTTTCTCATACGGCGGACAATGACGAGTAAATACAACAGCTACGTTTTAGATTGTAAAACTCAAACGTGAAAAACGATGTCAATTAAAAAAAAAAGGAAAATGTGTCACCACGAGTAAAACAATGTCAAATGTGGGTCTCCAAGTTTTAGACGTATTGCAGTGATGTGTGCATATGAGCGGTCAGAAAAATGGGGTTCGTTTCACAATGGTTCTAGCATTGCAAATAAAACCCCAACTTTATGGTCAGTCTGTATATTTAAAAAGTTGAGGGATTTCGTTGTTTAAGGTTAATTTAATCCAGACGACCGGCTAAAAAAATACAATTGTATACTGTACTGTACCGAAATGGTTGTTTTCGGAAAGAAAAGGATATATTAGCTGAGGAAATACCTATTTTAATCATATAAATGAAAAGAGAAAATATTTGTTAATAAAACGGTTTAAAATTTAAATATATGGTACTTCTACAGAAACAGAACTGGTTTTGAGGGGTTTATTTTATTTATTTTTGTTTGTTTTTTTAACACCTAACTTAAGTTTTAAGTTTAGTTCGGCAAAGTCGGTTTGCTTCGGTTCAAATTAAAGACATGAAAATATATAAAAATGTTCCAGTTTTTCAAGAAAGGGGTTCACGTAATATTGATTAACTAGTGGTGTGTGGTGTTGTGTTGTGATAGTTAATTATGTGCAAATAAAATACTTTAAAACCATAATAAAAATGAAACTTTAGTGTAATAAGAACTATTCGACTGCATATGCTTTATTTCCTCATCTAAATACCTGGTTAAAATGTTTAACCAGTTGTTAAAAACTAGTGGATTTGGTTGACGAGCTATACCTAGATTTAAAAGGGCTGGAAGATTATATAAAAATTAATAAAAAGTGACACAGTACGGTGGTTATACGCACCAACTGTGGTGTCTGTGTACTGTGTTACCCTTGGGAATTATTCTCTTAATTTGTTCTAGCAGGATGACAGACAGTGACTCGCTATCTAATAATACCTTTTAACCGAGAGATCTTTTAATGATTCTAACCGCTCCTTTAAGTGCATGCAACTGTTTGTATGTTTCTTGCACTTGATTCATTGGATGTAGTTTTTGAAATTCTTTTTCAAGAGTCCGGTTGCTCCTATTAGAATGAAGATTCCAGTTTCTTTTCATGTCGTACATAAGATCTTGGTATTTTGTTATCTTTTTCCCTCTCTTTTGTTTATGAATGCATGTATGCTCCCTGAAGTCACGAATCAGACAACACTAGTGCAGTTTAACAGCAACGAGCAAATTGCTTTCATTTCAGAGGAGTTCAATCAGCGTAAAACGTAAGAGTTAACAACCCTTCCCTGACCCTACACACATTCATGTTAAGAACGGCTTTCTAAATTTGCTTGGGACTGTTAAACTGAATAAATGCCGGGTAGAAGAGTCTAAAAAGAAAATTCCGAAAATTTTCCCAGTCTTTCTCGAGTATTTTTATAGGATTGCTCCACCTCCAGTCTCTAAATCGGGTTCCAAACTGGGGTTTTCCTACATTAGGGTTAGGGTTAAGTGGAATCCTCTGACGACAAACAAGGTAATGATTAGAGGCGAGATAATTCTACCTTACTCTGCTTAGCCGGCATTGTTGCCAGTTTTGGCAGCAATACCTGATCAGAAGTTGAGCAACTCTTGCTTCACAGGAGGTAGCCATGGGTTTTTTTTTTAGAGTGAAAGGAGATCAAAGATAAGAATGCTGATTACTAGCAGTTGGGTTCGAAATCTTACACTACGGATCAGTTATACGACGAAACAGCTGTCTGTAGATGACACATACAAACATATATATATATATATATATATATATATATTATTCTTACATTTGATGTCTG
This sequence comes from Euprymna scolopes, assembly GCF_053919585.1. NCBI lineage: Eukaryota > Metazoa > Mollusca > Cephalopoda > Sepiida > Sepiolidae > Euprymna > Euprymna scolopes. Next base: position 115,965,270 of record NC_136494.1, read on the forward strand.
TGGGTATGTTATATTGCCGATTCAACCGAAATCTGGTACCAATCAATGTCTTTGGTACAAATCGACCGGAAACACTAAGTGATTATTAAAATCCAAAAATTAAACAAAATGGGGTAAAAAAATAAAAATAAAAAAAAAATAGCCAGTACACAAGATAGATTAAGTCAGGAATTTATATTTTATAAAAAAAAAAAATCATTTTGACCAACAAAACTGCTACAGTACACTTCATACATTTCTTATATATATATATATATATATATATATATATACATACATGCATGCACGATTTTATTTTGATGAGGGGGATCTTAAATTCCACGAATAAAAAGATAATCCAATCATACATTTTTTAAATTACACAATTTTATATTATATATATATATATATATATATATATATATATATACATATATATAACGGGTTCTAATTTATTTCCAGAGTTTATAGAAATTAACGTAAAAGAGGGGTCAATTTCTAGAATTTAGAATTAAAAAGTTCAAACCCCGCGTTTAGACCAAAATGTATATCGGACCCTTTCAAAAGTGGGTGATCAGTTTATAATTCAAACGGAGTATTAAATTGGTCCCCCATTTCTTGTCCACTTCCTCTGCAATTCTCAGTTTCTCTCTGTAACTTTCGACTTACCTTATCTGAATTGAGGTCCGGTTCATCCTGTATTAACCGATAGAGGAAAGACTTCTGATCCCGACATAAAGTCGTCCTAGTCGTCATGAATATCGTCCCCCCGACATTTAATTTTACCCATTCGTTTTTGCGGCATCTTGATGCCTGTTGGTTGCTAGTATCGTTGGAGCAGTCATTTACCACCGACTGGTCTGACGCCATATTTGTTGTAATTTCTTCTCTCCCTTTGCAGAAATGAATAAATAAATAAAACATTAATAAAAACATAAAAACTCCAGTCGCCTCTTCCTCTTACCTATATGGACACATTTTTTCCCCCCACATCAGGCTAAAATTTACATTTATTTTTTTCAAATCTGCTGACAATGAAAAAAAAATCCTTTCATTGTATTCGCGTTAAAAAGCAAAATATATGAATTTTAGACATCGCTAAACTTACTAGAATTGTGCGAATTCAGAAACCAAAAAGGAAGCGGGATGATTTTTTTTAATACGGAAGGCGAAAATAGCAACTATTTATTGATAAGCAAAAAATAATTGTGACAGCTAGGATAAAAGGGAATCATTTCATTCAGAAAACTTTCAAACAAAATTAATTAAAATTCAATATCATCACACACACACACACACACACACACACACACACACAAGCTTCTTTCGTCTTTATCAGATTCAGTGTGGCTATATATATATATATATATGTGTGTGTGTGTGTGTATATATATATGTGTGTGTGTATATATATGTATATATATGTATGTGTGTGTATATATATATGTGTGTATATATATGTATATATATATATGTGTATATATATATGTGTATATATATATATGTGTGTGTATATATATATATATATATATATATATATATATATATATATATATATATGGTGGCGGTGGCCTCCTTCAGTCTTGACAGACTATGGATACCTACTGTAAGGATGCTTGCATGTGGAATTTTTGTGGCGAGAGTTGCACAATCTCCGACCATACCTCTCCTGAGTGGACATTGTTAAATACCAGTGGCAAGTGTAGGTTCAGGACAACTGGAAACAATGCCGTGATAAGCAGAGAGCACATACAGCACCTAGAATTCCGAAATGGCCACCCATCTGGTATTAGCCATGTTCAACATTGCTTAACTTCTGTGATCTGATGGGAACCAGTGTGTCAATGTAATTATGCTATATATATATATATATATATATATATATATATATATATATATATATATACACAAACAATGGGTGTTCAATAAGTAATCCCCCTGACTCACTTCTCATGGTAGTAGAGCAACAAAACTTGGCACAGTTATTAGTCTTTCTGTAGATAACAACCACTCATCATTACGCATTTCTCTCATCGTTTAATGCAGCTCTGACGACAGTTTTTGTAGAACACCCCAGGTTGGTCCTCCAACTACGATATGACTTTGGAAATCAAAGCTGCATCATTTGGGAAACGCTTTCCTTTCAAAAACAATTTCATAGTTGGAAAGAGGTGAAAGTCAAAGAGTGAAAATTCAAGAGAATAGTGCGGATGGGAGAGAATTTTATAGCCACACATCCATGCTTCTGATCTGGTGACATGCATGTTGTGGATCAGAGCATTGTCTTGCAGAGGGAGAATATCTTTGCTAATCTCATTTCGCCTCTCAATTTTCATAGCTTCTCTTAATTTCCTGTCAATAATTCCCCTTTTTCCCTCGGTGGTGATCCATCCTGTTAAATAATCAAATCCTGTCCGATTTTAACCATTATTACCAATCATTACACTGTTATCTCACTATCGACCTAACAAACTCATTAATGCTTACCCTCGAGTGGCCTTTTGGTCTTGATAAGTGGTGACTCTTTAGTAAAAAAGAAAATTCCTGTCAAGAAATGATGTATTTTATACAGTCTTTTGTTTAATCCAGAGAAAACTTTCTTCCTTTTGCTGTAAAAGAAAAGAGAACTCTTTGATGCTTCTATATTATAATAACGAAAAAATATTGCATTTCAAGTAATACAAATGGTACCTACGTAATTGTCATGTTGCAATAATAACATATCCAAAAATTACGGAAAATGATAAGGTAGAAAAATAATTATTAATGAAAAACAGTTTTTGAAAAAGTTTAGATTGGCAATAAAATCTGTCCGACATTTTTAATTATGTTCATTACATGATGTAAGCAACAGAACTTAATTATCTCCCCTGTCAAATTATCTTTCTTTTTTTAGTAAGTGTAACACAGTGATTTCGCTTCATTTCACAAATTTCTTTCTTCATTAATTTGTAGTGAACTACTACTATGATGCTGCTACGGTATGCTTCCCTTATTTCTCTCTTTCTTCCTACTCTTCTACTTTTCCCTTCCTTTCTTCTCTCAACGTCACCAGCGGTTTCAGCCAATCGAAATAGAGGACTGTCCTGGAGGGAGATACAAAGAAGAAATCTGTCTCAGACATGCGGAAACGATAGAAGCATCAACACGTGACGGACCAGTTTCCCTGGGTAAAGACTTTTATCAAAGAAATGTACCATCCTCTTTGTACCCTATACCTTGGAAACCTTTATAAAACATCATCAATCCTAAAGTCTCGTCGCACTTAATTATAACTGATGTTTTCTTTTCCACAATAGTTCTTTTTCAGCACTCTTGTTCTCTCTCTAATATCGGAGCTGCCTCAAAAGGGGGACCGACCAAAATGGTGACCCTTTTTCAAACATCGTTAAAATTTATGGTAATTGTCATAAATTCATTATTGTTTTACCTTATTGTTTTTTTAATTTTTTGGATTATGCTATTATTTGAAACCTGACAGGTACCATTTGTTTCACTGGAAATTCAAATTTTTTTTTTTTTGTTGTTATTATAATATAGAAATGCCAACTCTTCTTTATCTATTTGCGCTCTCTGGAAGTGAATTACTTCCCTTGAACATTATTTCGAACTTTTCCCCCTTTTTAATTATCACCAGTGTGCGTAAAGCCCTTTCTTTTTTTTTTTTTTTACAGAAGAGTCATCACTTATTAAGGCCCAGAGGCCACTCAAGGATAAAAGTTAATGACTGTACAGTAGTCAATGGGACAATATTGTAGTAATTGTTAGTTAGTAGTTTGGTAAATTGGATTATTTAAGGGAACGGCTCATCAAGAACTTGTTTACGTTGGACTTGAAGATGACCGTATTGTAGGCAGCTGGAAAGCAGGGAAACGGAAAAGAGTTTCACAGGTGTTCAGTTCTAAGAGAGAAGTTTTGTTCATGGAATCTACGTTTAGGTTTTGACACAGATAAAGAGTGGGGGAAATTATTGATAGTGGTTTCAACTAGACGAGTGTTTTTTTGTGAAAGTTTGGTGAGGGGGGGAGCATAGATTGGAGCTTAGATGAGCACTTGCCATGAAAATAATGATAAAACAGAGACATGCTCGCAATGTCTCTTCTGTGAGAAAGAGGTTGAAAGGAATAGAAAATGGCATTCCCCACTAGGCTGCAATGTTCTTAATTAAATAAAGCTTCTCAAGCTTATTTTGACTTTGGCTTTCTCTTAACATTCATATCTGACAATAACTCGTCTCCTTTAGTCATACATTACAACCATTCACATGTATATATATTTTGCTAAAAGGGTGAAAAACATACTAGCCATTAATTTGGTGAAATGCCCTAAATGACAAGAAGTTCAAATGTCCTGTATGTATGAAAAAAAAAAGAATATATATACAATGTGTTTCTAAAATGTAGTAAATTGGTGTTAGACAGCAATGTAGTTGGATTTGGTCAGCATGAAATAGAAATAAATTTAGTTCTGAAAAGTGTTCCTGCAAAATAGGAAACAAACAAATAACAACAAAACAAATCAGTAATACCTAGTGTGGCATTAGCCCTGGGCAAGCTATGCCGGTTTCCTCCTATAACAAAGCGTGCTCGCACGTATGCAAATGCATACAAAGTGCAAAATGAGGTCACCGTAAAGATAAAGAAAAAGATTATAAAAAATGAGTGCGTGCAACAGACAGGGTAGCACATCTGAGAGGACGTTCAAGAGTATGTTTGAAAAGTTATTACTTGTCCTATGTTCTTTGCAATGTACTCTGCTACAGCATGTTTGGTCTACATGTGTAAACGTGCGTAGCATTGCACTCCAAAGGAGGAAGTTTATAGGAACTGTCAAATTCACAAGCGTTACCCAGCCACATGTGTATCCTGGTCAGGGGAAGTGATATACAGCACCTAGCGTTAACAAATGGTCACCCATCTAGTAATGGCTATGATCCACATCACTTAATTGTGGTGATCAATGTAATTATGCCATATTAGGAAGGATAATGAAATAATGTGAATTTTTAAATGAACATTCATTTTCGTTATTGCCAATCTGGATAGTCTTTTAGAATGCCACTAGCGAGGGGTACCCGGCGTTGCCTGGGTGTTTGGAGGTGTGTGTGGAAACTCCGGGGGTGGTTAAAAAAAATGTTTTGGTGGGTAAGTATGAGGATCGAACCCGAACCATTGAAGCAAAGTTGTAAATTAAAGTGTGAAAAAAAAAACGTGCGACGTTAACCATTGCCCCACCACGAGATGCTAATGTAAACATGTTTGAATTTATTTAATTACTTGGATTTGGCAGGTGCCCGTTTAATGAGTTAATGAGGTCAAGTTTGACTGCGGGATAGTATTTTTCCCAAGATGTTATAGGAAAAAGACTAACCCACATGCGGCGAGCAACAAATGTTGAATATTTATCTTCCCGAAATCGAGCAAATTAAATAGACAGGCGAGCTTTGTTGTTAACTGTGAGATATTACGATTTATATGTGATATAAAAAGTTTTAAAAAGTTGTGCACCGACCGTCCACTTCTCTGAAAAAAGCCTTTTATAGACATACAGAAAAAGCGAACACACATACATACATACATACATACATACATACATTTTCGCTTTTATATTTATAGATGACTGAAACTGATTTTCAAAATTTCTATCTTCTTCTCAAAAGCAAAGGCAGGAATGTCACGTGACCAGAATTCCAAAATGTATACTTGTTTCTTTTTGTTTTACTCATATTCACCCCTAACAAGGCATATCACAATTTGGATGCAAGAGGCCACTATTTACGATCATGTCTAGGAAAGATTAACAAGATGTTTGTTTACATTACATTTGACCTTCTCTATATCAATACAGTCAGGGAAGCAGGGAGCAGGAAAGGAATTCTAAAGTCTAGCTGTTTGAGGGAAGATACTATTAGATTAGAAAGCGTTCTGGCATCTAGAGACCTCAACAGTGAAGGGGTGTGATTTTGTTGCTAAGCATGTTTGTCAGAGATATGTACGTTGAGAGGGCACAAGTGCAATGAGTTCATCAGAGCACATTCCATTAAAATACTTGCAAAACAGGCACAGGGATACAACATTGCGGCGATGGGACAGGGGTTGGAGCTTAGTTGACAAACTTAGACCTATTAGATTGAAAACTCTTTTTGGGGACTCTATCTAAGAAGGATAGACTAGTGATGGATGCACCAACCCAGATGTGGCAATAATATGCACATGAATGCCAGGGAAGTGGAAAAATTAACAGGAACACTTTGCTAGGAAAACATACCTTAAATAAAATGTCCTTCAAAAATATAGCTTTGCCATATTTGATGTAGCCAAAACTAAATGTGGGATATGCTAATATGGAGTCTTTTAACTTTTTCTTTTTACAAAGGAGTCGCCACTTATCAAGGCCCAGAGGCCACTCAAGGATAAGGGTTAATGGGACAATATCATAGTAATCATTAGTTGTGGAAATTTGGTAAATTCGATTACTTAAGGGGGGGGGAGGCTCATCAAGATCATATTGTAGCTGGAAAGCAGGGAAACAAGAGAGAGTTCCACAGGCATGCAGTTCTAAGAAAGAAGCTTTGTTTATGGAATTTAGGTTTATGCACAGATAAAGAGTGGGGAAATTATTGATAGTCATTTCAGCTAGACGAATGTTTTTCATGAAAGTTTGCCAAGGGGGTAGGGCATAGATTCAGATGAGCACTTGCTATGAAAATAACAACAGAGTAGAGATAGGCTCACGTTTCTTCTGTGGGAAAGAAGTTGCAAAGAAGAGAAAAGGGCATCCCCTACTGGGCTACAAAGTCTATTTGAATTCTGTCAAGGCAGGTTGCTTTGAGAAGCTCCTGTGCAGATGTGACAACAGTGCTCCATCCTAGGACGTACTTGGCTCTTATACAGGTAGAGAATTGCATCAGCAGTGAAATATCTACTGGAGCGGTAGAAGGATCCCACAATTTTTCCAGCGACCTTGACAACGATTTGATGTATGTGTTCTATCTCAGATCAGGAATAAAGGTCAGACGCTTGCCAAAACGTGGAGCCTCTCTAAGACGAGAGCCATTCATTTCAATTGGTGCCAGATGAGGGTCAGAACGTTGATGATGATAGAAGCATGGTTTTAGATGCAAACTTTTGACTGAATGTCAACCAAGCTGAAAATAGCAACTAAAAATAATGTCATATTATGAAATAACAACATAAACAAAGTACAACTAACATCAGCAATAGTGCAGACGCCCAAACACCAGGAACAGCCAGTGATAACAACAACGACAACACATAAATAAAGATGGCGTCGACTTGTGTTTCACTTCGACATTCAATGACATATTAAGTTGTCAGAAACTATGTTTTTCATACCCATCCTTCCACTATGATATACAGTTCATTATAGCATAGAATTAATGGGCAAAGCACATTGCACAATAGGTACACTAAGAGAGAGAAGATTAGAAAAAATCCGACAGATCAGATACAGAAATATGTGGTAAAATATCTACAAACAGGCTACAAGTGACAAACCTAATCTAAATTCTCTCACAGACACACCAGATTTAAATGGAAACAACAAAACATGGGTTCAAGGGAACGAGCATTCCCTAACAACAACGGATAATCAGGACAACAAAACACAGCAGCAGACAAAGTGTCTCTTCAATTGCAGCGCAAAACAGTGTCTAGTGCTATGTCCACTCCTCTCATACATAAAGGCTGCATCATCGACTATCAGAAGCAGTTTGGTGGAGGAGGTCGTCTGAACGTCTCACATGGATTTCTTATGGATGATACAATACCTCATAGCATATAATATTTCACTGGCGTCAGAAGTATCCAATACAATTGGTGTCATTCGTGTTTACAACAACTTGTATCTAAAGTCATATATATATATATATATATATATATATATATATATATATATATATATAATAATATAATCATTTTGACACAAAATTGTGGAGAAATTTAACTCCCCCAAAAAGTTTGATACCTATTTAATCTGTATACTGCCAGAAGAAAATTAACAGAGTGCCAAACGAAAGAATAGATTGTCTTCTAAGAAATTAGTTATATTTATAAGAGGAAACACAGGTGCGATTTTGAGAGAAAAAAAAAAGAAACTGATACTATGTGATAATTCATATGTGAAACAGAGGTAGCAAAAAAAAAAAAAAAAGAGACGAGAAGTGATGCTAACGCAGCAGACAAAAAAAGAGAGAAGGAAAGATAGAGATCAGAATATAAAAGAAAAGGGACAAAAAACAAAAAAGGGGGAGAGATAAAAGAAAGAAAACAAAACAGAGAAAAGAAATATGGACCTTCACTTTCAAGTTGATATCAGCCCGGCTAAGTTTTGTTTAATAATAAGAAAAATCATGCACACACTCCTGCACACACTTTCGACAAAATCCTGTTTTTCTCTACTATTATATAAAAGGAATTGTGTGTGTGTGGGGGGGGGTATGTTGGAGATTGCACAACTCTTGCCACAAAAATTCCATGTGCAGGCACCCTTACAGTGGGTATTCATAATCTATCAAGATTCAAGGAAGCTATCGTGTGTGTGTGTGTGTGTGTGTGTGTGTGTGTGTGTGTGTGTGTGTGTGTGTGTTTGTGTGTGTGTGTGTGTGAGTTCGTTCCCTATGGACTCCCAAACGACTGGGCCGATTGTCTTGAAATTTTACACGAATGTACTTTATGTGCCTGTCAGGGTTCGTAGATAAGTTTTCTTCCGCAATGTCTTCAATAAGTATGAATAATCAAAAAAATCCAATGGAAAGAAGGAACAGGCGATTTTGACTAAAGTCAATGCCTTATACAGACTAATATCAGAACTGCATTTGAAAAGTCTTATTGCCGTACAAGCAGAAAGACCTGGCGTATAAAATAAACAGTAGGTTCTTTGATATGACAGGAGAGCATTCGAAATGAATGTTCTGTTTAGAGCACAATGATACTTGACTTTTACATTTTAAACTTTAATTTAAGCCATTATCACTGCATAAGTAGAAAGGCCTGGTATATAAAATCAACAGTAGGTTTTTTGATATGACAGGGGCGTGTTTTCATGATATTGGTTTCACTTGTTATTTAAATAAATCACACTTATTTTAAAGCATTGTATTTATCATCTGCCACTGTGTTTGTACCTATTTACTATGCCTCCCCACGGGACAGAGTTAGACACCAGGGTCGTTTGTAGTCACACACATGAATATTCAAAACTGAGGAGCAACTGGACTCATGAAAAAGAATTCCAAAACCTACCTGGCAAATATACCATGCGAACCAAGTGTAAGAGAGATTCAAACAATTGCACTTTAAGGGGCGGATAGAATCTTAAAAAGATCCCTAGGTTGGAATATATGAGATAGTAGGTGAATGTCTGGCATCCAGTAGAATGCTCCATCTCCAACTTGAACAAACTGATAAGAAAACTGAAAAACAAAAAAGAGAAAAGATTTTTTTCCCATAGATTAAATTCTTGGTCTCATTTGCATTGCACTGATTTTGCAATGGCATAGACTTTTAGGGAGAGAGAGAGAGAGAGAGAGAGAGAGAGAGAGAGAGAGAGGGAGAGAGAATAGAATAGAATAGAAATAAATTTATGGCAAGTCAGCTATACATATTTAGACATGAGATCTGAGATTAAATATGACTGCATGTACACAACCATTCATTATGTCATATTCTATCAATAATGACACCATCGTAAATGACAGCATCAATAAAATAGAATAAAGAATGAACAAATCAATGTGTCTAATATTAATATGGTCAGTGTATCGAACAAAAAATTGAATATTTTATTAATTGATTAGTCTTTGAATCACCAAACACAGTTTTCTTCAAAATTATAAATGTAAAACTAAACTTGCAAATTGTGTTGATATCAATAAAAATCTATACCGTCACAGAAACAATCGTACACAAAGTTATTTATTTATGTTGAATTCTTAAAACATATATCGATGAATATGTAATAAATTTGTTTACCTCGTATATATATATATATATATATATATATATATATATATATATATATATATATATATATATATATGTATTCTTTATTTTAGATTGTGAAATTAAAAAATAAAAATGAATGCGTCAGCTGACCGGTTTCGAAGCTCGCTCAACAGAGCTAAAATCGAGCTTAATTACATTTTAAAAAGAAAAGGGGGGAACAATGAATCGGAGATGAAAAAGTAAGGGGGGGTAAGGGTGGATTAATTATTAAATAGAAACTAGATTAAGCCCTAAGAGATTCTCTTTTTGTTTGCAAAGAGAAGGTCTCAGAGTCTTAATATATATAATTTCTAGAATTTTGAGATGGCAAAGAGAGTGCGACTTGCTAATAGAATTGTATGGAGGGGAGGAAGAACGTCTTCACAAATTGAAGACAAATTTTTTTTTTCTTGTAAACCCATTTTGTCTTCAATTTGTAAAGTCGTTCTTCCTCCCCTCCATAACAATTCTATTATCTATTTATTCAAATGTAGCTGTGGTGTGCGCTACGTCCAACGAACGTCTCAAAGATTAGATAATAGGGTAAAACAACATGTTCCATCCAAAATTCGAAATGGAAACTACCTACGTTCGGACGTTTTGAGCAATACCCATGGCTCATCTATACGAGAGCACCTTATAAATAATCGTATTTGCGCTTCGAACTTTAGTGCAGACTTTTTTTCCATCCTTAGCAAGTTGAACTCTCTTTACCATCTCAAAATTCTAGAAACTATATATATTAAGACAAACAAAAAGAGAATCTCTTAGGGCTTAATCTAGTTTCTATTTAATAATTAATCCCTCCCCTTACTTACCCCCCCCCCTTACTTTTTCATCTCCGATTCATTGTTCCCTCCTTTTCTTTTTAAAACGTAATTAAGCTCGATTTTAGCTCTGTTGAGCGAGTTTCGAAACCGGTCAGTTGACGCATTCATTTTTATTTTTTAATTTCATAATCTAAAATAAAGAATGTTTTCGAACAGGTTTAAATTTGGTCTTTACATAGCCTTAATAAAATTTTGTACCCCGCAAAAAATATTTGAATATATATATATATATATATATATATATATATATATATATATATATATATATAGTAATTTATAAAATATATATGGCGATTAAGCTACACTGGATATTCCGCGTTTCATCCACTCTAGGACTCCTCAGGCTTAAGAATATTCAGTGTAGCTTAATCGCCATATACATTTTATAAATTAATAACTAGCTCTACCTACGTATTGAGCACTTTTGGAGTAAATACTTAAAGTTTATGCATAAATCTATACTCTTGTATATTAATTTTATGTGAGTAAATTAAGTAGTTATATATATATATATATATATATATATATATATATATATATATACAGTGATGATCATATTTATTGGCACGGTAAAATAAAAGTTAAATTTTGTCTAATAAATTCTAAAAAAGGGATTAAATTAAAGAAAATAACAAAGTATATTATGTATTTTTAACTGGCCTTTCCGATGCAGCAATCGGATTTTAGAAAAAATAAATAACAAAGGAACAACAAACATAATTGCAAAAAACCCTTGTTCAAAATTATTGGCACGATTTATTTAATAATCAATTGTATAGCCTTTGGCCTTGATTACCTTCCTCAGTCGCTTTTCATAGTTTACAACCAAGTTGTTGCACTCTTCAGTAGTAATTTTAGCCCACTCTTCCTGACAATAATCCTCCAATTGAATAAGATTCTTAGGCTTCCTTTGCATTACCCTCAATTTTAATGTTCTCCATAAATTTTCAATTGGATTAAGGTCTGGCCTTTGTGATGGCCACTCCAAAACATTAATATGATTGTCCTCAAGCCATTTCTTAGTCAGTTTAGCCGAATGCTTTGGGTCATTATCTTGCATGAACCACCAACGACGACCAAGTGAGAGCTCTTTAGCAGAGTCTTTCAGGTTTTCATCCAATATTTTAACATAATCTTCCTTTTTTATGCTACCTGTGACCTTAACAAGTCGCCCTGGTCCAGAGGCAGCAAAGGATCCCCAAAACATCAAACTGCCTCCACCGTGCTTCACTGTGGGTATGGTGTTCTTAGGCAGGAAAGCTTCGCCAGATTTTCTGTAAATATAAGACACTTTATTATGGCCAAATAACTCTATTTTCGTTTCGTCAGTCCATAGAACACGTTTCCAGAATGCAACATCTTTATCAATATGACGTTTTGCAAAGGCTAGCCTTGCTTTCAGGTGCATAGGCTTCAATAAGGGAGTCTTTCTCGGACGACATGCTTTTAAACCAGCTCTCTTCAAAACTCTACCAACTGTATGTCGAGATACATTCACTCCAGAGGTGCTCTGTTCATCAACAATCTCCCCAACAGAGATCCTTGGGTTTTGTTTTACTTGTCGAACAATTTTCCGTTCATCTCTTGGGGAAAGAATCCTTTTTCTCCCTCTACCCTCTAAACTCATAACGTGGCCTTGCGATTTGAACTTGTTTATTATGGCTCTAACAGTGGATTTGGGAAGGTTTAGCTTCTTTGAAATCTTATCATAGCCCTCCCCATTGGTATGGCATGCTACAACAAGCTTCCTGACGTCTTCGCTGTGTTCCTTAGTTTTAACCATGGCGATTGAAAATTATAATTTAGTCACTTATAATAGTTTAAATAAATCGCTATCTAAAAATTATCTGAAAAAAATTATTCACTGAATTAGCGTTAAACAAGCATAATATGGCTATAAAAAAGTTCAGAAAGCACGTAAACCGGAAATTGATTGATATTATACTGATACTAAAAGAAAAACAAAGCCGTGCCAATAATTTTGAACAAGGGTTTTTTGCAATTATGTTTGTTGTTCCTTTGTTATTTATTTTTTCTAAAATCCGATTGCTGCATCGGAAAGGCCAGTTAAAAATACATAATATACTTTGTTATTTTCTTTAATTTAATCCCTTTTTTAGAATTTATTAGACAAAATTTAACTTTTATTTTACCGTGCCAATAAATATGATCATCACTGTATATATATATATATATATATATATATATGAACAAATGATTAATAAAACATGTTAAAAGACATCTTGAAAAAGAGTTAAAAACATATTTAATTTTAAAAAAAGGAAGCACAAGATAAGTGGATAGTCCTTAATCCGCGGAGTTTCGAAGAAATACTCTCCTTCTCATCAGAGGGCAGGAATTAGCAAAATGCAGGATCGGATTTTGCATATGAAAGTATTTAATGAAACTACAAGTAAGTCACAGATCTTACTTGGTTAAAAAAAGGGTGAGGTAAGGGGAACAGTGGCAAAAGAAAAATGATAAAAAGATTTCACATGAATGGATAGTCCGGTGAAGGGTAAAAATCCAAAAATGGTAAAATCCAAAACGGTCGAATTTAAAATTTCAATCCAATGGGTAAATTCCAAATGGTCCAAAATAATCCAAAAGGCAGAGTTCCTTGGAAAAAAGCGCAAATGGAATGAATTCCAAATCATTAAAAGAAAAGCACTGGAGATAATATTTAAATATATATTTATATATATCTATCTCTCTCTCTCTCTCTCTCTCTCTCTCTCTCTATATATATATATATATATATATATATATATATATATACATTTTATATATATATATTATTAATAATTTTATTTATCAAATATTTAAATAATTTTATTTAAATATTTATTAAATATTTGTGTGTGTGTGCACATAAAAAATATTTAATAAATATTTAAATAAAAAATATTGAATATATATATATATATATATATATATATATATATATATATATATATATATATATATATAGAGAGAGAGAGAGAGAGAGAGAGAGAGAGAGAGAGAGAGAGATAGGGACAGAGAGAGAGAGAGTTTTGATTTTGTTTTGTTTTTGTTTTGTTTTTAATTTTCTTATCAGTTTGTTCAAGTTGGAGATGGAGTATCCTACTGGATGTTAAACATTTACCCCTTAACTCAGATATTCCAACCAAAATTCAGACCGCCCCTTTAAGTGCAATTGTTTGAATTTGTTTTGTACTTGATTCATTAGGTATATTTGCCAGGTAGTTTTTTTTTATTCTTTTTCATGAGCCCTGTTGCTCCTATAATTACTGGAATGATAAGAGATCTTACTAAGATTGCAGTTTATTTTCATGTCATACATAAAACCTTGATATTTCGTAATCTTTTCTCTCTCAGATTTGTATACCTAGCATCATTGGGGGTACTAACTTCTACTAAGGTTGCTTCTTTCTCTTTCTTGTTACTTATCACTATGTCACATATTATAGCTTCGTTTTCTAGGTACGTAACTGTAGGAATTATATAGTCATAGTGGATGGTGTATAACTTATTTCCAACTGTTCTTTCTGGTAAATATGTTCCCAGGATTTGCTGCTGCATTTAATATTCAACTTTTTACAGATCGTCCAGTGGATATATTTACACACCCCATTGTGTTGCATCATATAGTAGTCATTCCCTACCAGATACTTATAGCTGGATGACAGGTAGCTAACACTCTCTATTTCTGTGTGGCTGAACCTGCATTTGCTGTCATTGCTTAGACCACTCATTTTCTTAAAAGCATTGGTCATCATTATTATAAATCCTCTTCTCATCGTAGTGGAGTGCTCCTCTTTTTAGGTGGTCTATAGAGCCTTCCTTATCTATATAGTTCTGGGTAAATTCATCCAGAAAATACTTGGCACGCTGTTAGTTGGTCCATTCTTCCAGTTTTTTGCAATGGAAGTTCTTGATGTACTTTTGGGCTGTTTCCATAGCAGACTTGTTTTCTGATTCTGTCTCATTTGTAAGACAGTCTTGTCCGAAATGTTTGGCCACTTTCGTGATGGAGGTTGTTTTGCTGGCTCTTGTTTCGTGATGTTGGTGCACCACTTCGAGGTTTGGATTTTGGAAGCTCATCAAATATTGTCTGGTGCTTATGATGTCTTTGCAAGACCTATACCTCCTGTTCTTTTGAGGAGATACAGCCTAGGCAGACACTGGCTTCTGTGTTATTTTGTGCAGTGTCAGTTTTCTGCATTTTAGTGTCCAGTCTGTTTATATCCTTTTGTTAGTTGTATGTTCCAATATGAACATAAAAAGTAGTATTGTGCTCTATAGTTCAATACAAATAATAAAATCACATTGTAAGAGACAATCATTAATTTACTCCTTCAGTCCAGCACCTCTTGGCAGACAATATTCTTCTTTTTTTGCCTTGTTTCTTTCGAATATTCCCTTTTTTTACATAAGGTTTTGTTGGCTTCTTTCTTCAGTAAAGAACTGCTGCATTTTGAAATTACGAGTTCCTTTCTTACATGATTGCAACAATAGTTATATATTATAATAATGATATTCGAAAACAAGCCTTTAAAGGGAAGTCACTCTCATAGTCCAGGGTTGTCAGATTGGTCTTTTTAAAGCCAAATTTTGCTTATTTGGCATTTTTTGAAGCAGTTTGGCCTTCAAAAATTTTATTCGGCCTTTTTCAAAACAGAAGGTACTAAGAAAGGAACAAGCAGAATATTATATAGGTAACTATACATATGCAATTTTATAAAAATTCAAATATATTGAAAAAAAAAAAAATAGCAAAGTGCAACAATCCTTGTAGAAAAGACTATTAGAAGACATTTACATCTATATACAATTTGAACGTTTGTCCAAGCCCACTTTGAACCTGAATATGTTTTAACAATGTAAACAATGGTATCTCTTCTACAGGTGATTGCAGAAATTATATCTTATATTTTTAATACATAAATTCTGTAAGTTCCACTTAACAGATTTACCTGTGTGGTTCATACATTGTTTTTTTCCACATACTGCATAATATTCTCTGCCTTATCTGTTGCTAAGACCCTCTGCCTCTCACTACATTGTTTAACTGGTTCGTTGATCTGGTAATCAAGGAACATATATTGTTTTGGCTCTTTTCTGCATCCTTCCACCAAACATTCTAGACATACTTTGGGCACACTGATTCTCTTTGTGTGCCTGTAATTCTAATACTTTGCATTTAACCATATAGGATATGAGCACAAGTTTTGACTTTATTAAAAGATCACTCATTCTAGCATGATCCATTAATTTCATTCACATTGGGGAAATCCCTAACTCGACCATATGTGCTAGATGAAACATCCATGGCCTGGAGGAAACTGCTGAAAAGAAGACTCCGGTAGTTTGGTCACATGCTACACTGGCAGGGGGATGAGTTCGTCTGTCACTGGTTGGAAGAAGCATCAAGATGGGCCACTTAAGACTTGGCTCACAACGATCAAAGCAGGAATGTAGATCATGTCCGGTCCTCATGTTTTTGGTGTCCATCGCTAGAACTGTGAATGGCTGGATCATGCCGTTGACTCTGCTGCCGACTGACAAGGGTGGATGGTTTTGACACGAGATGTGGTAAACACAATTGGAGCTGCCTCAACCCATCCTGGGTGAATGCTGCTACAAGTAAGTAAATCAGTGTGGAAATAAGACATTTTGTCAAAAGTCTATTCTAACATATTTTACTGACTATACTTCATGGTTTTGCTCAATAAACAAAAGGAAAAAGTATATATATAAAAAAAAAGAGTTTATGTTAAAATGCTATGAAAGAGCTCCATGCTGCTGGTGAGTTAGACAGGCGCGCTTCACTTCTGCTTGGGCTGACATTTTAAATCCGACTGATTTTGAAGTGGGGAAAAGTGTACAAATAGTTCAGCAGAAGTACAAGATGCCTTCAATAAGTTTTCAGACTTTTTTGTACAGGCATTTAAAATTATTGTAGACCCTTGAAAATTTAGTGTGTTATTGCTATACATCTTATGAGATGACTGGCCATTGTATGATTTCAGGCTCAAAAGAACAGCTGTAGCAGGAAGTGGAATACACCCTACTTAAGCCTGATTGTCGTAGCTGGTGAATTTCAAAAGTGCAATCTGGACGTGAGGATACTTTAGAAGAACGATATGCAATAAAATTTTGTTTTAAACTTGGAAAAAAATGCCACAGAAACGTATGGAAGGCTTCAGACTGCTTTTGAATTATCTTGCATGAATCAAGCATCAGATTTTTAGTAGCATAAGAGATTCAAGGAAGGCATGAAGTCTGTGAAGGATGATGAGAGGTGTGGGAGGATTAAGAAACTCAGAACACCAAAGTTGATTGGTTAAATAAAGAATTTGATGGATAAGGACTGTTGTGCGTCTATAGAGACAATAAGTGCACAGTTTGATGTCAGTGTGGGAACTGTACACATAATTATTCGTAAGGAACTGAAGATGTGGAAGATGTGCATGAAGTTTGTCTTAAGGTGCTCAGAGAAAATCAGAAAGAAAGACGTTGTCATGACCAAGCTTGGCATCAAGGCAGTTTCTTACCTTCCATATAGTTCAGACTTTGCTCTTTGTGACTTTTGATTATTCCCTAAGCTCAAGGAAAATCTTAGAGGCTGCCATTATGAGACAATTGAGGAGAAAAAAGAGACTGTGACGAGGGTCACTGATATGTTTGCACAAAAGGATTTTCATGGAGCCTTCCAGAAGTTGTTGGAATGGTACGACAAGTGCATCGCAGCCAGAGGAGATTACTTTGAAGAGAACTAGAGTTAAAATAAAAATAAAAGTTAAAATAAAATAAATAAAATAAAATAAAATAAAAGTTAAAATAAAATAAAATAAAAAAGTTAAAATAAAATAAAAAATAAAAGTTAAAATAAAATAAATAAAATAAAATAAAAAATAAAAGTGCCCATACGAGAAAAGTCTGGAAACTTATTGAAGACACGTCATATATGCCATGCGAAGTGTTTTCATTGGATAATTGATCGATCATTCCACATAAGAACAATAGCATGGAGAGAATTTCTTCAATTCTCTATCAATTTCAAAATCTAGACACAAATTCCATGAACAAATTTTCTTTCCAAGAACTGCTAACTACAATAAGGTCGTCTTCAATTCCAATGTAAACAACTTCTTGTTAAGCCATCCCCTTAAATGGTCATATCATACCCAATTTCCACCACTAACGATTATCCTAGTGACCATCATATATTCATCAACCCTTATCCTCTAGTAGCCCTGAGGCCTTGATAAGTGGTGATTCACTTGTAAAAAAAAAAAAAGAAAAGAAATAGTCCATCATTATGTCTTTTTTAAAAACTATTTCCCTCGTTTCATCTTTTATCATTATTTTAATGAAAATCACTCTAAACAAGGCATGAAGCCACTTAATGTAAGGAGCTAACAAGAATGAAAGATGATTATCGCAAAGACAGGAGATGCCTATTGACCTTAGTCTTGAATAGACCAAGGTTATAGGTAGGAGGAAAACAGTCATCAAGGAGAAAGTTTCAGCAAGAAGAAAGTTGCGGTTCTTGGAAAGAAGCTACTGGAATAGGAAGCTGTATTGCAATGAGGTATCAAAACAGTGAATTGATGAAGACCACTAGATCAACGAGTCAAACGAGCTGGAACAAAGGAAGCATGGAATAGATCAAATAATTCTTAAGAACACATGCCATAATAGTATTTGTAGAAAAGACTGAGACTGGCAACATCATGTCTGTGAGAGAGAGGTTGTAGAGAAAAAGATAGAGTGGAGCCAATGAAATTACAGATATGTTTCTGCACTTTATCAAGAACTCTCAGATTTAGACAGAGATTCATCAGCCCAAACATAGCAATCTGTCTATATTATATTTCTCTTAGTCTCTCTGTATGTACATCCCAGTTTTTCTTGGAAACCACTGAGTCAATATGGCTGAAAATATCGTATGGAACTTTCTTATGATAACGTGCAGTGAACTAAGTATTATGATATCTGATTGGTGCACAATTATGGATTAATATGGATTAAAAGAGATTAATCACCACAATACCACATTTACTCTAGAAGTTTTCTCAGAAACTACTGGATGATCTGGCAGAAATTTTGTACGGACATTTGGTTATAACAAGTTGCAGTGAACTAAGTATTATGCTATCAGTTTGATGCATGGTTAGGGATTTAGGGATTAATAGGGATTGGTATTTAATGCAAAAATAGGCATAAATTTAACCATATTCAACCATCAATTTGGCATAAAGAACTCATTATAAGTCCATGGGCTATAACTTTTGCCAGTTTTTAATTTGCTAAAAGTCTAATGTGTTAATCTCAGCCTCCTTTCTGTATGATATATAGTTTGAAATGAGAATGAGAATCTGTTTTTGTTGAAAGCTGTCCATTCATGCTTCATCATGGAATGAGATTTGCTTAATGAGTTGAATCAGAAATTGATAATTAAATCAATCATTTTCTTTCGGTGATGCGAGTAAAGATGACAGATTAAAATTATTGAATGTTTCAATAGTCACAGATCGATTATGACGCATGTTAAAAAGTTTACATAGATCATCATCATCATCATCATCATCATCATCATCATCATCATCAGTTTGAAGTCTGTTTTACATGCTGGTATGTGTTGGACAGCTTTTAGAAATTGAATACTGTTACGGGTCTTAAAATGAGTGTTTGTGCAATAACCATCTAAAAACGATGCAACAACAAAGTGGACTGCTTTACAGATTTATTTAATAAGTTATGATGGAAATCATGATATTTTAACCACTGGATGTGCAATGATATTCTCTCAAGTTGAAACCATGTGTTTATCTCTCAAAGTGTCATGGAGGACTCTTTTACCTCTCAAATCAAAGGCGATCACCCTTATTCGATCCAAGGGAAATAACTCTTTTCTTAGATTGGCCCTAACAACTTCCAAACTAATCTATCTCTGGACAGGCCTTTATTTATTCCGTTTCTCATTCTTATCACTTCCTCCCATGTTTTCCTGTGAACTGGACCTGCTACCTCAACTGTTTTACATCTACTAACTCACGAACATTTATTTTTTAAATGTGGCCATACCATCGAGGTCTTCTGTTCTGCACACATCACACTGTACTGTCCAAATTGAATCTTTCTCTGAGGTCATCAAAACTAAGCCCGTCTTTAGAACTCACATTACATATCCATTGTACCATTCTCATATCATTTATCTCCATGCAACGCATGTCCCCAACTCTCACTGGATCATTACACTTGGAACACATGCCTGATACTCACCCCTTTGTTGACAGTGGTAATGCTCTGAACTTACTCTGTGGCATGTTCCTTAGCCTTGGTATGTCCATTTTGGACAACAATAGAATCTTTGTGTATAGCCAAGAACCACGCTAACATTTAATATAATCTATTATACAAAAGGCAAAATGTGTGTATGTGTGTGTGTTTGTATGTCTGCCACAAACTTTTCACAGACACATCAGACTGTGACAAAATTGGTATCGTTTTAAAGCTCGATGTCTCAGACGACAAATAGCGAAAAATGGGCCCAAAACATTCATTCTTTTTTTTTTTTTTTTAACATAGGCATCACCACATTATCAAGGCCAAGAGGCCACTCAAGGATAAGGGTTAAAGAGTGTACAGTAGAAATTGGACAATATAGTAATCATTAGTAATGAAAATTTGGTAAATTTGATAACTTATATGGAACGGCTCATCAAGAACTTATTTACGTTAGACTTGAAGACAACCATATTGTAGTCAGCCGGAAAGCAGGAAAACAGAAGACAATTCCACAGGCATGCAGTTCTAAGAAAGAAGCTTTGTTCATGGAATCTACGTTTAGGTTTAGGCACAGATAAAGAGTGGGGGGAATTATTGATAGTGTGTACAGCTAGACGAGTGTTTCTTGTGAAAGTTTGGCGAGGGGGGGACCATAGATTGAAGCTCAGTCGAACACTTTCCATGAAAATAACGATACATCAGAGACAAACTCACAACATCTCTTCTGTGTGATAGAGGTTGCAAGGAAGAGAAAAGGACATCTCCTACGAGGCTACGAAGTCTATTTTGAACTCTATCAAGGCAGGACAAGTCCTTTCTAGCAGCTCCTGCCCAGATGTGGCAACAGTATTCCATCCTTGGACGTACCTGGCTCTTATATAGATAGAGAATAGCATCAGCAGTGAGATATCTACCGGATCGATAGAAAGATCCCACCATTTTTCCAGCGGCCTTGGCAACAGATTTGATGTACGTGTTCCATTAAGATCAGAAGTAATGGTCAAGCCAAGAAGCTTGTCAAAACTTGAGGCGAGGCCTCCTGAAGACGAGAGCCATTCATTTCAATTGATGCCAGATGTGGATCAGAATGTTGATGATGTAAAGAGAGAAGCTTGGTTTTAGATGCATTAAAAGTAACCAGCCACTCCTTACCCCATTGTACTACGTGCTCAAGATCAGAAGAGAGAGAATTGGAGAGAACTTGGTTGTTTACTGTCTTAGATATGCTACCATAAATGGTAGTGTCGTCAGCATAAATGTCTACAAATGATGTAAGGATGTGATTTGGAAGATCATTAATGTAGATCAGGAAAAGAGTTGGGCCCAGGATGGACCCCTGAGGGACACCGGCATTAATACTGTGAGCTTCTGATTTTTGCATTTTCTGATTTCTTACACCGTTAACTGTTTACAAGGAGGGATCACTTTTTTTCATCGACATTTTTGCAAGTCATTCAAACCTTGTGTCAACGATGTCACATAAAAAGATTTTATTTCTTCCGCTCGTGATGTCACAATCGTGGTGGGCGCATCAATAAGACCAATTGCTTTTTTTCACCTCCTTTTCCTCCTGTGCATTACGACTCTTAACTTTTTTTTTTTTTTTTGCACTCGCAATTTTGCTTTTTCTTTGCTCAACCAACACCCTTACATACACCTCCACATACCCGGGCAATGCCAGGTACCCAGGCTAATCTGTTATATAGATCTCAGTCATCTGTTTGTAAGTGTGTATGTGTGTGTGTGCGTTCGTAGGCCTACTAAATATTTTTGTCATCTACATCATATAGGCATGAATGCATCATCGTTAGAAAGAGCGAACTGTCGGGCACAAAATACGAAAAATTGACAAAAATCATCAATTATTTTGTGTAGAAATGTCGTTTTGTTTGAGGGGGAGGGGGTAAAATAAAAAAAACATTGCTTTCAACGCGGTTTGCAAACCGCGCATGTGAGAATTATCATTAATCATTATGTCTTCCATTTTAAATAGCTAAATGTGCCATGTTATAACATCTGTATCTTCCTGGGCCCATTGATTTTAGTGACCAGGCAATGCCGTGTCCCCCCTCCGGCACATTTTTTTTATGACCAGGCAATGCCGAGTGTCCCCACTAGTGTAAATAAATGAAACCTTAATAGAATAGAAGGGTCACTAGTTAGCAAGTGTTAACTAAAATATAAACAGAGTCAAAAAAGCAAAGATGAAATGTAGTTTGGTTTTATGTCTGATCAAAATACCACTGATGCGATGTTTATCCTGAAACAAATGCAAAAGAAATACGTTGATAAGAAAGCAAATCTTTATTTTGTTTTGTGGACCTGGTGGAAGAGACAAAATTTTGTGGTTGTCAACAAAATTTGTCTTTTGGGTAACAAAAAAATGAAAAGAAATAATAGAAACAACAAAGATACAAAAAAAAAAAAAAACTAGTAGGGCTACCCAGCATTGCTTGGGATAAAAATGTAACATAACTTCTATTCCTCTCCCCTTCCCTTTCCCCCATCTCCACTTACTTCTTCACCCAGCCCACTCCTCTCTCTGGACATGCATCCACACATAACACAAGTCGGTGTAAGGTAAATAACTCTGTGAAAAAAATCAGAATTACTTCCCTTTACATGAAAATTTGTGTTTACTTCTTAATAATAGTAAGTGAATATTTCACCTTCAAAAATGAATCTGGCCGACATATTTATGTACACTGTATTCATCCATCCAAACAAAGATTTTACTCGTTATAAACTATCCTTGGTATACGATTACTATTTCCTGTTAATTTCAGTATTATGTGATCAGTAGTTTAACACACACATACATTTACTGTTTTATTTATATAAATCGATACAACATTTAATAACATAAAAGCATACATTGCACAAGCGATAATATACTGTAATAATGTGAACACATGCGTTAAGTGCCATTAAATGGTTTCCTTAAATAGTTGTCATTAAATTGTGAAAATTTGTTGAACTTAGGGGAGATGACATTGTAAACACTACATTTCCCAACTTACTAAAAAAAAAACGTCATATCATCACTGAATGCATTATATTGAACTTAAACCTACGTCTAGAGAGGGAACATTGCAAGAGCTAATCCAATTATTATAATGCCTCCCACTGAAAAACTGCACATTTGCTTACATGCTGGCAAACACACTGCAGTGGGGTTCAGAAGGAGTGCGACTAATTACTAGGATAAATGTTATTAAATGTTGTATCTATTTATATAAATAAAACAGTAAATGTATGTGTGTGTGTGTTAAACTACTGATCACATAATACTGAAATTAACAGGAAATAGTAATCGTATACCAAGGATAGTTTATAACGAGTAAAATCTTTGTTTGGATGGATGAATACAGTGTACATAAATATGTCGGCCAGTTGAAATGCAAATTCAATTATTAGTTAGAAGTGCTTTAATTTTAAATCTGTTTTATCTATCAAGTTAACTGAAATGGTAGGGAACGTGGCTGGAGCACTAAATGAGGGAATGCAGCTGGAGTGCTAAATGTTTTGGTTTAGATTCTAGCTGATGGCACCCAAGTTATTTTCATTCCTTAATCTTTTGAAATCAGTACTATATATTAGATATAATATTATATTCAACAGAGACTTGGCTCTGTAATAATAAATACACAATCTGCAGGAGTTAAAATATATTTAAGCGTATTTTATGACCGGGCAAAATCAGTTGATCCTCCCTTCGTTGCTAGTAGTGTAATAAATACAACCTTTATTTTTCAATTGTTCATCTGCATTTGTCCTTTCTTCTTTACCATTGCCATTACTTCTTGCCTGTGTCTACTTTCTTAGTTGTAAGACCAATCACTCTTATGACTAGACTATCGACACTGCCCAAGTATCGGCTAAAAGCTTTGCAGGTGACCAAATTCTGAAAAATCATGGAATCCCATCAGATCTGATCAACTCAGAGGAAGATTAAATTTTGACAGTCTCGGGAGATGTGTACAGAACAGAAGACTTGGTTGGTTTAACTACATTGAAAGAATGGGTGAAAATTCTTGGGTTAGTAGATGGAGAACAGTTTAAGTAGAAATGTCAGTTGAGGATGAGAAACCATGAAGAAAGTGGTAAAGATGGTAAACGAATGCTAAAAGACAAATCGCTCTAATTGCTACCCTCTTTCTTTCTCTGCTTTATTTGGATTTGCTCTCTCCTTTACTTCTAAAAGCAAGTTAGTTTTCACAGGAACATGCTCACTCAAAGTATTTTCAACCAATGAAAATCGTTTCAAAACCTCTAAAGTAACAAGTTTATGTCAAATTAATAATCTACTGTGAACTTAGAAACTCATATAAAACGAGGAGTTCAAAAACTAAAAGCCAGAGAGAGACTTCACGTGCTGACTGCACCAAAGAACCAAAGAACATATGCCTCCTCGTCTTGTGCATTTGGCGGAGGAAGGCAAATTGTAAAGGAATCTTCAATGACTCACATACAAACTTTCATCAGTTCGCGCACATCTATACACGCATTAACAAAAACAAAGTAAACCGACACACAGTTACTTACATAAGCATATTATTCACACTATAAACACTTTGACTTGTGATTACTTAAAATGAATACTGAACTGATTGAAAATAATTTTTATATTCTTATAAAATTATAGATATGTAGCAGTTTAACAGAAAAAGGATTCAGACGAATGCTAAAAAGCAAATGGCTCGAATTAGCTACTCTCTTTCTTTATCTGGTTCATTTCGAAATGCTTTCTTCATTAGTTCCTAAAGCTAGTAAGTTTTAACATGAAGGTTTTAACTCAAAGTAAGAATTGTAGCAAACAGGATTGCAAGGAACACCAGCAAAACCGAATCTCACAGCTCAAGATTTTGAATATACTTTCTATCTGGCTTGTTCAATCAGAAGCTAGCTCTCAGTTACGTGACCAAGTTTATAAAAGGGTTAAAACGGCAACTTTTTCTCTTTCTCTTTTCTTCCCAGATCTTGGACTGACAACAACTCCACACGGCACGACCTGTCCCCCACTTTTCTGCTGGGACTCAACAGAACTTACCTTCAGGCTCGGGGTTCGACTAAGATATGAACAAAAACAAGGCAACATACCTACCTCCGCACACAGACTTCAATGCAGTACACACTCAAACTCTCTTTCTCGTCCCACAGTACTGTCTCTGATCTTTCGTGATGAACGCTTCTACTACTAACTTCAAGGAAACAAATAATCCATCATGGCTATGGACCATAACTTCAACACACACACATGAACTCTTTTTTCTTTCAACATGCCTTCCTAATAATTCATTAATGTCCTCACATGGAAACTTATTCCACAACTAACTCTTTTTCTATACAAACCTACTAATAATGATAATCAATAAAGCCTTTATTTAATGTTAGTATGAGACCTCTCTGTCTTCATTTCTACAGAAGTTTCTATAAAACAAACAGCCCAAAGCTAGAGACAGAGAAAATTTCACCGGCAGCTGTGCTCAGAAGAACCCAAGAACATTACTCACCTCACCCTATCCTCATGGCTTTGGGCTGAGGGAAACAAGTCACAAAAAAAGGACTCAATGACTCACATACCAACCTTCATCAATTCACCCACATTTATACACACACCAACAAAATCAAGATAAACCAACACACACTCATACACACTGCCAAGCTGTCAAATACTTATATTCATATAATATTTTGTTGCAGTTTTAACAAAAAACTCATTTCTTTACTTAATCAACTATTAATACTACCCTTTCCTTTTAAACAGTGCAGACTGCTTGCTGGAACTACTAGTACTACTCTTTCTTTCTAACAGCATAATGCTACTTGCTGGAACTATTGATGCTACGCTTTCCTTTTAACAAGGCTGCTCACTGCAGACATAGTAAACAATATGGCGCTTTTATCATGCAATCAGTTATAAATCAAGCAGCTATAACGATACAACAATGTTATCGCAGGCCTTCTATTTTAGTGCACACAACTCCATTGTGACATGCCATAACACATTGACAAAACGTTATTGGCATAGAATTGTAGGAGTGAACCTAAGTGACCTCAGGCCACATACTACTACCATGAAGAAAAGACATTCTTTAATCCTCTCTTTCTCTAAAAGAACTCAACTAACCAAGATACCCAAAAATTTATTCCCTTTTCTCTTCTGCTGTTGCTGCTCGCTCACCCACACACACTCTCTTTCTCTCTCTCTCAGTCTCTCTCTCTCTCTCTCTCTCTCTCTCTCTCTCTTTGACCGATGATTGACCTAAAAAGGATTGGACAGTCAGTCTCCAGGCTTCTACGTTGTCACACGTGTCCTGCGAAGAGCAGACACAGAATTCTAAAAGTATGTAAAAACTAAGAAAATAAAATATTCCTCTCAAGCTAATATTTGTATCCACTTTGTCAGTTATAACAACCAATAAACAAATATTACAGAATGATCAGCTGATATTACAACCACAGTTGAGAGAGGAGAGCATGCATTATTTTCTCCTCAATCGACAGCTTAAAATAGAAAATAGAAAAATGATAAAAATGCCACGGGCGACAAACTTGGCACAAAAATATCCACAAATGCATCAAGCAAGCAGACAGATATGGATTTTGGAGTTTGAACATCACATCACTTAAGATATAATCGCAAAATAAAAACACAATGACAGCAACATTTTTCCTTTAAACCAATATATGTCTACAACTATGCTGACAATACAGGCAATTGGTCTCGGAGTGGCAGCTGCCTCTAGCGGTGGTCAACTTTTCCACCAATCGATGGCTATTTCAATACAGAAATTTTTTTTTAACCACAACTACATGTGATGAAACAGCCCTTTTTAGGACCATCTTTCTCCACAAAACTACTATCTATTTTGCGAAATCAACTCCTCATACCTGCAGTTTTCCTGCACCTTGCTGCAGCTGTTCCACACCTTCCTGCAGTTTCCAGCACCCTTCTGCAACTGTTAGCACCTTCCTGCAGTTTCTAGTGATGACAGTAAAACCACTCCAGCTTGAAGAGAAGCAGTACTCCAGCTTTAACTCAAGATTTTCAACTTTCTTTTATTTACCTTTCGGTAAATGAACCTGGATGGTATTTTTATCGTTCAAAGCAGTATAATTACGTTTTGTTCTCTCTTCTTTGCCATTGTTGTTTACCTTTTCCTTGCCTGTGTCACCTTTTAGTTGTAGGGTCGATTGTCACCAACAGTCGCCCCACAACAACTTACATACGCATATTATTCACACTGTGAATATATTATCTCTTGTATAAAAATGTTTTATTACAAAATTTCGTTTTTATCACTTTTTGCATTTACAAAACTGTCTATGTTTGAACTTGCATTTGCTACCTGGTGACCCTTCTATTCTCTCAATATTTTATACATTACCATTTAATATGCATGCATGTCTGTATAGATTTCATTTTCTTCCTTTGTTAAAACAATAACGTTTATACCCAATTTACCACATCTGGGCAGGAGCTGCTAGAAGCAGCTTATCCTGCCTTGACAGAGTTCAAAATAGACTTTGTAGCTTAGTGGAGGATGCCCTTTTCTCTTCTCTGCAACATCTTTCTCACAGAAGAGACGTTGCAAGCCTGTCTCTGCTTTATCGGTGTTTTCATGGCAAGTTCTCATCTGAGCTTCAATCTATGATCCCCCCTCGCCAATCTTTCATGAAAAACACTCGCCTAGCCAAAACCACTATCAATAATTTCCGAAACTCTTTATCTGTGTCTAAGCCTAAATGTAGATTCCATGAACAAAACTTCTTTCTTAGGACTGCACGTCTGTGGAACTGTCTTCTGTTTGCCTGCTTTCCAGCTGACTACAATATGGCTGTCTTCAAGTCCAACGTAAACAAATTCTTGATAAACCGGCTCCTAAGTAATCCAATTTACAAAATTCCCACTACTTATGTTTACTAGAATCACATTGACTAATGTATACCAATTAACCCTTATCCTCGAGTGGCCTCCGGCCTTGATGAGTGGTGATTCCTGTGTGAAAAAAAAAAAAAAAAAAATGTCAGCGTGGTTCTTGACTATACCCAAAGACATTATCCTCATCCAAAATTTGCCTCTACTAAGGCCAGGGACCATGTCACAGGTATAAAAATGGTTTATAATGAAACATTTCGCGTACTCAATTTTTCATGATAAAACTCTGTTTTTAGCACTTCCTAACTGGTGACCTTTCTATTCTTTCAATGTTTTATCTGTCTCCATTTTATTTTGTATGTACATCTGTATATATCCTTCATTTTCTTCATTCGCTGTGACATAACTTTTTATAAACAATTTATATTAAATGTTAGTGTGGTTCTTGGCAATATCAAGAATCCGAAATGGCCCTACCAAAATCAGGGCCCACGCAACTATCATCGTTTAATCTGCCCGTTTAACAATCTAACGAAATACTATTTTAAAATTAACCATGACAGATCAACAACGCTTCATTTAGAGATGTGAAAGTGGATTTACAAAGGAAAATTTTAACTTTAAGTTCGAACCCAAAAAAATGAAAAAAAAAAAAAAACACTGCTTAAGTGTAAGATCAAGGATAAGCGTTCTTCTTTGTGAGATATTCACGGAAGATTGGCGCAAAGCTGAATATACTTTGCAGACGCCATAATAACTAAAACGAGGCTTGAACACTTCTACTTCCGTTTCCTGTGAATTCCGGTTTGCCAGAGGAGACGACGAATCCTTACTGTACGAGATAAACTATGGCAGGCAAAAGAGTAGCGAAAACTCTTGTGGATTGGGCAGCTTTCGCCGAAAGAGTTCCACCAGCCGAGAAAGACATCTTCCGACTTTTCAAGGCGAAATCTACCGGTTTCATCACGAAGTAAGAAATGAAGACATTTTCTTTCTTTTAGCTTGTTTGAGTACTTTCCATTGGCCGCTTTCCCAGTCTTCGTTCATGTGAATTTCTCTTAATAAAAAATTGACTAATAATTAAAAAAATATATATAATTTCTTAAATCCCTTAAGAAAACAACCATATAATTCTATCATCTGTAACCATTCTTTTAAAGTTTATGTTAATGTTAAAGTGTGAAAATCCCACTTTGAGGTCACCCCTTTACTGTGTTCATGACCTTTAGATTTTCAGTTCTTTCGAAGGACATTTAATCTGTTTTAATTAAACCAACTTTTACTGTACCAACATTAATATGAACTAATTAATATTAACTAATTTTAATCAAAGTTATATCTAATTATCACAGACCCTGTTCAAAGATACTTGTAAGAGTTATGGAAACGTTATGTGATGTACATTTGTACTTAGGCAGAATACAGAATGTGCTGCAAATAACGCTGTTGTTTAAAAACTCATTCTTAACGCGGAGTTTTGTAACTATTCTATCAACTTAATAAACAAAAGATACCTTAAAAATCCTATCTAAAGAAAAAAATAAAAAAATAAAAATAGCACGGTCCGTATTCTGCATACCCAATAATATTCTTATCGAGGAACGTCTCCTATATACTACTCGATTTGTACTTTTAAAAAACTACATTGCTATTTAAAATGTAGTAAGGAAATACAAAAATAAAGACTTGATTTAATATTAATTTTTTTTTCAAAGATTACTGTAATTTTGCATTTTTAAATTTTTTTTTTAAATTTGAATCTTAGCGACCCGAGAGAGAGAGAGAGAGAGAGAGAGAGAGAGAGAGAGAGAGAGAGAGAGAGAGAGTCCTTTTTATTTCTATCAATATTAAACTTAGACAAACAAAATATTAAATTAAATCTTTTTGAATATTTTATGACCCTTCAAATTTCAAAATTACAAATCAAATAATTGTAAATGAGGTCTCTGGTTTGTTTTTGAATCCACAGAGATTCGAAAAAGTATTAAAAAAAAAAAAAAAATCAAATATGACATCTCATCAAAAGACAAGATAGGTTATTCTTCGGTAAAATTTTACTTTAAGGGCAGTCTCCAATTCGTATAGAAAAAAATATATATATTTTCGTAGATTTCGGTGTGCTAAAACCGAATCTCCTAACCGTTTCCGTTGCAGAAAAACAGTTTTCATGATGGGAAGAAATTACTTTCACAAAAAAGTGGCTGATCACTTTTCCGTGTAAATTCAACTTAAAACGAGCACCCACTTTCTGGCCACTAGTGAAGAGGCATTGTTTTGTTTATTTATTGGCTAAAATGTTTTTGCTTGTTTTCTTTTTTCTTCTGCTTTCATCTTTCAGTAAAGACACGAGGAAATAAAAAAAAATAAAGAAAAATCTGTATACAGATACGTGTAATTCCTTATGTTATCAGTGGTAACCATTTCTGTACACGCAACAGCGCGCATATTTTTGCTGCAGTTTTCCAGATATTAAGCTATGTCATTCTATATGTTATCAGTGGTGGCCATTTCAGATTATGCAAGCGTGCATCAAAAATATGCGCGTACAGAAATGGTCATCATCACTGATAACATATAGAATTACATGGTTTAATATCTGGAAAATTGCTTGCGTTTCACTTATTTTAAATTTTTGCCAAAGATTACTACACTGTGAGAAGGCAGTTTGGGACGTGAGTGCACATTTAACAGCCTTTGTTTATGCTACTGCGCACTCGCAGGCTGTGAAATAGCGGAAAATAGTCCTAGGGTTCAGGGGCTAATACTATGCAAACGGTAAATTTGTGACGGAGTCGATTATCATTTTGTTTTAAAGCACACCGAAATCTACAAAAAATATTGTTCTATATGAAAGTGAGACGGGCCTTAAAGTAAAATAATACCTATTCTTCTACCTAGCTGGATAGGTTTCATTTTACTTAATGTAAAATGTTTATCTGGCTCGAAAAAATAAGCAATGTCAACCAACACGCAACCACAAGAAAAACTAACTGCGTAACAAATCCATTGTGACTTTTTTTTTTTTTTTTTTTGTGGTCGTGTATTGGTTGACATTGCTTGTTTTTTCGAGCCAAATTAAAATTTTACATGAAATAAAAACGCAAAAACCTACCCAGCTAGGTAGAAGAGTAACCTGTCTTGTCTTTGGTAACATTTATTGGTACTTATTTAGTTTAATCAAGACATTAAAAAATGAAAATATTGTACGTACTCATTATGGAATTAAGTTCTCATGAAATATTTTACTTAATTTGATCAAGTAGGGTTTTTTTTTTTTTTTTACAGAAGAAAATCAAATTTTAATGAGATCGATCGTATCTCGCCATCTTGCCTATTTTATGGAGGAGATGGCGCCAAGGGAGATAACTCCAATCATCGCTTTATTTAAAGTTTGTCAAAAATTGACGAGATTTTTGAAACATGGGCAGAAAAAATACCTAAATAAATATTTTATTTTTTTTTGGGGGGGGGGTTCACTTATTTTACAGTTTCCTTTTCCTTTTTTAATCCTCTTTTTGTTTAAAGGTGTCCGTGAAATAAGCAAGATGGCAAGATACGATCGATTTCATTAAAAATTGATTTTCTTATCTTTTGTATAAAAAAACACAAAACTATTTGAAATTAAGTAAAAAATTTTTTTATGGGATCTTAATTCCATAACAGGTACGTATGATATAATTTTTTTCCCAATATTTTAATTTTTAATGTTTTGATAAAACTAAACAAGTACCCATTTATTTGTCATATATTTTTTACCACTTTTTCGAATCTCTGCAGATTGTAAAACAAACATTTAAGTCAGTTCGATTTTTACACAAACACAAAGCACTCAGATACTGTCAATTTAGTTAAATTGAATGTCCAAGTTTCACGTGCAAATGTTTTTCAATTCAAATGTTAAAAATAATGGTAAAATTGTTTTTGGTAAATTTTTACATTAAGTCCACCTTATAAATTTTCGACTATGCTGAATAAGAAAATCTCATTTAAATTTTGCAGAGACAAGTAGTTTTCGGGATATAAAGACCTGTATTATGCATTGTAATTCACTGGCTACCATGTTTCTACACGTGCAATAAACAAGTCTGGGTAAATTTTTACATTAAGTCCAACTCACCGTCCACATTCAAAATCTATTCCGGGGGGAATCTATTCCGAAAGCTGTTTTGAACGTGAAATTACTCAAGGAAGTGAAAAAAAAGTCATAATTGTTTTGTTTTACAGGCATGCACATTACTAGTTCCTCAGTTGTGAAAAAATAGCTGTCAAGAATTATATTAGCTTTTACGTTGGGTTTATATCTTGAGAATTACTTGTCTCTGCAAAATTTTAATATTTTCATATTCAGCATAATCAAAAACCTATTAAAGTTATCCTGTTAAAGAAAATTGTGGCAGTGGACCTAATGTAAAAAAAGTACCTTTTTTTTTTCCTTTTCTGATTAAATATCGTGTGAATTTTAAAAGTGACAAATGTTCACATGAACTTCATATTTTAATTTGCGAACCAACTCTACCCTCACTCTCAGTTTATCTTGTGAAACTGTCACCACAAGTGGCTTGAGTAAAAATCAAGCCCCTCCTTCAGGAAAAAAATAATAAACTTTTGTTTATTTCCTGGTAGAAACATAAAAACCATGATTTATTTATTTTTATAGTTTTCAGAAGATTTGGTTTTATTGAAAATTAACAACCTTCAAAAGAAAGTTTGGGCAGTTGTGTATTTTAGATTTGGATAACAATTTTGTTTTTTTTATATATATATATATTTTTTTTTAACAATTCCAAGGGGAGACAATTCAAAGAGTTGAAGTTTATTATAACTTACTTTCATTTTATGTTGTTAAATTATCTGAACATTTATTAAAATTAAATATAAATAAGTTAGCGTTTATAAAATAATTAGAATTAAACAACAATAGGCATTTTTTGTATTTATATATAAATTTATCACTAATTATACACAAATTTTTTAATGAACCATCTTTAAATAAAAATTCTGGAATGAATATAGTGGTTAAAGTCTTAAGCAGTGATTACTGATTTAATTAAAAATGATTTAGATTTTAAAGGGGTGAGGCAGTGCCACGGTATCCTTTTACTCATACTTTTTTCCAAGCTCTGGCTATTAATTGCTTCATCTTTTTTCTTGTTTTTTTTTTTTCTTTTCTTCCAGGATTCACCAATTCCCTGAGAATTTACCTGCCATTGATTTTGCAGCTTATAAGAAAATTCTCAACAATCCAAAACTTGTTGAGCCATTTGAAGCTGGAGTAAGTTTTTATCTATTCTAACAAAATATTCTTTTAAAATTTATTATAGAAAGATTCTATCGTTAGAAGATTGTAATATTTATCTGATATATTGTCAAACAACAGAGACTGATTGCGACAATTCACATGTAAGCCTAACTTGAAAAATAATAATCAAAACAATTAAAAAGTGATCTTCAATGCAAACATCCAAATTTAGAAAACATCAATATAAAGAACTACCAAATATTTAATTACACTTATAACTCTGGGGGAGTAACTATTCTAATCAGAAACAATATACCCCTCAGAAAAATAAGCATAACAACCGACAAACAAGCAATTGCCATTAATGTCACTCTACATAAAACGATAATGGTATGCTCCATATATATCCCACCAAATGATGACAGATAAAAACGAATTGAAAAAATTGATTGACCAATTACCTAAACCTTTCATTCTATTAGGAGACTTAAATAGTCATAACTATGGCTGTAACAACAGCATATTCTTTTCATTGCTTTGACTCTTGAGTATATACCCATTAATATCTTATGTTTTTATAGAGATTGATGTGGTTCTCAGTTGATTGGCTGTGTCTTACTGTGTCGGATATATATTCTTGAGTCAAAAGAATATTCTGTTGTCACAGCCTTAATCATAACATCCTATGGGGATGTAAAGACCCTAATAAAAAGGGCAAAACGTTGGAAGAGTTGATCGATGAAAATGATATATGCTTCCTCAATGCCGGTACACCTACACAAATCAATTAGTCTAGTGGAAATCATTCAGCCATTGACCTAAACTCATGTGATCATCATTGTATATGGACTTAAATTGGAAAGTACATGACGACACTTGTTGCAGTGACCATTTGCCAATATTGATAGAATGCCCAAAATTCAACAGTGAAAAACTTCTTTGATGGAAACTAAATAAGGCCAACTTGCAACTATACAATGAAAAATGTATAGGTTGAATCACATAGTCAAACAATGTCACAGTAAAATTTTTTCGGAATGCATTCCTAAAACCTCAGCATCTAACAGACACAGCAGACCCTGGTTCGACGATAAATGTTGGGAATCCATCAAATTGCAAAAAGCCGCTCTGAAGAAATTTCTGAAGCAGCCCACAACTACAAACCTGATGGAATACAAATTAAACAAAGCTAAAGCTCATAGAGTAATAAAGGCAACTAAAAAAGAATGCCGGAAAAATTATGTCAACAAGTTAAATTTCGCCATAGAACCAAGAGCAATATATGAGATGATTAAAAAAAATTGCAGGTAAACATCAATTAACACCAATTAAACATTTGAAAAATAACTCCAGAGTAACCAATAAAAAGAACAAAGCAAACTTACTAGCTGAAACCTTTTCCTAAAACTTATCTAATCAAAACCATAACACAAAATTTATAACAAACAAAATGCTAAACAGTAAATCTTTAAATCAAAAAACCTAGAAAATTACAATAAACTGCTTACATTAACAAAATTAGTTAAAAAATTTTTAAAAGATTCGACAACACAGCTGTAGGACCAGACAAAATCCATTACGAATTCTTACAACTCTTTACAGACTCAATAAAATTACTATTAAGAATTTACAACAAATTATGGATAGAAGGCAAATTCCCAGACTTATGGAGACAATAATAACAATGTCTAAACCAGAAAAAGATGATTCGAACCCGCAAAACTACAAACCAATCTCATTAACTAGCTGCTTATGCAAAATAATGGAAATAACACTCATTTGGTATCTAGAATCCAACAACTTTATTTCCAACCTACAATGTGGTTTCCGTAATAAAAGAAACACAACTGATCACCTACTTTGATTGGAAATGGCTATAATGGAAGCATTTATCAGGAATGAGCACCTATCAGCAATCTTTTTCGACCTAGAGAAAGCTTACGATACTACATGGAAAATAGGAATAATAAGAAACTTACATAAAAAGGCAAACTCCCATAATTTGTTAATTCTTGTCAGACCGAAAATTTATGGTCTGCATTGGATTTGCTTATTTGGATACCACAAACCAAGAGGAGGGAGTCCCTCAAGGTAGCATACTATCCGTGACAATAATATTAAAATGAACGGCATAGTGAAATGTTTGGACCCTGCTTTGAGGGATCTTTATATGTAAATGACCTCCTGGTGTATTGCAGATCAAAGTATATATACACACCACTGAGCGCAAACTCCAACAATGCTTTAATAAATTAGACAAATGGGCAACGGAAAATGGATGTAGATTTTTCAAATCAAAAACCAAATGCATTCATTTCTGTCACCAAAGAAAACTTCACAATGACCCTGCACTGAAACTCGGAAGAACAGTAATCCCCACTGTAGAACAACACAAATTCTGGGACTAATATTTGATAAAAAAACCAACATTCATCCCATACTTAAAAGAATCTAAGAAATAGTTTCAATAAAAGACTGCAACTACTATGTGGACTAGTACACACAAAGTGGGGATGTGGTGATCAAGAAACTAATGAAGTTATATAGAACGTTAATTACTACATAACTAAATAACTACCAACGTAATAGATGCACTGAGACTAAAGCTGCTTTCAGGAACGCCAGCAACCACTGTAAAAGAGTAATAAAAAATTCAAAAGAGCTATATGCCCAGTCTGTTAAATCCAAAGTAGCTGATCAGCGGCTTGGTTCCCACCAGTTTTGGCAAATAACAAATAGGATCCTGAACAGAAGTGTGCATTCTATCCCAACCATTATCAATGGACCAGAGGTCATCTCGTCAGCATCAGACAAGGCCAGACTATTTGCAAAGAACTTTGCAGTTAATTCTACCCTATGCGATGAAGGCCATCAACTCCCCTTATTTCTTCCTATAACACAGAACACGCTAGGTAACAAATATCTGTGCATGAGATCACCAAGCTAATCAAGAACCTTGATTCCAGTAAAGCAACTGGCCCTGATGGCATCCTAATTATAGTGTTAAAAAAGCTTCAACCAGAACTTGCTCCCATACTTACGAAACTGTTTAAGCGCTGCCTTAAGGAGAAGTGCTTTCCGACTCCCTGGAAAATCTCATCAGTATGCCCTGTATTTAAGAATTCAGGTGATAAGTCATCTCCCTCTCAGTACAGACCAATAAGTCTCCTGTGTGTTATGAGTAAGTTGCTGGAATCTATATTAAATAGAGAAATAGTCAACCACCTCAGCAGAAATAACCTTCTTAGTGACACACAATATGGTTTCCGTTCTGCAAGATCTACCGCAGATGTGCTAACTGTTATATCTCACAGGATTAGTGAATCTCTTGACAAAGGCTTCCTTTCTAGGGCAATTGCTCTTGACATATCAAAGGCCTTCGACAAGGTATGGCATAAGGGCCTACTTCATAAGATTTCCAGCTACGGTATAACTGGAAATGTTTTCTCAATCATTAAATCATTTCTCTCCGATAGGCTCATAAGAGTAGTGGTCGATGGACAAAAATCAGAGGCCTGCAGTATTAATGCTGGAGTCCCTCAAGAGTCAATCCTGGGCCCAACTCTCTTCTTGATCTACATCAATGATCTCCCTAAACACATACTTAAATCATTCGTTGACATCTATGCTGATGACAGGACCATCTACGGCAACACATCAAAGACTGTAAATGACAAAGTTCTTTCTGATTCTCTCTCCTCTGATCTCGAGCGCGTGGCTCAGTGGAGGAAGACGTGGCTGGTTACCTTTAATGCATTCAAAACCAAACTCCTATGCTTACATCATCAACACTCTGATCCCCATCTGGCATCAATTGTGATGGATGGCTCTTGTCTAGAAGCCCCCCAGCTTCTGGATTTGTCCTTTACTCCTGATCTGAAATGGAACACGTACATCAAGTCTGTTGCTAAGGTCGCTGGAAAGATGGTGGGATCCTTCTACCGCTCCAGAAGATATCTCACTACTGATGCAATTCTCTATCTATATAAAAGCCAAGTACGTCCAAGGATGAAATACTGCTGCCATATCTGGGCAGGAGCTGCTAAAAACAGCCTATCCTGCCTTGATAGAGTACAAAATAAACTTCGTGGCTTAGTGGGGCATGCCCTTTTCTCTACCCTGCAACCTCTCTCCCACAGAAGAGACGTTGCGAGCTTATCCTTGTTTTATCGTTATTTCCATGGCAGGTGCTCGTCTGTACTCCAATCTCTGGTCCCCCACTCGCCAATCCTTCACAAAAAACACCCGTCTAGCTGAATCCACTGTGAAAAATTTCCCCCACTCTTTATCTGTGCCTAAATCAAAACATAGATTCCATGAACATAGCTTCTTTCTTAGAACTGCACGCCTGTGGAACTCTGTTCCGTCTGCCTGCTTCCCACCTGACTACAACTTGGATGTCTTTAAGTCCAACGTTAACAAATTCCTAATGAACCGCCCTCTGAAGTAAACACTTCATTAAATCTCCACACTAACGTACTGTAGTTGCAATAACCCTTATCCCTGAGTGGCTTCCGGGCCTTGATAAGTGGTGACCACCGTGTATAAAAAAATTTAAAAAAAAAAAAAAAAGAGCAAAACTAAACTATGGCAGTTTCATATAATGAAATCCTACCAAAAGACTTGAGATCCAATCTGCGATTGAGGCTTGAAATTAGCACTTGGTGCTTTTAGAACATCCCCAGTCGAAAGTCTTCATGCAAAGGCTAACAAAATTCTTGCAAATATAAGGAGTCACAAACTGGGTGCCCAATACTACACTTAATTAAAAGCACACTGAAGTAATCCAGCATACAAAGCTACATTCAATCCAAAATATAAAAAGTTATTCGAAGCAAAAAGAAAAGCCTTTAGTCTTAGAATGGAAACAATACTACAGGAATCAGAAATGGCTGTAGAAAATATCCAAGAACACATACTAACTGAAACCCCACCTTGGATTCTAAAAACCCCAAAGTAATACTAAGATTAAATGAACTCCCGAAAGCAAAGTCTCACCTTAATATCTACCAAGAGAAAGCCTGTGATATCCTCTTAAAATACCCTGACCATTTACACATTTTCACCGGCGGTTCCAAAGACCACAATAGAGTGGCGTGTTCTGCC
The DNA here is from genome assembly GCF_053919585.1 of Euprymna scolopes. Taxonomy (NCBI): domain Eukaryota; kingdom Metazoa; phylum Mollusca; class Cephalopoda; order Sepiida; family Sepiolidae; genus Euprymna; species Euprymna scolopes. Next base: position 116,003,589 of record NC_136494.1, read on the forward strand.
GTATCGAATGAAACAACCTTAAAAAGGGCCCTTCCAACAGGAAGCTTTATTACTACTGAAACATGTGCGATCGTCTTGGAACTCAACATTTCAGAACAAAATAAACAAGAAATTCCTGATACTATCAGATTCCCTTTCTGTACTAACATCACTGAATAACAAAAACTCAAGAATCTTCTAATTATTAAACTCCGAAACAGAATTGACTCATTATCTAAACACAAAGAAATAATTATATGTTGGATTCCAAGCCATGTTGGAATAAAAGGAAATGAAAGAACCGACTTAGCAGCCAAATCAGCATTAAACCTGAACCCTGAAACAATAAATAGTCTATATACTAATTTTAAACCCAAAATCAATCCACTATTTTATGCAAAATGGCAACAACAATGGAACAAGAACATAAATAACAAATTATACCAAATTTAAACCATACTGGAAGAATGGAAACCAACTACTAGAATATCAAAAAAAAAACAAGTTGTCATATCCAGAATTCATATTGGTCATACAAAACTCCTACATTCTGAAACAAGGGCAACAACCACAATTCTGTCAAATAACTTTCACCATCAAACACATTTTCGTGGAATGTAGAACCATTGATAATGCCAGATAACAATATTTTAAATACAACAATATGAAGAACATCTTCAAAAACAGCCGCCTGGCTTAAATGCTTTCCTTTTTGAGAGTAACAAGTTTTTAATTTTTGATAAAAAAAAATTTCTCTACAAAACAACCCAACTAAACCCTATGAATAAATTATGCAAAAACACAAAGACCTTTTTCTAAACTACTAGATTTGGCATTAAGTAACCTGAAAAGGTTGATATGCTGTTAAACAAGACTAAACAAACATTTTTATTCTGACTTTGATTGAATAAACTAGATTATGTAATTAAGTTTCATATTATTTCTATTACATTCCTATATGCATCACACGTTAATATCATCGAGAACTTTCATTTCTCCGTCTCATCTGCTATGATTAAAACTACGAAATCATCTTCAATAATGATTTGTTTCGTCATTAAATGACTTTCAAAAAAGATTGACATGCTGTAAAACAACAAACCAACAACAACGTTTTGTAGTTAAATTGTATTTATTTTAAATCTGTTTATTTTCAGTATGCTGCTTTGTCCATTCCGTACCCGTCGGATAAGGATAATGTTAAACAACGTGTTGTAGCCCAAGAAAAGGAAACTGTAAGTGAAGATCTTTTTCTTTTTATTTAAACTAATTTTTATCAAAAATCTTCTATATATTGTTGAGAACCTTTCCATAATGGAGATTTTGTGTCTGTATATTTGAAAGAATATTTTTAGTTATTTTAAAAATAGTCTTTATTTTTTATTTATGGCAAAAAAAAGGTGTGTATATAGGAATTTGAGCAAACGTTCAATGGAAGCGAATCCGATTCATTTTTTGTTACTTTTGGATCACCCTCGTATATGTATAGCGCCTGTCATTTCAAACGGTCACCTATCTAAATATGTGAAAACAATATAAAAACAATCCAAGATAATCATAAATTAAATATATAATGACCTTTATTATCCATTTTGCCTCATTCGACTGCTTCACCTTGATTAGCAATCTTATTCTAGCTTCTTTTGTGTATTTCTGCTGATAAACTTATTTCCTTTTTTTTTTCTTTTTTTTTTTTAAATTCCTAACACTGTTTGGGATGGGGAACATCAATAGTATCACTTATGATTAGGGAAGTTCTCAATGAGAGCTTCGTATTGAGCTATAGCTCTTGACATATCAAAGGCTTTTGATAGGATATGTCATAAAATCTGCTTAACAAGATAGTCAGCTATGGAATAGCTGGAGATGTCCTTTCAATTATTAAATCCTTTCTCTCCAATAGGCTTATAAAAGTAGTAGTTGATGGGCAGAAATCAGAAGCTTATCAACGCTGGTGTTTCTTAAGGTTCTATCCTGGACCCAACTCTCTTCCTGATCTTCATCAATGATCTCCCAAATCACATTCTTAGATCATTTGTAGACATTTATGCAGACAATACCACAATCCATCAACACTTCAAAGATCTTATCTTGAGCATGTGGTACAATGGGGAAAAGGTGGCTGGTTAATTTTAATGTATCTAAAACCAAACTTCTCATAATTGCTCTAACCCTCATCTGGCCCCAATTGAAATAAATGGTTCTTGTCATGGGGAAGCACCATGTCTTGATAAGCTTCTGGAACTGACCTTCATTCCTGATCTGAAATGGAATACATACATCAAATCTGTGGATTGCTGGAAGAATTGTTGGATCATTCTACCACTCCAGTAGGTATCATTGCCAAGGCAATCTTCTATTTGTATAAGAGCCAAGTACATTTTAAAATGGAGTACTCTTACCACGTTTAAGCAGGAGCTGCTTGGCATGCCCTATCCTGCCATGATAGTTCAAAACTGGCTTCAAAACCAAATAGGTTACACCCTTTTCTCTTCTCTGTAACCTCTTTCCCATAGAAGACGTTGTGAGCAGGTCTTTACTCTATCATTATTTTCATGGCAAGTGCTCATCTGAGCTCAAATCTGTGGTCCTCAAAAAACAAAAACACTCTACTAGCTACAACCACTATCAACAATTTCTTCCACTCTCTGTCTGTGCTTAAATCTAAACATAGATTTCATGAACAAAGCTTCTTTCCTAGAATTGTCTGCCTGTTCCATTGGCCTGCTTCCAGGCTGACTACAATATCATACCCTTCAAGTTCAATGTAAACAAGTTATTATTAAACTGCCCCCTTAAATAATCAAATTCCACCCAATTTACACCATTAGTGATTACTACACTACCACCTTACATTCATTAATCATTCGCCCTTGATAAGTGGTAACTCCCTTTATAAAAAAAGATAAAAAAGTCACACAAATGATGACTTTAAAACAAAAAAAGTAATTTTCATGACTTATTGTTGACGATATCGTCTTTATTCTCACACTCATTTCTTTATTTACTGTGGCTGCCCCACTAACTCCATTTGAAGAGTAAGCTTTGCAGGACATCCTCACAACCCAGTTACAGTCTTTCCTCTGATATTTTCTATTAAAAGTACATTTCAGATTTGTTTTCTAGCATTCCTTATAAAGAATATTTGATTTAAATCAACTCCTACCAACCTGATCTGCTGAAATAACATCCAAATTCCAAATGCACATTCCAAATAGTTATTTGTATATGAAATTCAATATTATAGTGATTTTATTCCATTTTTAATTTTTATATTTTTATTTAATTTCTAAGGAAAAGGAATAAACTTTAAAATATTTATTAATTGTATTGTATTTTATTTTTGTTAAAACTGGGCTTTATTTAAGTGATATGTGTTGCCGGTGACTTATACTGTGGTAAAAATCTCGATTTATTTTTATTTATATATATATATATATATATATATATATATATATACATATATATGCACACACACACACACACACACTGGGAATTGTCTGGGAATTTAATATTTTGTTTACACTTCCTCCTTTTGAGAAAACTGGTTCAACCTGTATAGGGTGAATGCCATACAACAAACTTATATATATATATATATATATCAGAATAATGTAATGCAATAAATCTACTGGTATGCAAATCCAGTGATTATCGGTCTTACAAAATATTATTGGATGTAATCTATAAATATAAAAGCGAAAATGTGTGTTCGCTTTTTCTCTATGTCTACAAAAGGCTTTTTTCAGAGAAACGGTCGGTCGCCTAACAACTTTTTAAAACTTTTTATATCACATAGTTAACAACGGAGCTCGACTGTCTATTTAATTTGCTTGACTTCAGGAAGATAAATATTCAACAGTTTTTGCTCGCCGCATGTGGGTTAGGCCTTTTCCTATAATAAAAGCGACACTAATTCTTGCGTTATTTTTCCGGTCTCAATCGCCGGAAATGTTCGAAAGCAATGAGCTTTACTCAATGTGGAAATGTTATTTCCTTATTTGGACAAGTGGAGCTGTTTCCCCCTACCCGCAACATCTTGGGGGAGGAAAAAAAAGCGTTCCGCACTAAATGATACCCCGCAGTCAAAAGTTGACCTCATTAAGTCATTAAAACGTGCACCTGCTAATTTAAGTAATTAAATAAATTCAAACGTGTTTCCATTACCATCTCGCGGTAGCCCAATGGTTAATGCACTCTTTTTTTTTTTTTTTCACACTTTAATTTCCAACTTTGCCTCAAGGGTTCGGGTTCGATCCTCATACTTACCTACCAAAACATTTTTTGTAAGCCAATGTCATCATTATAATAGGTATTATGAATTCTCTTTTTATTTTAAGACCTAATTTTCCCTGGAGTAATTTCTTGACATAATTTACACATGAACAATTTGGTCCCCAATTTTAATTGGAAAGGACATTTTTCATTACCGTCAGTTAATCTTTGGATTTTCTCAAAATTGTTCATGCAAAAATGTATGAAAAACTAATAAAGTTAAATAAATGATTGTAAGCTCAAAAACTGACAGGGAATTTTTTTAGGGTGATCATGCAGTACATTTGAATGGAAAGCATTTCCATTTAAAAGCTTAGTTTGATTTTGATTTTTAAATTGATTTCTTTCTAGGAAGCAGATATGAAGAAGCAAATTGAAGGCTTGCAGACGATGATTCAAGAGGCACAACTTATGGTAAGTTGTTTGGACTAATAAAAAAAAAAGGCTCTTATGCAAAATGTCCGAAAGATTTAGACGTAATCGAAAATCTGATTTGTGGCTTAATTTTGAATTCTGATGCATAAAAGGAGTCTAGATTGCCATCTTAAAAGTTCATTCTTCAGTGGCCGAACTGCATAGATGAATGTTTATTTGTTAATATGTAGACATAGTGAGCTAGAAATAAAATGACCACTGATTTTTTAGAATGCGTACAGCAAGTCTTGTAAATGATGTTTATGATAATGATTTTATGAGGAATAAAGAATTAATATTCCAACTTGTCATGAAACTGACAATTTTGAAATGATTCAGCGGATGATTAATAGTTAATTCTTGGAGGTGTGAAAACTGCAATTTACTGTCCACCATTGTTTGCAGTCAATTGATGCTTAGAGATGAAAATGTTCAAAAGATAGGTTTGTTGTTCAATACAAAAACATGGTGCAACTTTACTATAGCGTGTCGTCCAACCCAATCATGTATTTTGGAACAAAGGCGTTTCAGGAAAAAACACTATTACGTACTTAAGTGTCATGTCGAAATCAATACAAATTCCGAAAATTACAAAAAATGGTCTAGTAAAAAATGTGCTAGAGTTGATTTTCAAAAAAAAAAAAAAAAAAAACATGTAGTGGATTGGGAAAAAGCAAGATGGCCGATCTGAAATATAATGTGATCGGATTCTGTGCAAAGCAACTTAAACGATAGAATGCAGTTATCTTCCCCTGGTTTTGATTTTCTAAAGGATTAATTTACCTTGAAAAATCGCTACTTCACAAAATTCTGTTTTTACTTATAATTATTTTTCTACTGAACTATTTTTTTGTAATTTTTGGAATTTATACTAATTTCGGCATGACATGTAAATACAAAATGCTTTCCTCTGAAATGCATTTTTTTTTTTTTTTTTTTTTTTTTTTTTTTTTTTTAAGATACACTATAACAAAGTTGTATCAAAAATAACTTATTTCTTAGTGAAGTAACCTTCCCTTAAGAACAATTACTTTTATAATTTATGGGTGGAGTAAAGATTTCTTTCAGTTTTTACATAAAATTCAAACTTCGCGTCTTATTCTTTCTTGGCTGCTGTGCCTACGCCTTAACTTAATCTTTATAATTTTATATCAGCATTGGATTGTTTAATCAGTTTCTTTTGCATGATTTATTCTCCTTTTTCTGGTGGCCATAAAGAAGCACTTCTTGTCTCTTGTTTACTGCCTATTTCAAAATCCCTAAATTTAACACATGATTTTGTTTAACCAATCTTAATAGTCTGCTAGATTGAACAGATTGCAGTTTTTTATTTTTATTAACTATTAGGGTATCACTTCTATAAGAAATGGCCTTTTTATTTTCAGGATTGATGTAGATAAATTTTATGTAGTCTATGAACATGTACAGTTTGGTTGAAATTTATTTAATGTCTAAGTTCATAGCAGATTCAGTATGATACTATATTCGACTGAGGTCCTTAAGTGCTGGAGAGGTATGAAAATAACAAACGATAAATGACAAAAGATAAGGAAGTAGATTTTGTGAGTAATAAAAGAACTTATCAACAGACAATCAATAGGAATTTGTTTTTAATGCAGACAAAAAGAAATAAGATTAGGGTGTAATGAATGGCAATAGCAAAAGGACTGAACAATGAACTAAGGATCGAATAATAGGAACAACACTTGACGGGGAGGTGGGGGTCAGATACTTAGTGAGTTGAGGTCTGAACTCTAAGGTGGAGAGTTGGATTTTGGATGCGGCCAAGGTCGAGCAGTTGGTCGCTCAGAGATTCTCCGAGAGATGGTGAGATTAATTACGACAATAGACGTATACAGCCTCGACAGTAGATATAATTGTGAACCTCAGCATGTAGAAGGCAGTTTCACACACCCAGATTCCGACCGATATATCGTGAAGTATCGCCGTCTGTGTTTTTCTTGTGTCGTGAACCTGTATGTGCCCTCATCGACAGTTGGCAGCGAGAAAATGATGATACAGCCATAAGATGAACTAAAAATCACAGTACACAATGTTTGGGGTAGGCGACCTGTTGGTCACTCTAGTATTTTCATGCATGTGTGCCTCCATTGTGTTGATTCAAATTTGTTATTCAATTCAATCATTGATGCAACGAAGAAATTTCCCTTCCAAACGAAAACTCCAGTTTAAAAAAATTAAAGGTTTAGTTTTCTTTGTAGCTTAAAATGTAGTTTTATTAGGTTGAATAACAGCCTTGCAAAATGAGATTTTTGCTTGATGAAACCAGAATATAACACAAATTTTTTAGCTAAGAGCCCACTTTGCTCAGAGTACATGCTGACTGCCAACCCTCAGAAAAACCAACTGCTCGTATCCTGGTTCTAACAGCCTCCCCTTCTCATCTAGTCAACGACTAAAAATATCCAGTAGATATTCAAAGGCTTTTTTATCTCTGACATTTCTTAAGTGGATTGCTCTCAACATGATTCCCCATTTAGTGAGGTACTTATTTTATTTCAAACTAAAAAAAAAAACATCTTTTTTTTTTTTTTTTCAATTCTTTATGCCTCACCTCCTTTTCCTTTTCCTTGACATTCATCACTTTCCATGCATTCATATGCACCACTAAAACATGCAACCCAGCACATGTTTATATCCACTTATTAATGAGGTATTTATTTTATTGATTGTCACGTTTGACTTTTTATATTGGGTGTTCCATTATCATGGGCTTCAGACCAAACTTTTGAAAAATACCCATTCTATTTGGGGTGAGTTCTTTTTTTTACTCCTGAGCATAAGGGGCTACTATTTCGGATTGTGTCCAACTGTGTTAGTGAGATGTTTGTTCACATTACATTTAAATTTCTGCAGGTTAGAACAGTCAGAGAAGCAGAAAACTGAGGGAATTTAAAAGTCTGGCGTGTTGGGACCTCAACAACGAAGGAGTGGGATTTTGCTGCTTATTAAGTTAGTCAGGAGTTTGTATCTCAAGGGGGCACAAGTGCTATGAGTTCATCGGAGCATATTACGTTAAAATATTTGTAAAATAGGCACAGATGCGATAATGGGTCAGAGGTTAGCGCTTAGTCAACAGTGTGTTAATTTGACTTTTTTTTTTTTTTTTTTTTTTTTTACCTGATCTAAAAGTGAGAGACTAGTAGTAGATACACCATCTCAGTTATTTTATATTGAATGATAATCTTTTTTTTCCCCTGTGTGCGATAAGAGTAGCAACTTTAAATTGAAGTAAGTTTGTGTTTTCTTTTTTTGCCTTAAAAGAAAATTTCATTTTTTTCTTTTCAGTTGGATAAACTTGATACTTTACCAAAGCCTTATGAAATGACGCATGAGATGTTTGCCGACTATTTCCCTGAAAGTGCTGTCGATCCTGAAAAGCCTACAATGTATCCTCATGCCAAGCCATACCAGCCAGAAAACAACCCCAACACCTTGAAATAAGGATTCATCCTCTTTTAGTTTAGAAAAAGAACCTTTTCAAAAGTGGATGTTAACTTGGTTTTAGCTGCAAAACAAACTCTCACTGTACAGTTTCCAGATAATAAAACGATGTTATCTTAGAAAATTACTTTTGTTTGTGAATTGCATTACTGAAATATAAAACTAACACTGAATACCTAATATCAACACAGAAATTACTATTCTATATAAATAAAACAAACGTATGTATGTTCAGGCAAGCATTGTTAAATAGCACAGTGTTTTTGCTTAATTTTTCGAATTGTCGTTCTTATTTCTCGGTCGAATCTATGCAAGAAAATTCCATAGTCTTTTTTTTTTTTTTTTTTTTTTAACTTTCAACTGAGTTTCATCAGTCGTCTTCAGACAGTTTTTGATTACTGTTTCATTTAAAATCTGGATGCTTTTATATGCTTCGGTTAAAATTATATTTAAATTTCTTGAACTAGTGAAGTGTCTTGTGTGTGAAAAAAAAAAGAAAGAAAAATTTTTAACATGTTAAGAACACAGCTAAAATAAATATACAATGGTTTAAAGGTGTGATTTACAAAATGTTATAGAATTTACTTTTTTTTTTATTTATTTTTTAAATGATTTATTACTTTACATTATAACATATATACATACATGTACATACCGTATATTTCGGCATATAAGGTGACTGTCAGATAAGGACAAGGTACAAAATTGGAGCAAATTTTAATAAATTTATTGATTGTATAAAACAATTGCTAAATCACAAAACCAGGTTTGTTTAGCTTAGGCAACACCCAGAAATATTGGTTTTTAAAGATGATTTTTTAACTTTAAGGGTCGTTATATGTAAAGTTATAAATTATTTGAAAAAAAAAAGCTGTAGTTTTAACTTTAATTATTCATTTTTTTTATGGTTTCTTTTTGGATGATCCGTTTCTTTTAACTATTGCGCTCAGTTCTATCTACTTTATGTATATTTTCTATATTGTACATAATTGCAAGGCATTAAGGATGAAAACGTTCTAGCATACACACGTGTGTATTTATGTATATATATATATATATATACACACACACACACACACACATCAATTATGTTGTTGAAATATAAAACTAACACTGAATACAGAGCATGAACACGCACGCACACACACACACACACACATATATATATATATATATATATATATACATACACATATAAAATTGAGATTTTTGTACCATTGACATTAAAACCTATTTTTCTATTTAAAAATTAAAACAAATTTAACATACTCAGTCCTGCATATGTGAATGACTTCATAAAGTTTAACTAATTTGCATATTATCTTGAAAAATGAACTTTCGTTAATTATTTTTTATGGTTTCTTTTGGATGATTTGTATCATTTAACTTTTTACACTCAGTTCTATTTATGCATATTTTCTATATTGTGCATAATTACATAAGATTTGGGATGAAAACATTCTAGCATTTGCACACACATACAGGGTGACCCCAAAAAAACAAAAGCTAAATGGAGGCCATCTGGAAGATATACTGTAGAACGGAGAAAAAATGGCCAAAGACCCTTGTTTTGATGTGATGTTTGGAATATAATAAACTAGTTATGACCAAAGTTTCATTTTATTCGCACAAAACAATAAGAAACCGGGCCTAATTAGAGTGTGGGCCCGTTTTTTTTTTTGGGGGGGGGGGTCACCCTGTATATATACATATCTATAAAAGTGAAAATGCCTGTGTCTGTGTACATTTCACTACCAAATAACTGTCAATTTTCGGTCTAGAGACTCAAGATTTGACGTAAAGAGCATTGAGATTTGGGAAAATCTTCTTAATCTGTTGTCAGCCAGAAATTTGGCTGTCAAGGGGTCAAAATTCAACGATTTGACCTTTGAAAACTCTACCAAACTCCTCCGCCAATTTTGGGTCTAAACACTTGAAATTTTAAATGTAGGTTACTTGGACATGGATCAAACTTTTTAATTTGATTTGAGCCAAAAAAAATAAATGTTAAGGGGTCAAAGTTAAAAAAAAAAAGAAAAAAAAAAATTGACCTCTGCAGTCTCTACCAAATTACTCAGCCAATTTCTGGTCTAAACATTTGAAATTTTACATAAGTGTATTCAGAGATAGGGCAAGCTTTTTAGTCAGTTTGGGTAAAAAATTTCAGCTGCCAAGGGATCAAAGTTCAAAAGATTTGATCTTTGCAGTATCTAGCAAACTACTCAGGCAATTTTAAGTCTAAGCATTTGAAATTTATACATAACGGGTATCCATACATGCAGCAAGCATTTCAATCAGTTTTGCTGAGAAAATTTGGTTGCCAAAAGGTCAAAGTTGAAAGAGTTGACCTTTTCAGATTCTACCAAATTTCTCCGCCGATTTTGGGTCTACAGACTTGAAATTTTAGATCTAGGTAACTTGGGTATGGGTAAAACTTTATATTTTGATTTGAGACCAAAATAACAAGTGTTGTGGGGTCAAAATTGGGCTCAAAGTTACGTTTAAACCAGGACCAAACTCAAAGAAAACCAACCTGCCTCCTCCCTTGAGGCTTGCATTTACGAATATCCGCGGGCTTAGAACTAACTTAGATGATGTTGAATCATATCTCCTTGTAAACACCCCAGATATCTTAGCATTAAGTGAAACTAACCTTCACTCCTTCCCTCTAACCACTTTAACATGTCTGGTTATCTCCCACTCTGTTGTAAGGACTCGGACAGACATATGCATGGGCTTGGAGTAACACCCTCCCCCTGACTAGAGAAATAAAACTAGAATCAGAAGAACAGGCCTTTATGTGCTTCAGACTAAATATGCAACATAATATTAGCTACTTGTATTTTCTCTACCGCTCTCCCTCAACCCAGGACTGTACCCTAATAAACAAAGTCTCTGACAGCATAGATATAGCATTGTCCCTCGATACTAGTGCACAAGTATATGTATTTGGTGACTTCAATGTCCACCACAGTAACTGGCTTGGGTTCTCTAATTACAGGCGCAACACATAGCTTCTCTATATCCCATTCCCTATCTCAGACGGTTACATTCCCGACACGTTTCCCAGACTAGCAAGATCAACATGCCTCACTTCTAGATCTATTTCTGATAACAGTTCCCGATGATTGTACAACAAATGCCCACAGCCTACTCGGGAATGCTGATCACGCTGTGATTATGGGAGAAATCACCCTAAAACTGAAGACCCACTACTCAAAACAATGAGGTATTACAAAAAGGCTGACTGGGAAGCCACCAGGGAACTCATCAGAGATGCCCCATGGCAAAATATCTTTTCTCTTCCAGCTGAACCATGTGCAAATGAGACCACTGAATGGTTCAAAACTGCAATTGAAGCACATGTTCCCACACGGAAATTCTGTAGCAAGCCCCACTCTCCCCAATGGTTTACCTCTGCTTGTGCAGCTGCCATTGCTCAAAGGGAGCATGTGTTCTGTAGATTCAATCGACATAAGTCCAGTTCAGACAGAAGTATATAGAAGCTAGAAATAATTGTAAGAGAGTAATAGCAACAGCTAAGACAGATTACACTGAAACCACCAGGAAACACATCGAAGCACAGAAATTAGGAACCCGTGATTTTTGGAAAATCTTCAACAGTGTAGTAAATAATGGGCAGTCAACGATTCCCTCACTATCAAACAATCATGAGGTTGCTTGCACGGCAACCGACAAGGCTAATCTGCTTGCCAGTTGGTTTGCCTCAAACTCCACACTGGACCCAGCACACCACTCCCTCCCTGACTTTCCTTTGCAGACAGACACCACACTAGACAATTTGAAAATCACCCCTTCTCAGGTGCATGGTATCATAAAAAACCTAGACACCTCAAAAGCATGTGGACCAGATCTCATCCCGGCTGTGCTAATAAAAAAATACTCTGCCGAGGTTACTCCAGTTCTCTCCAAACTTTACAATAAATGGTTCAACGAATCTTGCTTTCCAGACTACTGGAAAACTGCTTCTGTGGTACCAGTCTTCAAGAATTCTGGTGAAAGAATTGACCCACTGAATTATCGCTCCATTAGCCTCCTCCCACTTTTCGGCAAAATATTTGAGTCCTTAGTTAATCAAGCCCTAGTCCAACACCTAACAGCTGCTAAACTCCTGACTGACAAATAATATGGATTCAGGCAAGCCCGTTCAACAGCAGATACCTTAACTGTAGTGTCTGAACATATATACCGTTCACTAGACAAAACAGGGGAGGGTAGAGCGGTAGCCCTTGATATACCTAAGGCTTTTGACAGGGTATGGCACCATGGTCTTCTAAGGAAAATTAGATCATATGGTATCACTGGAAGAATGCATAATGTAATTAAATCCTCCTTAAGTAAGAGAAAAATCCTAGTTGTCCTCGACGGTCGTACATCTAAACAATATGATATAAATGTGGGAGTGCCCCAGGAGTCTATTCTTGGACCTTTATTATTCCTGATATTCATAAATGACCTCCCTGATAAAATTGTTCGGAGATGGGTGTATTTGCTGATAACACCACCCTCTATAAATAACAGGCATGAGGGGAAAACAAATGAACACATATCTAAGGAAATGGCAGGAACACTAGAAGATGACTTCCAATCTGTAGTGGAATGGGGACAAAAATGGATGGTCACATTCAATGCTGCCAAGACTAAGCTTGTTTCCTTCAATAATTACAAGAAACCTTTTCTACCACCAATAGCAATGGCCAAGAACACACTGCCTGAAAGTACTTCCTTTAAACTCCTCAGCCTAACGTATACAGGGAACATGAACTGGAATATATACATTAAGAGCATTGCCAAGGCTGCTGCAAAGAAGGTGGGCTCTCTCTACCGTGCCAGAAAATTACTTAGGCCTGAAAGTATCCTGTACTTCTATAAGGCTACCATTCGCCCATGTATGGAGTACTGTTGTCACATTTGGGTTGGTGCATCTGCTGATTGTCTCTCGCTCCTGGACAGGGTTCAAAAGAGAGTCGCCAACCTGATAGGTTCTGAACTGTCATCTAGCCTTCAGCTTTTGTCCCATCGACAAAATGTTGCATCCCTCTCTCTGTTCTACAAATACTTTAATGGTGAATGCTCTGACAAACTGCAAGCACTTATATCTCCTCGACGTGACTACTCTAGACAAACCCGACAAGCAACTAAATCCCACCCCTTTACAGTAGAGATCCCTAGGTGTAAGAAAGCCTTTTACTCCAATAGTTTCTTCCCCAGAACTGCAAGTCTTTGGAACTCCCTTCTGGGATACTGCTTTCTCAACTGTACTGATATGCTGAAGTTCAAATGTAATGTGAACAAACATCTTTCTACTCACCTTCTTTTATAATGCCCCTGCAAATTATGTCCCCGATAGTAGCCCCCTACCTCAAATGGCACTTGCCTTGTTTGGGGTGAAAATTGAAAAAAAAATAAATAAATAATTGACCTCTGCGGTCTCTACGAAATTACTCAGACAAATTTTGGTCTAAACATTTGAAATCTTATATAAAGGGTATTCACACGTAGGGCAAGTTATGAACAGTACATAGGCCTGAACAAAGCCGGGCTGAACTGCTAGTCTTTTATATAAGCGACCTTATCTGTGTGTGTGTGTGGAACGTTTTCTACTAAACTCTTCTTTTATTTTTGGGTTTAGATACTTGAAAAATTGGTTTCTAGGGAATTTGGACTTGTGGAATAAATTTGATTTGGTTTTTAGCCAGTAAAACTATATATTGGGTACAATATAATAACTAATAGAATTTTGGCTCTTTCATAATAAATGCAAATATACATATATATGTCTGTGTGTGGATAAAGTATCTTTCTGAATATTTTGTCTACATAGTTGCAACTTGATATGTAGGGTATTTAGACCTGTAGCACACTTTTGATTTGTTTTTTTAGTCAGCAAAATTGCTGCTAAGGGTTCAAAATTGAAAATAAAATTATTGATCTTAGCAGGGTAAGTAGAATAAAACAAATCCTATTATTTTCACGCAAAGTTAAACATTCATAGTTCAATTACTTAATTTTTAACCTTTCATATCCATCTGTCAGTAACTCGGATGGTAATGATACTGGAGAGGTAAGATTCTAGCGAATGATACCCAAGTCATACTTCTTTTTTTATTGTAACACCAAAGAGGGGCCACATCAGATCAGTAGGGTCGATGTGACGTTTTTTGTTAAATGTGATAATCAATCCCGGGCAAACACCGGTTACAGAAAAAAAAAAAATTTTTTTTAGTTAATATTTTTATGTATCAAAATCTTGTTGTTGAGATACCATACGGTCGGGGGATAAAAATAGAAATCGCCTGCTAAACTTCAAAGCGAAAGATTACTTAAAACATTTTTTTTAACCAAAATATGCTTGCGTTTGAACTACACGAGCCAAACACAAAATATTCCGAATCAGAGCTTTGAAATGTTGGTCGGCTTGGAAATGTGTTGGTTGACAGGTAAAATGTCGGATCGTTTTTGATCTGAGAAGCACACACACACACACGAAACAGATCGGGCCTGATAAAAGAATTCATGACGTCAGCCCAAGGTTCGACATGAATTGTTTTTCAATATGACTTATCTAACAATGTCTTTTGGCAAATTGCTTTGGGCGCTAAAAGGGAATTCTGACATGTAAAGAATATTTTTTTAAAAATCACACGGATGTTTTTACAAAACAAATAAATTCAAAGGGGAAAGAATATCAAACGGATATTTTTAAATAGATGAAAGCTGGTGATCTATTACAAGCTAAACAATAATATTTCCTCTGATTATCAGTTGATAATATGGAAAAAAACATTATAAAGAAGGCGGGGTCAGACAAGTTGGGGAGGAGTCAATTTGATTTTTGGAAATTGGGGGCGGAAAAATAATACCTGCCACAGGCCAAATTGACCAATGAGAAGGAATCAGGTGGATTGTTATCAATCAATTTGATTGGTTGAAGACGAACGTAGGCGTCGTCATTATTCAAGGGTTTTACTATATAAGATCTGTAAAACTCGATTTAAAGAGAGAGATAGAAGATTTAGAAGAAGAGAGAAAGACAGGGAGAGATCCCTGGAGAGACAGAGATAAGGTCTTGGTAGAGGACTCCAGCCACCCAACTTCTCTCTCCCCCTCGCTGGTCGCCAGAGAGCTCAATTTGCAACTTAATAGAATTCAGAGGACCTAGGAAGAGACCAGCCAGAACACCTTAGTGATAATTACAACGGTCCGCGACTCCGACCGAGTATTTCAACACTCAAAAGCTCATTCACAAATCTAATTGCTTGCTTCCATTTAATCTTCAATTGTACATACGTCTGTAGATAATCATTTATGAATTTCCTAAATACATTATATATCAACCAACCTCCAGAGTTTGTTTGCTGATGTGCTGTTGTTCCATGTAATTTTAATTCTTTTTACTTGCCACTTGTGACCCCGTTCCCGTCAACGAACACCCAGTCAACAGGACGACCAATTAGACGATCAAGAAGAACAGGCCTTGAGGACCGTGCAACCGAGAAGAGTCCTCCAACGCCTTGATGAGGACTCACTGGGTGACGCGACGTACCAACGGTTGGCAGACCTGGTTGCCCAGTCGACATAATTAATTACCCGGTGACTAGTATAATCATAATTGGGCATCGACCCAGGGTTAAGATCATAACTGGGCCGCGATCAGAGGTTCAAGGTCGTGTAAGGTCACGTTCAAGGTCACATTATAGCATTTTGAAATCATTGCTATATATTGGATAATAATCAAGAAAATTGACGATAATAAGAAATAAGAAATCTGCATGAATTAAAATATAATATTTATGCATATATTTTACAAATGGGGAATGCCAGGTGACCTACTATAAAGTTGAGATTTTCTTGCCCCGACATTGATGTTAAAAGCCTATTTTTTCTATTTAAATTTTTTTAAAACTAACTTAATATACTCAGTCATGGATATGTGAGTGAATTTATAAAGGTTAATTTGCATATTCCTTAGAAAAACAAACGTTCAGTAAGGAATTATTCAGTTTTTATGGTTTCTTAGATGATTGGTCTCATTTAGTTTCTACATAATGCATAATTGTGTAGAATTTAGGATGAAAATGACCTGTTTTTTATATAACATACCTTGTCGATATGAAAATTCTCTAATATCCTTTCTGAATATTTGATCTACTGACTTAAAACTTGATATATAGAGTATTTGGACCTTGGGAACACTTTCAATTTAGTTTTTAGCCTGTAAAAATAGCTACTAAGGGGGTCAAGATTTAAAAAAAAAAAAAAAAGAACAGTTGATCTTGGCAAAGGTAAATCAACTCACTTCTGAGCATGCATACACATATATTTTTAGTTTGAACTTAATTTTTAGCCTTTTTTTTATCCATTTGGTGATAACTCAGATGATAGTAACAAAAGCTGAAATGCTAAATAATGACTAAAACTGAAGCACTGAATATTTTAGTTTCAATTCCATCTGATTTTTTTTTTAACTTTTGAAATCAGATTAATATATTGAGCACAATATAATAATAAATAGAGAATTAGCTCAATACTAATAATATGAAATCTGCATGAATCAAAATATCATATTTAAGCATATTTTACAACCGGGCAATGTTGAGTGACTTGCAAGTTATAAATAAGCTTCATTTTTAAAATGATTTTGAATATTATCTTAAAATAAAAATTAGCTTTAAAAATTGTACATAACAAGTGTCAGAAAGAAAATTTGGAAACTTAATTTTTTTTTGTTTAATCCTATCAACATAAATGTTAATGTTTCCAATTATTTTGTTTTTCTTCAGTAAAAATAAATTAACAATTTTACTTTTGTTGTATATACATAGGAAAAAAAATTAACGTTTCTTAAATACAAATTAACAATAATACTTGGCTAAGAACAAAGTGTAGTATCTGTTCTGATACTTCACTTTTTCTCTCCTTGGTCAGTGAAGGAGAAATCCTTCATGACTGAAATAATTCTTAATTTTGTCCCTATCCAGAGTGCCTCTTTTTGAGGAACTGGATTTTCCCTACATTAAAAACCGACCTTGTGTCTAACTCTGCCCTCGTTGGTAGGCAAGTAACTAGAAACAATAATACTTAATTTGGAACTATAAAATACATCTTCTGAAGTTGAAAGTCCTGATCATCATATTGTATGAATCCGAAGATTCTAATGTTGGCATTGGTTTCTCCGATATTTTTCTAATTAGAATTCTCTCTAGAAAGACACCAGGTACTTAGGGGTTGGACCATGTGAAGGTTGCCAACATCCTATGTGAAAGTGATTTTGTGTGGAAGCAACTAGATTTGAACATGAAACACTTAGATCGTCAGTCTATATTGCTAACCATTTGACCATCGCCATGTCCTAAAGTCACGATAATTAGTGATTACTAACCACTAAATCACAGTCAACTATTAATCACAAGTTGGCCATTTTAATCATGTAATGTTATGACCCTTTTAGGCTGTGATCATAGCGTAGTATCTGTTAACTGTGGCAAGCAGGGCCAAGGGTCAAAACATTATTATTATTAATTGATTTGCGCGACGGATGGTCGCTGGATCAGTTATTAAGATTAGAAGAATAAACATTTAAATTGGGAAAGAGATGATTAACGTGTGAATCGCAAAAGGAATGTGAAAATAGAAAATAGATGTAAACATTATTTTGGGGTTTGGATAGACAAATAACTAGATGGGGACATTAGGTTGGTCTGAGACACAACGAGGTGACACAAAAGAACATGTGATGTAGAGTTTTGGAGAGATTCAGAGAGTTGAAGCTTGACCGCCGGAGCGGACAGACAATCTAGTCACAGGGGTGGACAGACAGCTAGGGAGCGGGCTGTAAGAATAGAAAATGTAGACGAACTGCAGATCCTGTGAAAACCATTTGAGACAACTGTAATAAATTTATATTATACAAATATAAAGTATTGTTTTGTGGTTTCACAAATAAAAACAGGTGTCTCAATTGGATGGTGCTGGTTGTTTCATGGTTTGTCACAGAGCAGCAGGAAGATAGAAGAACTCTTCAAGAAAAAAGGTATGAAGCATATATTATTATTCTTATATATGAACTGTAAAATATTCCCGTGCGATAAGTCTGATACAACATGACTCAGTTTACACATTAATATCATATCCTGCTGGCTAAACAACATACATACGATTTATACATGTATTATCTGTCTGTTAAAAGAACAATATCTCACATCCACTAGATAACACATGACACGTTTCAATATATCATCTCTTCCAATATAATCCTGATATATAACAGACAAATTCTTTGTGGCTCTCGTATATCTAATCCATTGCTGGAAAAATAATTGGATCATTCAAAAAATTGCAAAAAGTACTCAACTCTTATATAAAAGTTGTACGCCCCAAAAATGATTACTATTGCCACATCTGGGGAGGTGCCACTTGGAAAACTTTCGGTGCGTCTATATTATAATAATGGAAAAGTATTGAATTTCCAGTAAAACAAATGGCAATTACATAATTGTCATGTTGCAAATAGTAACATATCCAAAAATTACAGCAAATGATAGGGTAGAAAATTAATTATGAAAAAATACATTTATAAAATCTAGCTATTTGAATTGGAGAGTTAACAGGGGAAGTAATTAACCTTTCAGCTTCTCACAAATTCAATTAGTTGGGGTTTTTTTTATATATAAAAAAAAAAACTAAAAATTCAAACAGTAAAAAGTTATTTTTAAAAAATTCACAAATTAGGTTTATTTTTGTTTTCCGAATAAATTCTGTCTGCTACAAATTGTTTCAACTGAGTTGTTTCTCCTTTTGTTTACATCACGTGACCCAATATGTCCAACCTAGCATGTAACCTTATCGGAACTGTTTTTCATGAATAATTATTTTTCTACCTTATTGTATTCTGTAATTTTTGGATATCTTACTATTTGCTACATGACAATTACGTAGGTACCATTTGTTTTACTTGAAATTCAACATTTTTTTCGTTATTATAATATAGAAGCACCAAATTTTCTTGTCTTTGTAAAATTGTTTTTGTACTCTGCAATCTGCTGTGAGATGATCTCTTTTGTTTGTTTCAGCTATCTTTGTCACAGAAATGCTGTTTATCTTTTTCTACTCTGTCATTATCGCAATTAGAACCCAGTTCAAGTACCAATCTCTGGTTCCTTTTTGTAAGGCATTCCTAGCAACAACCTATCTTGCAAAACTTTACTTCGATGTACCTAAGATGAAATGGAGGTTCTTATCCAGATTTCCCCATATTATATAAAAAAAAAAAAAATAAAGAAAAAGCTGTATGCACCAATGACAAAACAAAAATATCATCTTCTGAAAATCGATCAAGTAATTCTATTTTTATAAAAAATAATAATTTGTAAGCATTTAACGAAAATTCATAGGCATTACAACATAAATCTCCCAAGCTTGAATTATTGTGTTATCCCCCCACCCCGTCACTTTTTTTTTTTTTTTTCAAAAGATGTTTTCAAAATGGCGGACAAAGCAATCATTCTTTGGTTACTCAAGAAATTTGATTTTCCTTTTTAAAAATAAAACTAATTGATTAATTTGTGGTTTTTGAAATACATTTTCGTTTCTTTACAGTTACATACATCAAATTTTTCCTTATTTTTGTTTTTTTAATATAAAGGGAATCCTAGACAAGAACCCAAATAGGTTATCAATTAATTTTTTTTTTTTTTTTTTAAATTCATTTTCTTTTTTTTTTGTATTTATTTATTTTTTTAAGAATTTCCCATTGGTAGAACACATTAGCATAGAAATGTTTCCCTGCAGACTACAAAATAGTTATGTCATAAAATAAGTAATCAAATTTTGTCCATTTTATTCTTTTTTTAATCTTATTGACTCTTCATTCAACAAACTATCTCTCTCATTAATCCTTATCCACAAGTCGCTTTTAACATTGATGAGATGATTAAAAATATGTAACTTTTTTCTTTTTTTTTTTAAATCAAATATTTAGTTGAAATAAGGACAAGTTGAATATATATAAAAAAACAAAAAACATTTAAAATATTTTATAAACAGGAATTTATTTTGAATTATTTTTCTCTCAGTTCTTCATCCGGGCAATACCAGGTTTTTGTTGTTTATTTCAAATGAATCAGCTAAGTTTTGTTGACATTCGTTTCCCCCGATTCTTTCTAGAAAGATATTGGGCAATTACGGGAGAGATCACATGAAGGTTGCCAACATCCCAAGTGAAATTGTTTCTGTGGAATGAACTGGATTTGAACTTGGCACACCCAGGTTGTCAGTATGTGTTGTTAATCACTTAGCCTCCATCACTTCCACAACGTCAGTTAATGAACATAATTATTTGTTAATATTATTTAATTTGTTTATTATCAATAACATTTTATTTTATATGATGCACCATAACTTATTGCTCAAATTTATATTATTTTCAGTTTGTTTGCCATATTTATTTTAAAAGAAAATAACGTTTCATTTTAAGTTGGATAAAATTATTTATTGCATAGTCATACTGTTGTTTTTTTGTTTGTTTATTTGTTTGTTTGTTTTTGTTTGTTTGTTTGTTTTTTTTAACAGTACAATGCTAATTTATCATATATATCTATATATAAAAGTGACCTTGTTTGTCTGTCTGCATGAGGAAGAGTATCTACGAAACTCCTTTGCCAATTTTTAATCAAAAGATTTGAGTCGATATATAGGGAATTTGGATTAGGTTTCGAAGCTAAACTCAAGGCAGAATAGGGTACTCTGAGCAACTCTTGGTCAGATGTGGCAACAATACGCTTGTAGTACTTGCAGCACTAATTTAGCTCTTATATAGGTAGAGGATTGCATCCAAAATGAGATACCTTCTGGAGTGGTAGAATGGCGCAGCTATTTTTCCAGCAACCTTTGCAACAGATTTGATATGTTTTCCATTTCAGGTCAGGAGTGAAGATCATCCCAAGAAGCTTGTCGAAGCAGGGAGTCTCTTTGAAATGAGAGCCATTCATATCAAGTGGGGATGAGAGCATTTAAGCTGAAAAGATAGAAACTTGGCTTTGGATGGATTAAAATTAACCTTTTGCCCAATTGCACCACGCGCATAACGTTGGAGGAGAGAGACTCAGAGAGATCTTGGTTGTTGGCCATTCAAGAGTTCCTATAGATCATAATATTATCAGTATATACGTCGATAAATGACCTTCGGATGTGATTTGAGAAATTATTGATAAAGATAAGGGAGAAAGTTATACCCAGGATGGATCCTTGAGGCACGTCAGCGTTGATACTTTGAGCTTAAGACTTCTGTCCATTGATGACAACTTGTATAAACCTATTGGAGAGAAAAGATTTAATGGTTGAGGAGACATTTCCAGATATTCCATTCCATAGTTGGAAATCTTTATGTCAAACACTATCAAATGCCTTTGATATGTCAAGAGCTATTGCTCTCAAGAGGAACCCCCCCCGTCGATATATTCACTTATCCGCTGTGAAATTACAGTCAGTACATCAGCTGTAGATCTCACAGGAAAGAAACCATATTGCTTGTCACTGAGTAGGTTCTTTTTGTAGAGGTGATTGACAATTTCTCAAATTAATATGGATTCAAGCAACTTACTCATAACACACAGGAGACTAATCTCTAATATTTTTAAATATTGGGCAGACAAAGGAGGTTTTCCAAGATGTTGGGAAGCATTTCTCCTTTAGGCATCAAGTGAAACAGCTTGGCAAGAATGGGTGCTCTGGTTGCAGCTTTTTGAGTCTTATGAGTGAAATATTACCAGGACCAGTTGCTTTACTAGCATCAAGGTTTTTGATAAGTGTTTTTGATAAGTGTGGCAACATTACAAACAAATATGTGGATTCGTATTATTTGGATTCATCAGACTACTGTTCTCATCTTGAGTGCCATTTCCACACCGTTTCAGTCAATGTAATCTATAAATTTCTTCAAGTGTATCTTGTTGAACTAGGAAATGTTTCTAGAATTTGGATGGAAACATTCCCGAGTTCAACAAGATACACCTGCAGAAAGTCATAGGTTACATCGATCGAAATGTTGTGAAAATGACACTCAAGATGAGAACAGTAGTTCGATGAATCCAAATAATATGAACAACCAATCCTCATCTAATAAAATCAGAAACGAAATATGTGGATATTGCTAAGATTATTTACGATCTTGAGAAGAAATTCAACAGGTAGATGCCCCTGATTGCATAGGATTAAGTTTGTTTGGCTTTGTCAGCTGCTGATGAAATCATCTTAGACTTGTTGATGAGGGTTGAGATACAAAACTCGCACCTGTTCAGGATCTTGTTCATTATTCACCAAAACTCATGGGAATCAAACCTCTGTTCTTCTATATTGGACTTGACATATTGAGTATATGACTCTTGCTTTTTCTATAATCCCTTTACAGTGATTGCTGGCAATTCTAAAGGTAACTTAAGTTTCAAAATATCTATTAGGTTTAAAGCAATTGAAGTAGTGGTTTCTATGTGCAATAGCAGCAGCACATTCAGAGGTGTATCATGGCTGGCTGGTTGGTTTCTGTTGGAATTTCTTGGAAGGTATGCACCTGTCTATGCCGACATTTAACCAATTAATTAAGTTGGATGCTATAATGGACACATTCTTTTTAAACATGGCGCATAGGAGTGGTTCTAATATGAACGGAAACTGTCCCAGTCAGCCATCGAGTATCGAAACACTGTTTGATGGCGAGGGATATCTGGGGTTTGTTGTACTTTGTTGAGATAACCGAGTGATCAGAAGATCATAGTGGAAACAGAATTGATGATGAGCACAGTTCAAGGTATGTAGTTAGAAAAAGATCTTGACAATTTGCAAATTGTCTGTGAGCATCAAGTACCCGAGTGGGTTTGTTAACAATCCGTATAAAATCAAGGGAGAAATCATGGCAAAATCTTCCTTCGTCATCTGTTTTGTTTGAATGGACTTGCATTCAACACTGTGAATACTGAAATCTCCACAGACATTAATGTTGGCTGAGGGATAAGTAAACAGGGCATGATCAATTTGCTTAGTGATACTCTCAAAGATAGCTACTTCATCATTGTGGGAATGGTAGAGGGCAAATAAAAATGTGCTGTGAGTAAGTGCTACTTGAAAGCATACGTAGAGATGTTTGGACTCTTCTTTGGAGATATCCCTGCCACAGGAGACGGTATCTTAAATGTAGGCACATATTTCATGTCCATGGCGATCTGGAGGGTCGGGTTTGGATGTGAAGTTGGAATAGCCTTTGATGGAGAAATTGGCTATGGAAGCAGTTTCACACAAGAACAACAGGCCAGGTTTGGTCTCCCCCTAATTTCATCCTTTGGAAGGTAAGAACATAGACTCCTGATGTTAGAGAAGGAGACTTTGTAATGGGGCTCTATGCTGGAAATTGTGGTTTTGGGTTTTCTCTTGATTTGTTTGTTGGACTTTTTCATGATTAGGTTAAAGAGTTTGTGGAAAAGGTCAGACCATTGAAAAGGAAAAGCTGTAGCAGTTCCCACTAATATGGCATCGAGAGGCCCCACCAGAAGGTACTGCATGGTCCAAACTCCACTCACCAAATGGCAATGCAGCAGCCCGGTATTTTGCATCTGCTGCTTGGACAACCTCCTTGGGAGTTACGCCATGGTTCAGGTCTCTACCGGACAGATAACGTGTCAGCATAGGAAAACGTTTACCTTCAGCACCTTTATTAGTGACATAGCAATGAGAACAGAATAGAGAGAATTAAGTAACCTCTAGTTACTACACACAAAACTGCCGACCGAGTATAAAGCATTTTCTTCCCCTTTGTCAGAAACATCGCTCATTTGTTGAAGATGAGAACTGACGGATAAAACGGAGTTTCTGGACTGCTGAAAACACATCCGCAATACCTTTTTTAATCTCCTTTAAAACAAAATAAAATAAATACTTAGTATTATACTTAATATAAGTTCATAACTACTAGTTTAAAGGGGAAGTTTGGAGATACCCCCCCCCTCTCATGGTGCCATGTGGCCTAGGAGAAAAATACCTTTGAGAGAGAGCTAAATTTGCCTAATTTAGGCAATACATGATGATTTGCTTAAGAATTTTTAAGCAAGATATTACATTCGACAGTTTAAATACTTTTACATGATCACTGGGTATTTTTTTTTTTTTATCAATTATGAACAAAATATTAAAATGATTGGCATTGTGGTAAATTTATTTTAATTTTTTTGCATATTAAATTTCAATAAGTCGAGTAGGAGATTAAAAATATAATTTATAATTTGAGAGATTAGCAGTTTGGGATTTTTCATTCCAAAACAATATCTATGTTTACATTCTATCCAAAACTTAAAGAGGGATATTGTTGGTTCATACCTTTCCAGTATGGAATTGAACAAAATAAATCTGATAAAAATCTATTTTGTACTCTGTCAAGGCAGGATAGGCTGTTTTAGCAACTCCTGCCCAGATATGGTAGCAGTACTCCATCCTTGGCTTTTATACAGATAGAAAATTGCATCAGTAGTGAGATATCTTCTTGAGCGGTAGAAGAATCCCACCATCTTCCCAGCGACCTTGGCAACAGACTTGATGTACATGTTCCATTTCAGATCAGGAGTAAAGGTCAAGCCCAGAAGCTTGTCAAAACATGGAGCCTCCCCTAGACGAGAGCCACCCATTTCAATCGACGCCAGATGGGGATCAGAGCATTGATGATGTAAAGATAGGAACTTGGTTTTAGATGCATTAAAAGTAACCAGCCATCTCTTCCCTCATTGTACCACACGCTCAAGATCAGAGGAGAGAGAATCAGAAAGAACTTTGTCATTTACAGCCTTTGATGTGTTGCCATAGATGGTCGTGTCATCAGCATAGATGTCAACGAATGAATTAAGTATGTTTTGGGAAATCATTGATGCAGATCAGGAAGAAAGTTGGGCCCAGGATGGACCCCTGAGGAACTCCAGAATTAATACTGTGGGCCTCTGATTTTTGCCCATCAACCACTACTTTTACGAGTCTATCAGAGAGAAATTATTTAATAATTGAGAAAATATTTCCAGTTATACTGTAGCTGGAAATCTTGTGAAGTAGGCCCTTATGCCATACCTTATTGAAGGCCTTTGATATGTCAAGAGCAATTGCCCTAGAAAGGAAGCCTTTGTTGAGAGATTCACTAATCCTATAAGATATAACTGTTAGCACATCTGCTGTAGATCTAGCAGAACTGAAACCATATTGTATGTCACTAAGAAAGTTATTTCTGCTCAGGTGGTTGACACTTCTCTATTTAATATTGATTCCAGCAGCTTACTCATGACGCACAGGACTTATTGGTCTGTACTGAGAGGGAGATAACTTATCACCTGAATTCTTAAATACAGGGCATACTGATGAGGTTTTCCAGGGGGTTGGGAAGCACTTCTCCTTAAGGCAATGCTTAAACAGTTTTGTAAGTATGAGGGCAAGTTCTGGTTGAAGCTTTTTCGTCACTATAATTGGAATGTCATCAGGGCCAGTAACTTTACTGGAATCAAGGTTCTTGATTAGCTTGGCGACCTCATGCACAGATATTTGTATGTTACCTAGCATGTTCTGTGTTATAGGAGGAAATATGGGGAGTTGATGGCCTTCGTCGCATAGAGTAGAATTAGCTGCAAAGTTCTTGGCAAATAGTTTGGCCTTGTCTGATGCTGACGAGATGACCTCAGGTCCATTGACAATGGTTGGGATAGAAAGCACATTGCCAAAACTGGTGGGAACTAAGCCGCTGCTCAGCTACTTTGGATTTAACGGACTGAGCATATAGCTATCTTGCATTTTTTATTACTCTTTTACAGTGGTTGCTGGCAGTCCTGAAAGCAGCTTTAGTCTAGGTGCATCTATTACGTTGGTAGCTATGGAAAAAGTGATTTCTGTGCGCGATGGTAACAGCACATTCTGGGGAGAACCATGGCTGGCTGTTAGGTTTTTGTTGGAATTTTTTGGATGGTATGAATCGGTCTATGTCTACAATTAACCATTCGGTCAGGCCTGATAATATATTGAGTCATTTTTACATTCAAAATACAATGGACAATAATTTCATAGAAATATTAATAAACTCATATTTGCTACATGTTGATATCTTATAAATAAAAAAAAAAAAAAAAAAACGGTAGAAATTTTGAGATCTTTTTAATCTTTTTATTCTTCACTAGATTAAATATTATGAACAAAAATTTCATCTTTCCAGTATTTATTTCCAAATGAATGGTCGAGAGATTTGCACGAATATAGGAATCTGTCAAAGAGACCATTTAACAACATCGTTTATTCTAAACTGTGCATAGCCTTGCCCGGCCGTAAAATATGTTTAAATATTTAAATTCATATTTATTATTACAGAGCCAATTCTCTATTGAATATTATATTACACCTAATATATAGTATTAATTTCAAAAGATATAAAAAAAAAAAAAAAAAAAAAAAAAATGATTTGGGTGCCATCAGCTAGGATTGAAACCAAAACATTTAGTGTTCCAACTGTATTCACTACTATTTGGGCTTTCAACAGACAGATAAGAAAGGTGTAAAATTAAACCACTTCAAACTATGAATGAATTTGTGCATGCGCAAAAGTAATGTTATCAATTTCATCTTGCCAACATATTTCTGTAGATTATTCATCCATCCAAACAAAGATTTTACTCATTATAAACCATCCTTGGTGTAGGATTAGGATTTCTTGTTAATGTGATTAGTAGTTTTATGAGTTTATTGGTTAAATATTTTCACACCTACATGAATACATTTGTTTATATATATATATATATATATATATTTTTTTTTTTTTATTTGTGTCATCACTTCTCAAGGTCCGAAGGCCACTCAAGGATAAGGGTTAATGAATGTAAGATGATAGTGTAGTAATTGTTAATAATGTAAGTTGGGTAGAATTTGATTACTTGTGGGGGCAGCTCAGCAAGAATTTGTTTACATTTGATTTGAAGGTTTCCATGTTGTATTCAACTGGAAACAGGCCAGCAGTTCTGGGAAAGAAGCTTTGTTCGTGGAACCTGCGTTTAGATTTTGGCATGGATAGCAAGTGGGGAAAATCGTTTATAGTGGCTGTAGCTAATTGAGTATTTTTGCATGAAAGTTTGGTAAAGGGGGACCATAGATTGGAGTTCAGTCGAGCACTTGCCATGAAAATAATGATAGAGGAGAGACAGGCTTGCAACATAGATTTAGCTTTGCAATGACATCATTACTATCAAACATCTCTGCTCTACTCTGGACCAAATAACTGTCAGATGAATATAAAGTATCCGTTGACCCAAAATAAGCAAATAACATTTCTTCCTTGAGTCAAGAATAAATCCAATAACTCGACTGATACTAAACATGCTACGAAAAGGTTTATAAAACAAAGACAAAATAGCAGTGCATACACAGATGGAGATTATGTGCAAACAAAACGTAAAAGATCTGGCTCAATGTTAGACATAGGAAAACATCAAAAGACAAAAAGATTTTGCTCCAGATGCAGACAAAACCTACGTACAACAGCAAGCATGTCATTATTAGCTTTTTCTTTTTTTTTTTTCTTTTTTATTTTTAAACCCCAAACAAGGCATATTACCACTTGGAATGTAAGGGGATATGATTTGAAATCATGTCTAACAGGGGACTGTGGGGAGTTAAGCAATGCGATGTCTGTTCATATTGCATTTAAACTTCTGTGTGTCAGTACAGTCAGGGAAGCAGGAAACAGGGAGGGTATTCCCAAGTCTAGCAGTCTGACAGAAGAAACTATTAGTTACTATTAAGCTTTCCGGCATTTAGGAACCTTAGTGAAGAAGTGGTATTTTGCCGTTTGCTGTTAGTCAAAGGGGGCACAAGTGTTAGGGGTTCATCAGAGCATATTCTATTTAAGTATTTGTGAAACAAGTACAGGAATGCAACATTATTGAAGTGATGGAACAGTGGTTGGAGGTTGGCCAATAGTGCAGGACATTAGATTTTTTTTTAACCTGTTTAAGAAGGAAAAACTAGCAGTAAATGCAACAGCCTAGCTGGTTTCTTTCTGAGTTTGCTTGTGTTAAGCTAACCTTTGTAAGTTACAAAACTTTGTCACACATTTGTTTGCCTTCTCTTTAAAACTTCAATATTCATCACATACATCCAAAGCATTTTAATGAATTCAATTCAAAGCTGTGAACACGGACCAAAAGCTTAGAACATTTATGATTTCCAAAGGAAGCTGCTGAGCAGAAGCATCTAAATGAGTTGGTCATGGACAACCTGTTTTTTTGTTAATTGCATTTTCATCTCAAACAAGGCACAGTGCCACTCACCAAGGCCAAAAGCAACTTGAAGATAAAGGTTAATGAAATTGTCAGATAATGAACAATACTGTGAGAGGATTGAAAATGATGAATGAAATGGACAAAATTTGATTACTCAAGAGGACGGGTTGAAAAGTATTTGTTGAGATTAGACTTACAAAGACAATATTGTAGTATGCAAGGATGCAATCTCATAGCAATGTGTTCCATGGATAAGAAGTTCTTGGAAAATAACTGATGAAAATTTTATTTTTCAATACACAGAGGAAGAATTCTTTGATGATAAAAGATGAATTCTTTCTGTGAATGTTTTACTGGATTGACCCAGAGATTGAAGCTCAGTCGAGCACCTTCCATGGAAATAAGATATCTGGAAATATCTTCAAATCTAGGTGTGTAAAAAGTTTGAATTCACTCAGTTTCATAGATAGAAACATAATCGGATGTTTAAATATGCATACATCTATTTATTTATTTACTTATTTATAGATAAAATAGTTATCCACGGACACATGTTTCACCACCAATACGACTCATGTGTAATGGGAGGCAACTTTTCAAGGTTCAGGGAAGCTAAATCCATGCCAAATATAAAGATGTTGCTAAAGAAGAAGAAAAAAAAAGAAATATTACATCATATATATATATATCTATAAAAGTGAATGTGTCTGTCTGTGTACATTTCCCTACGCAATAACTCTGTCAATTTTTAGTCTATAGACTCGAAATTTGAAATACCGGGTACTGAGATTTGAGAAAATCGATGTGACGGGTGTCAGCCAGAAATTTGGCTGTTAAGGGGTCAAATTTCAACGATTCGACCTTTAAAAACTCTACCAAACTCCTCCGACAATTTTGGGTCTAGACACTTGAAATTTTAGATATAGGTTCCTTGAACATGGATCTAACTTAATAAAGTGATTTGAGCCCGAAACTATAAATTTTAAGGGGTCATAATAGGGGTCAAAGTTTTAAAAAATTAATCATTTTTTTTGTTTTTTTGCTTAGCATACACCTCCAAACACCCGAGCAACGCCGGGCACCCCTGCTAGTATATATATATATATATATATATATATATATATATATATATATATATATATATATGATTGCCACTCCCTCAGACACTGACCTTTTTTTCTTTTTTGTTTGTAGGCCTGCCGGTGAATTCACACGCTCAAGCACACGACACTGAAGATGGTCATACACACACAAATATACACATGTGCACATACATTTACCTACACATGCATTTATACACATACACAGATACATATAATGATGGCAGATCATTTATTACATGCTTCCATCATTTCAGGCCGACACATGTCACAACTTTTTCATCGTCACAGGACTATTTTTTATAGACAAATGCCTGAGGGAGTATCTGTACAAAGATGTTACAGAGTTTTAGCTTTGTGCGACAGCTAAATCTCGCTCTCGGTTCAAAATGTTGACATCCAGCAACAAGCAAGAGCAAGATAGCCAACAACAAGTCAAACTGTAGACCAGCTTAATGTGGGTACTGATCTCCTGCTTTATGTTTTTAAAGGGGTTGCCTTCACTACGGCTTACGGGAGCCCTCTCCACCCCACACACACATGGAAATAAAAACCTGCAGGTACACATACATGCATACATAGATGTACACAAACATACATATACATGTACACACACACACACACACATATATGTAAAATACACATGAAGGAGCATTCCAAAAGTCATAAAACCTCAATGATCAGGACGATAATGATGGTGATGGGTGCAATTAGTTTGACATGAATAAAAAAAATCAATCCAATATAAACAATTTGTAGAAGAGACAGTCACTCGAAGTGTTTGTGCAACTTAACAAATGAATGAACGTTGAAATCAGACGAAAGCAAAATCCAAACGATCAGTGTTTAAAGCGGCTAGACTTTTTTTTTTTTCTTTTTTAATTTGTTTATAAGACTCACACTTCTGCTGTAGATGATGATGATGACAAATTTCACATTATTTTACAAATAAATTGGACGTGGGAATCAGATGAAAGCAAAAATCCAACTGATCATGTGTGTGTATATATATATATATATATATTAGCTGTACCCTGGCACGCGTTGCTGTGGCTCAATTTGGTGTAATGGCAAAATCATCATATTAAGAACGCCATATTAAAAATGGCTTTTGGAATGAATACCGCAGTTCTCCCCACGTTAAGACTTTGTTTTTTTTTTTTTTTTGTAATAAATTGTTAGTTGAAAGCACAGAATAGTTACCAAACACCATCCCTCCCCATGGTAAGAATGGCTAAAGAAAACGGTTTTCTTTGTAGAAACGTATCTGTATGTCACCTAAAAATTTCTTTAATGAAGGAAAAGCATTCATATTTTTTTTATAAAAATCAACTTCTTGTAAAAAAAAAAAAAAAAAGTTTATTTTCCTTGTTAAAAGTTTTCTGGGGGGAAAAAAAAAAGCTTTAACCTAATAATTTATGGTAAAAAAAGAAGCAGAACCCCAACAATCGACTGACGTATAATGTCACAATATTTTTTTTTTTTTCTTGGCAGATTTGCCATTTAGTTGTATAAATAGCCTACAACCCTTTTTTTTTACACGGTGGTCACCACTTATCAAGGCCCGGAAGCCACTCAGGGATAAGGGTGATTGCAAGTACAGTATGTTAGTGTGGAGATTTTAAAGTGTTTACTTAAGGAGGTGGTTCATCAGGAATTTGTTAACGTTGGACTTGAACACATCCAAGTTGTAGTCAGGTGGGAAGCAGGCAGACGGAATAGAGTTCCACAGGCGTGCAGTTCTAAGAAAGAAGCTTTGTCCATGGAATCCATGTTTTGATTTAAGCACAGATAAAGAGTGGGGGAAATTTTTCACAAGTGGATTCAGCTAGACGGGTGTTTTTCGTGAAAGATTGGCGAGGGGGGACCAGAGATTGGAGTTCAGACGAGCACTTGCCATGGAAATAACGATAAAACAAGGATAGGCTCGCAACGTCTCTTCTGTGGGAGAGAGGTTGCAGGGTAGAGAAAAGGGCATCTCCCACTAAGCTACGAAGTCGATTTTGTACTCTGTCAAGGCAGGATAGGCTGTTTTTAGCACCTCTTGCCCAGATATGGCAGCAGTATTCCATCTTTGGACGTACTTGGCTTTTATATAGATAGAGAATTGCATCAGTAGTGAGATATCTTCTGGAGCGGTAGAAGGATCCCACCATCTTCCCAGCGACCTTGGCAACAGACTTGATGTACGTGTTCCATTTCAGATCAGGAGTAAAGGTCAAACCCAGAACCTTGTCAAAACACAGGGCCTCTCCCAGACGAGAGCCATCCATCCCAATTGATGCCAGATGGGGATCAGAGCGTTGATGATGTAAGGATAGGAGTTTAGTTTTAGATGCATTAAAGGTAACCAGTAACTTATCAAAAAAAGGGACACACATAAGGTCGTCACCGGAATATATCAAGAAGTTTGTTTATGTATACTTTATTTTAGATTAACCATTGTTTAACAAATAAAAGGATTAACTGTGTTTAATTTTATAATTTATTATTGTTTTATAATTAAAAATTTAAAACATTAAACAATACAAATAATACGTTGTTTAACAAATAAAAAAGAAATGAAAAACAAAGTTTTAAAATGATTAAATGTGTTTTATTTTATAATGTAACATTTTTATTTTATATTTTAAAATATAAAAGATTGAACAAAAAAAATAAGATTTTGGTTTGATTTTACATTTTATATTGTACTCGGATACATATGATGATGCGTCTCAAACATAATTCAATATTTAACTTCATCTTTCATTATTTCTTTTCGAGAACAAAACCAACATTTTATTTATATTGTTTAATGTTTTTATTTTTAAATTAGAAAAATAAAACATTTAATCATTTTAAAACTTCATCTTTCATTATTTCAGTTTTGTTAAACAACGTTAATTTTAATTAAATTTTAATCACAGGATTATATTTTCAATAATCACGTAAATAGAAACAAATTTTCTGTTTACGATATATGTACACCGGCGTCGACAACGTGTCCCTTTTTTTTGATAACAGGGTTGGAGGCTATTTGTACAACTAAACGGCAAATCTGCCTTTTTTTTTTTTTTTTTTTTTTTTTTAAAAATAATTTCACGCTATCTTATTGTTTAATAATAAATTATTAGCTGTAGTTGAAAGCACAGTATAGTTACAAAATACCCTCCCCTCGGCAATGTAAAAAATAAAAGTTATTTCAGCACGATACAAAAAAAGCATAATAAACTGTACTTTCACCTAACAATTTGTAGTTTTAGTAATAAAAATAAAATTTTGGGTACTTATATATTTTTTGTTACTGTGCTGAAATAATAATGTTAATATTTTGAAAGGCATTCGTAACATGGGAAGGATAGTAAAAATAAAAAGATATTGTGAAAGTTTAATCTAACCAAAAAAAACTATGTAAAAATAGGATATCAAAAATGCGTAAGCACCAAAATGTGGTTTAATTTTACAGGAAATATTGTTCCTGGGTGCATACGATGGCAGATGGTAACCGTACTATGTTTACATATATTTTTTTTATATCTAATAAATGTAAGGTGGAAGCACAAAATAGTTAGAAAACACCCTCACCTACTCCGTAAGAATGGTTTTCCAAATAATAACGATATATTTCAGCACGGCACCAGAACTACATAAGAACCGAAAATTTCATTTTTATTGGTCAATGTTTTTCATTCTAAATAAAATGAAAGACATGTAATCATTTCAAAACTTCATCTTGCAGTTTATTTTTTTTTAATTTGTTAAGCACATGATCACATTTTCAATAAGTGTGTTATTATATTTTACCTGTTTAAAGGTTGTAAAACATGTAAACAAACTTTTGCTCGATACGGGTGACGACTTTTAAGAGTCCCTTTTAGTGATTACCTGGTGTGAGGATATATGTACAACTAAACGCCCAATCTGCCCCCCAAAATCCGGTATTATTTTACTTTAAGGCCTGTCTCACGTTCGTATATACGAAAATAATGCTTTGTAGATTCATTTTGGTGTGCTGAAAACGAATCTGCAGACTGTTTCCGTTGCAAAAAAAAAAGTAGTCTTCATATGAAGAAATTACTTTTTTGAAAAGTGGGTGATCACTTTGCGATGTAAATGTAACTTGGAATGAGCACCCACTTCGTGGCCATGTGAGAGAGCGGCATATTTTGTGTGTTTATTTTGGTTTAATTTCCTTTGCATGGTAATAACCCTTGGATTCTGGGACTATTTTCCATTTCACAGCACTAGCCATCGTTTACGCTACGCACGAGCATAAATGAAGGCTAGTAAATATGCACTCGCATTCCGAACGGCCTTGTCAAAAAGCCTTATATGCAATAAACACAAAAGAAAATGCCCCCTCTCTCAGGTGGCCAGAAAGTGAGTGGTCATGTTAAGTTAAATTTACATGAAAAACTGGTCACCAAGTTTTCGGAAAAGTAAATTCCTCATATCATGTAAAGTATTTTTTTCAACGGAAATGGTTTACAGTTTGGTTTTTAGCACACCGAAATCTACAAAAAAAAAAAAATGTTTTGTTATATACGAGAGACGGGCCTTCAGGGGAGAAAAGTTTGTAAACAAATATTGAAATATTGTAAATCGGAAGTCATCAACTCATGGTGCAAGGGTAAAAATAGTTCCGCATTTACTGAAAATATTTTTATTTTATTTAATAATAATTTGTGTTACTATTTTAACGATTTTTTAAAAAAAAGTGTATTATAGTCAGAATTGTTATGTTTTGTCATTTCAAAATGGTAAACTGGAAGTATATTCGCTAATCGGCTTGGATAAAATCGGAAATTTTCCGACGAATAAAAGTTTTTTTTTTAGTAAGGTAACATTTATTTTTTAATATTTAAAAAGACAGTTAGATGATAAAGATTCACTGTTATAAAATTTCACAGTAAACGGGATTGTAAATTTCTAGTTTATCGATTTTGAATAAACCAGATGTTCCATTTTTATACATATATATATATATATATATATATATATATACACACATACATACACACACACATACATACATACAAAAATCAAGAAAACAAAAAATAAAGACAAAACCAAGTCTACACTTTGCTACCTTTCCCACATTTTATTTTAAAATTCAATTTTTTTTATTTTTTGAGGTTGAATCTTTCTTTATTTCTTCTGTCCATTGGTAGCAGTGAGGCAGCAAGCTGGAAATCTTTAAACCAATCAAATGTGTCGTTTCTCCTTCTGCTGCATGTGGTAGTAGGAGGAGGGAGAGGATTAATTATTATTGATTATTGTCAATATTAATAATATTTATCAAAGGTCCTGTGGACAGTCCAGAACTGATGGTGACTCTGGCTAATTGTTAGGTGTTGGTGAGAAAAGAACAGAATAACATTGCAGAGGGTGACTGGAGGGGTGGGGGGAATAAGATCAATAAGAACAAAAAATATCAGTGAAAGTTCTTGTTTTTCTCTTAGAAAAACAACAAAAAAACACTTGGAGCAAATAAGAGCATATAGCTAAAAAGGTAGAAACACATCACAGGCATATCTGCATTTATAAATCAGACGAAATTAAATTTGATACATTGCATTTAATGATTAGATCAATTTAAAAAAAAAAAAAAAAATGTATTTATACATATATCCAAGGCCTCCTGTCTTCAGAGAATAGACACCCAGATAATGGACAGACACAACAGCTTAGAAAGAAAATGGCCGCTGAATTCAAGTTTTATATAAAAACTGAAAGAAATCCTTACTCCATATATAAATTATAAAAATAGTTGTTTGCAAGGAAAATTTTGTGTTTTATATATATATATATATATATATATATATATATATTGAATACTGAAATTCATCTTCAATATTTCTATCTCCAACCATCAATTGACTGCAAATAATTGTTCAATACTTATAGTAAATTACAAATTTCACATCTCCAAGAATTGGCTATTAACCAATGATTGGCAAGCCATTGAATCATTTTGAAATTGTCAGCCAGCTTCATGAGACATTGGAATGTTGTTTTCTTCAGACCAGATGAAATCATTGTCATTTACAAGACATGTTTGATGCATTCGAAGAACTCAGCAGCCATTTTCTTTCTAGATCACTGTGTCTACACTGTACCAGATACCCTTTGTAATGGTGCCTGTACCAAGTTGTATAGTGAAGCAAGAGTTGTACAATTCCTCCTGAACCAACATTGCTTATGTCCAAGACAATAGGAAACAATTTCAGGATAAGAAGTGAAAGACTAATGTTATTTCACAGTTTTACTTCTAGGTTAGTTGCCCAACCCAGGCCTGAGAAACTAGTCTATCCTATCCTACTATTCTATACATAGCTGGAGAAAAGATATAGGTATGAGCAAAACTGATACAGTAGCCCTAACAGAACTCGTATCTAGAATGTGCTCATAAATGCTTTGTTGCTCAACAAGATAAATATAGCAAATATGTGTAAACATACCTGTGCTCTGGATACTCAATACACTTTCTCTAACAAGATTCAAATCCATGTTTGAAAGGGATTACCTTATTAGGTTTTCCAATGCTCGGACACTGAAGAATAACCAATCAAGGCTGAATTTATCTCAAAAATTTATTTTGGAATTCAATTTTCTGAGAGCAGGATTTTTTTTAAATGTGCGTGTGTGTGTGTGTGTGTGTGTGGACCTATAATTTAGAAGCCAGTACAATGCAAATATTAATTTAATTTAATGCACAATTAAAAAAGAAAAAAAAAAAAATACAAATAAATAAACATTTGTTTGTAATCAAATTTTTTGGTGAAACACCATCTTTCTAAGTGACAAGTAGTCAACAGAAGAACAATATGGTTGTCTTCAAGTCCAACGTAAACAAGTTCTGGATGAGCCGGTCCACTTAAGTTAACAAATTTACTGAATTTCCATTACTAATGATTACTATATTGTCCAATTGACTACTGTATACTCTTTAACCATTATCCTCAAGTGGCCCTTGGGCCTTGATAAGTCATGATGCCTATGTAAAAAAAACAAAAAAAAACGGTGACACAGACTTTATTTTTCTGTTGATTACCTGACACATAAAAAGACAAAGAAAAAGAAATTCCCGAAGGTGTTATTTCACTAAAAATTTGATAAACATTAAAAAAAACCCAAAAAAAAACAATCCTACATTGAACTGATTTTCTAAATTACAGGTTTATTCAAATTTAAACGCTTAAAAAAAAAAAAAAAAAAAAAAAAACATAACTGCTCTTTCAATAAAACACAATGTATCAAATTTCAGGTTTCAGTAATTAAAATGCAAGATTTATGAATCCATAAACCGTTATAATGCATGTGTATGTGGAGAGAGCTTATTGATGTTATCACAGTTCTAAAATGAAAGCAATTTAAAAGATGCTTTTCAGATAATATACTGTACAATTAGTACAATTAGTCTATGCTATTTACATAAAAAAAAATAAAACAGTAAAAGCCGTAAATTTGTTTCTGTTCATTCAATCATGCATCAATAGCGGTAGAGGGGAGAGGAGGGGGAAGTCGTGCTGAATTTTTTTTGTGGAAGGAGGAAGAGGAGGGCAAAGACAAAATTATGAGCAAGATGAAAAAGTAAAGTAAATGGATTTGCCATATTTTTTTTTATTATTTATCTCAGAAAAGTAAAATGTGTGTGTGTATAAATACAAATATATATACACACACAAATCGATTAACCATAAAGATACTAGAGGTTGCAAAGTGGTAAATATAATCAAATGTTATCGCTACCATATTTTTAGTAGTCAGCAGGCTAAAAATGATATAGCTAAGTCTGTGAATATATATATAACAAATAATGACAAAAGTCTGTATTCCAAATTTCATGATGTTGACCATCTTACAATTTATTCTTTTAAGTATGTTGATATTCAAAATTCTTGACAGCACCTGTTTCGTAGTGCAAAACCATTGTCATTTGTTATATGCTCTGTAATTACATTGAGCTTCATAAATTAAGGATTAGTACAAATAAAAGGTGAAATATAATTAAAAAAAAAACAACATATTTCCACAAAAATATATATGGAAATTAAATAAGAGTATGAATAACTTAGTAACAGTAAATAAAAAAACAAAAAACAGCAGATCATGATCAGTTAGATTTTTGTAAGAGAATATTAAACTTGACAAAATACATCAAAGAGGAATTTTACCAAATGCTGTTTTCAAATTATTTAATAAATTATATTTCTAATCTATGAAAAACAAAGTTATAATTCCATGACACAAAAAGGATTGAATTGAAGCAATTTCGCTGACACCTAGGTAAAATTTTTCCAGTTAATTAAAAACAAAGATTGCCTAATCAATAACCATGTTTGCATCTCGTTATATAGATGACAACTTAAAAATGGAGTGATTTTTCTTCACTTTTCCATTTAAATGCTTTGGAGGTGATTTACATTTCCTGTTGACAACCTTCATTGTGTTAACGGAAGGAATCTAATTAAATATATAAATCGTTTGTTATGTACAATATTGTTACTTCTCTGAAGAATGGAGTTGGAAGGGAGACAACTCACTCAAAGACCCCCCCCCCCGCTTTTATGACTATAGATTTGAAACATTAAAGATTTCAGATCAATTATTAATGAAAATAAATCTGGTATTTGCTTAGTTTTGTGTTAGCCTACTGAGATTACTTCCCTTGGATGGATGTGCAGCAGTTAAAAATCAATGGACAACAAATGCACAAAAAGTGCATTAATACATAATCAAGATTGAAAAATTTGCAAAGAAATACAACTTGGAAAAAGTACAAACTTTTCATATAAACCAAAATTAAATTTCGTTTTGTTTTAACATGTTCAAATCCACTACTAAATATATATATATAAAAAAAAAAAAAAAAAAAAAAAAAAATGGAGACCCACATCTAAAACTAAGCACCTAAAATAAGTTTTAAGATATTAAAAAATTAATCAGAACTACAGCAACCTCCGCATCTTTCATAAAAGCTATACCGCATCCCCCTCTTCAATAATAAAAAAAAAACAATTTCTATTATTAATGCGTCAATTTTGTAATAGGCTTATTTGGAAATATCTACAAAAGTTAACAAAAAGAAATGACGAAAATAGTTACTTTGTGAGAGTTAATATTCAAATGTTAATTTCAATTTCTGTGCAGGATACAAGTGATTAAAAAAACCTTTGAAGAGACGAGATGAAAATAAGTATCGTCAACAACAAATAATGAATAACTAAAAAAAGAGAAAAGATGTTGGTAATAAAATTTATGCTCAACGTTCGACAAACAATAACGGACATAAGTTCACTTAAAACATTTTTTTTTTGATTAGGTGAGGACATGAACAAGAAAACTATGTGCAAAATAACAAGAAAACGTTGACGCGAGATATTTAGATGAATGGGGATCAAAAATGTAGCAAACGGAAGCGAGTAATAATAAAACGCACACCCAAGATTTAATAAAAGATCAGTCACCAAATGAAGCATTCGACACACACACACAAAACATGAATAACAGTTTCTTTTTCCACTCGTATATCATTGGTAATAAAGCTGAAATTTGAACAACTAAAAACCCTGCCCTTTGAGATATTATTATTATGATTCTATGTATCCACATTATGAAATTTTATAGGAACATAATATTCTCAGTATTTACTTTAACAGTGCTCAGCACGCGAGTAGAGCTAGATAGTAAGTTATGAAAGTATACATGGCAATTAAACTACACAGAATTTTCTGTTTTTCATCCACATAAGGACTCGTCAGGCTAATGCATTAATTCTGTGTAGCTTCATTGCCATATATATTTTCATAACTTATTCTCTCTCTCTCTCTCTATATATATATATATATATATGTACATATATATCATATTATGTAAACAGAAAATGTGGGTGAGTAAATTGTGTGTGTGTGTGTGTGTGTGACTTAAAGATACATTATATAATTATGAATTAATCATTACAATGAGTAATGAAATAAATTTGTAGACCTAAAACTTAGTCTGGGCACAAGATAAAATTTCTCCACTTAAAGGAGACATAGTGCCATTGAATGAATGAATGAGTGTGTGTGCGTTCATATTAATGATAAGATACCAATATTTTTTTCCCCCCCAGATTTCAATATAATTACTGATTCTGTTTGAAGTTCTAGATTCCAATCCTTTTAAAATTTCTAAATATTTAGTTTGTTTTTTTTGTTTCTAATTTTTAAATCACCATAAAAACCCATGCAGTATGTGCATGCATTTTTGCAAACATAAAAATACATTTGGTAGAGTTGCTCTACAGATTTTAGTTTTACTGGTAGTTTGATATCAATAAATATTATCATTAGGACCAGCAACGGAAAATTAAATATAAAAAAAAAGTTAGAAAAATGCTTTTTGGCTTGAAAAAACGGATATAATTTTTCCAATTCCAATTAATCGTCCTAACAGTACTAACTGTAGACAAAAGCAAGCTGAAGACTCCTCTTCTGTTGAGATGTAGGGGAGGGTGGCACTACATTCACAGGATTTTTCCACTTACCTTTGATACCTTATAGTTCCAAGTGTTTTACAAGGTGGTATCAAGTACGACTTTTAAAACTTTTTAATGACTTGAGGATTGAACTTGATCCATCAACAAGCACTTTAACCATTATGCCAAATGAGCTGAAAAACATCTATATATGCGTATATAGTGATCACAAACCTACTTAGTTTTTAAGTAGGTATATAACTCAAACTTATTGATATGTCTATAAATATAGTGCAGGGCTCTATATTGCAAGTGAAGCAGTCGCATTTGTGAGTGATTTTTCAAAATGACGAATAGAAATAATGAACCGTTTATCTTTTGGCGATTGTATTTCTTTCACCGACAATCTTCCAAAGCTCACTAGTTTCCAACTGTTTTTAAAAATTTTTTTTTAATAAAATGAGCAAAGTCAAATTATTTAAACAATAAAAGGTTTAACAAAACAATATACTTTTTTGTTAACAAAGGCTGTTTAAAAAACATCAGAGGAAATTCAAATGTTTATACGTTCAAGTATCAACATAAAATATATTTAGAATTACACTTATTAAAAAAAAAAAACACAAAAAAATCTTTATGATGTGATAGAACGAAGATGTCATTCTAAAAATCATGTTGGCTCAGCTAGTAACTTCTCTATTTGGCTAGTAGACGACAATATTTAGTTGTCAAAGGTCAACTAAAGATAAATTTGTCGTAGAGCCCTGTAGTGACTATGCATTCATTGATTCAAACTTTTTTTCTTTGCAGGTAACTCAACTCTTTTCCCTGAGCATCACCAAAGTGCAGTGAAATCCAAGATGCTGTTCATAAAAATGCAGATACACACATGTATATCTACACACACATATGCAAACTTACATACCTACGAGAAATATAGACAGACACTAAATTGATATTCTTGAATCCATAAATGCAAATACTTGTCAAATGAATATTAAACAAAATAGATTATAAAAATGAAAACAAGACCTTCCTTTTTTACCAATGTCATCCATGATATATAACGGGCATAATCACATTGACAGAAAGATTCTTGTTAGATCACCATGTTAAGAAAAGTTGAGCCTAATCAGTACTAGATAGACCCCCCCCGCCACCCCCCCAAAAAACTTAACAGTCATCTCTCCTTTTTACTAGTGTCATCCATGACACTTTATATTAGTTGTTACATTTATAAGGAGAGAGTGCTCAGCAGTGAGCATGTATGTAGATGAATGCAAGAAACTGACAATCACCCTGCGTTGCTGAATCTATACAAATTTATATATCTTAAATTCACAAACAAATCAGATTTTTTTTTTTTATTATTTCCTCAAGAGTTCTGGTCTTACTAAGAAAAGAAAAATAAAACTTAAAAAGTACTTTATTTGTGAGGATTGAGTGCCTAATATCTATCATATGTCATATGTAAATATATAAAATTAATCATTGTAGACATGCAAATTTGATTTCCATACCTAAAAATGATATTGAACACTACTCCATCTCACAAATAGTCATTTATTTAATGACATACATACACACACACATATATATATATGAGCAGCATTTTTCTGCAAGACACATTTCATTAAATATTATGGACAAATTGTGGTCTTCAAATTTTTCTTTTTAATCTTTTAAAATTATCTTTATTAGTTTGTGTTTCAAGCGCAAACTGGCTGATGCATTCACAGTATTTGCTTTGAGTCCTCGTACTTCCAGATCTATCTTTAAGGATAGTCATCATGTAAAAAAAATGTGTATTTTCTTAATATTTAGTATTCATTTTAAACTAAAACTACAAATAATAGAACTGCCTTGCATATAAGAAAAAAGACGCCATCCATTAACAAAATTAGGTACTTGTACAGTTTAGTCAAGACATTAAAAAATGAAAATATCGAAAAAAGTTTATACTTCATGTATCCGTTATGAAACGAAGTTCTCCGAAAAAAAAAAAAAAAAATTCACTTAATTTCATCAAGCATTTTTTTTTTTTTTACAGCAAAAAAACGATTTATGATACCGAGCAAAAGGTTCGATTTTTAGGAAGAAAAGCTAGAATTAAAGATAGGAAGGGAGTGTCGGCACTTTACATTGAGTTATCTCCCCATAGCATGTTGTTCAGGTTCAGCAAATTTTACAATGGCTGACTTCAACGCGCTCTCATAAGAACGTGTTTTTCCGTTGTAAAAAAACCAAAAAAAAAAAACAAAAAAAACAAACTACTCGATCAAATTAAATTAAATTTTTTTTCGGAGATCTTCAGTCCAAAACGGATACGTACAATGTAACTTTTTTTTCGATATTTTCATTTTTTAATGTCTTGACTAAACTGTACAAGTGCCCAAAATTAATATCAATAATAGCAAAAATGTCATAAAATACTGATAATATTAATACCTTATTAATACTAAAACCAATCCCATGGTTCTCATTAAAACTATGACTAAATATTTAAAAATATGCTTTCTTTACTGGATAAACATCTCTGAAAAAGGATCTGAAAGTATTAGTAAACGAGTACAGCAAATATAATGGTCAGTCCAGCTTGAAACCTGAAAACTAATAAGAACTTATGATCTAAAATAAAGATTTGCAAACACAAGTTATCGGTTGTAATATATATGTGAATAAATAAATGAAACATTCTATTAAGTTACATTATTTGTGGTAAATAATGTATTACACTCAAAAGTGCCCAAAACTATAAAAGGTAGACCAATTACGTATAACACATATATTGTATAAAATAAACATTTTGTAGATTAATAAAGTAGACTGATTTTATTAAATGAAACACTGAAATTTCATACATTGTATTTAACAGGGAGATTTTTTGTTTTTCGTTTTTTTACAGATTCATGTTTTAATACTGAAAATATGCAACGCATTACACTGTTTTTTGTTGATGCTAATGCTAGCACAGGTAATATCACTAAACAAAGACTATTTAGACTTCAGAACTGTGAGTAAAATAAAGAATACCACAATAATATCTCAATTTCTAATTTTAAGTTCTTGCCAATACTAAATATTTAAAAATATGTTCTTGCATAGTCACCCTTGAAGATGGATCTGAATGGATCCTAAAATAGTAGGGCTCAAAATGAATATGGCTACTACATTGGTCAGTTACAGTTTAAAAATCAAAAACTTATAAGGAACTTAGGATTCAAAGAATATGAACATGAAAAATGTGACTCATACAAGATTCAAACGAAGGACCACTTATTGCACATGGCATTTTAGACTGCTAGACTAACAAGCCGAAGGTCTAAAGAAAGTCAAAATTAAAAAAAAAAAGTGTGAGAAATAAATTTCAACATTAAAACGTGTTCACCATATTTTTGCTCACTTAATGCAGCAACCAGATATAGTTACATCTCTAGTAAAAACACAAACAAAAATTTACCACAGAACATAGAAGATGAGTTATTTGTACAATTCTAACTAAAATTGTTTGGTTAGTGATAATATCTGCATAAACATTAGCATTGATAAAAAAAAAAAAAAGAAAAACATAATACATTTAGTTCTTGTCCAGAATTCTCCCTATATTAAAAACAAAAAATTTGGGTGATGTATGTACACGTGATTAAACAAAAATAGCAAATTTTATGAATATCTGAAAAGTGATGATCTCATCATTGTGAAAAAGATCTTAAAAAGGAGATAACTCAATAATTCATACTAGATTTATGTTTTAAATGCTTACCAATTCCCAGTAATCGTTTTTTTGTACCATATTTTCGTTTTGTCACAGGTACATCATTCAGATTTTTCTTTCTTTTTTATTTTAACAGGAATTTTGGACAAGAGCCATATATATAAACTGCGTATAAGTTAAATAAAATGTAATGCATCAAATTTCAGGTCATTTCAGTTCATTTAAATATATATATATATATATATATATGAGAGAGAAAGAGAGGTAAATAAACAATAGATTTTTCTAAATGTTTTTTTTTTTTTGTTTTTTTTTTTACAAGGGGGAAAAAGTGAAATTACTAAGAAACACCAACCTACACTCTCCCATTTGTTAAAAAGAAAAATTCAAAAATATAACAAACAAATTGCATGAGAATGATTGAGGAGTGAGTGGGGATGTGAGGAACACAAAGACGATTGTAGTGATTCTACGAAGAAATGTCTCTTCAAATAAAAAAATAAAAAAATTGAAGCTTTCTCAAAGATGTTTTCCTTTTAATGATTTATCCATTGGTTGTCAGCTGAAAAACCACAGAAATGCATTTAGGAAATAATACTTCCTCACAGAAAAAAAGTTATATTTTACTCCCCATTAGTGAATTTTTTGTTTTTAATCTTAAAATGATAATTTTAATAAAGTATTCAAATAATAAATAATGGTTAAAATTATCATTTTAAAATTATTTATTAAAGAAAAAAAAAAGCAACTCAGAATTATATTTTGGATATAAACCCAAAACGAGAAATTCAAAATATTTTATAATTATCATAAAATAATTTTAAATATTAAAAACAGAGAAAAAGATTCACAATAACTATTTTTTAAGCAAAAAATTAATTATGAGCATTAGAAAATAATTATGAAAAAAAAAAAAATTGTGATTACATTTTAAAAGAATGAATAAAAAAAATATTGTCTTTTACACACAATTGCAAGCAACACTACGTTTATATGAACTGTCAACTCTTTCTCTTGTGCAGACAAAAATGCAGTTAGAGTTGCCTCCCTTGTTTGTCCTTAATTGCCGACAGGAGGCAAAAGGAGGAAAAATAGAAAGAAAAAGAAAAACGGAAACTCCATACACACACGGATATGAAACCAATATTTCCTAAA
Source organism: Euprymna scolopes (assembly GCF_053919585.1). Classification (NCBI taxonomy): domain Eukaryota; kingdom Metazoa; phylum Mollusca; class Cephalopoda; order Sepiida; family Sepiolidae; genus Euprymna; species Euprymna scolopes. Next base: position 116,048,436 of record NC_136494.1, read on the forward strand.
GCTCAGAGTCACTGCCTAATCAATAGATTGATATTCATAATCTATGTATAAATAAAATATATGAAACGAAACAGAACAGAAAAAAAAAAGAAAAAAAAAAAGAAAAAGGCGGACGGATACGACGCATTCCAGTTTACAAACGGCTTTTTAGGAATGGGGAGGGGGAGCATGCTTATATAGCAACCTACCTGAACGCCCATCTGAAAATTGAACAATTTTTCAATTTTATTCATTTTTATTCTTTTTTTTTTTAAATTTTAATAATCCGAAGAATTCTTATTTTCAGTTTAAATAAAATTGGTAGAGGTTGGAGTGAAATGTCAACTCTCTTCTAAGAGTATCATCTTATATTCAATTTATATGGAAAACTGATTCCAAACATACACTTAAATTTGAAAAATCAATTAGAAAAAAAAAAAAAAAAAAAAAAAAAAAAAAATGTAATCTGAAAATGTGGTGCTTAAATTGATAATAAACTGAAAATGAAAAAAAAAAAAAAAGAAAATAATAAAAAAAAAAGATAAATAGAAAGCTGGGGTTTGATGAACGCGTCGTAAACGACCAGCCAAAAAAGAGAAAAAAAAAAAAAAAAAGAAAAAAGTGAAACAGAAATGAGGAAGAAGAAGGAGAAAGGGAGTTAAAAAAAAAAAAAAATCGAGTGATGGTATTTTTTTTTTTTTGTTGTTGCTTTATATGTATTTGGTTCTTCTTTATTTTCCTTTTCATTTCTGGTAGCACAAATGCCACCAGCCCAAAGACCTTTCGGTCAACTGTCAGATATATTTTGAATATAATGTAGCAAATAAGAATACAATGGTCCATTTGGTCAAATAGGTAAGACCAAAAGAAGACTGGGCTATTAGTGGTGGTAGTCGTAGTAGTGGTGATGGTGTTGGTGGTGATGGAAGAGTGCTCAACCACCGACTGTTGGTGCTGCAGCAACACGATGAAAAAGGAACGAGGAAGAGTAAAGTAGAAAAAAAAAAAAAAAAAAATGAGACCGTGAGAGAACAGTCTCCCACCCTCAATCAATGATGTCCATAGTAGCGTTGCCATACCTCCTGGATTTTATGCACCCATTCTTGAGCATGAGAGAAAGGATCTTCCAAATAATAGGTCCGGTTTGGCTGCAGATAGAAAATAAAATTTATCTTATTTTTTCTTTTTTTAACTACTATATAAAATATCCAAAATATATTGAATCAAAGATAAGGCATTTTAAGTAAATAAGTCTAAGCTTAACATCAATGTATTTGGCTGCTGAAGATGAGAATCTGTGAAAATTCCCACTCCCAAATTGGAAAAGAAAGAAATAGGTATGCATCATAAAATATATTTTCTTATTTCACCATTTTTTACTCACTATATTTTTTCAACCTCCTTTGTATTTCATTTTCTTGCTACTTATTATGTTTACGGTTAAGTTTGTTAGCACAATATTTGTGTACAGCCTGACATCTACATCACTTGACAAATCATGACCAAACTAATCACAATATCAATCATGATCTAACTTTGATTTAAATGTCCTCAAATTAAATTAATTCTAAGGCTAAGGTCAGAAAATGATGAAAGTCTTACTTCTATGGACAATTCTGGTTCTATTAATCATAAAAACTCACTCCTTAGTCTGTATTGTAGACAATGATGTATAGATCTGATACTCTTTGACGATAGCAACTATCTTGCAATATTTCAGCCTAATCAGATAACGTTTTAGGATTATCAAAGTTTCCATGTCGTGTAACTTCCTAAAATATTCCATGCAATATGGTGACGTAAAATCCAAATAATATTTTGATCCATCTTTACTATGTCAGGTATAGGAGGTATGCAGACTCACAACTGACTTGTGTTCTTGTTCATTAATTATGCATTTATTTTTATTATTAGTATTTTTTAATGTGGTTTTATATTTGTGTGAAATAAAACCACTTGATCAATTTACGTGTTTTTTAGCGTACACTATTTTCTTTCCATCACGGATACATGCATCATACAGATTTTGTTTTTTAATTTTTATAGGGGTAAATCTTGAGACATTGATTCCAGTTTCCTTTCATATAAATAACTGTAAATGCTTTTCTTTCATTTGCAGTTTCATTTTACAAAGGGTTTTATAATAAAATAAATGTGCAATGGTTTTCCATGCATGTAATATGTTGATATTTATTTTTGTGAGAAAATCATATCAGCAGTCATTTATAAGAAACAAATGAACCAACTTCCGTGTTATGGATATTATCTAAGGATGGTTGGGTCAGTTCTTATCAATTTAATAAGATTCTATATGACTATGCACCAAGTTTGAGTTCCCTCAACTACAATTGTGATTCCATTGCCAAAATTTTTACATGTTAGTGCCCAACATCAGTTAAAGATCTGGCATGGCTATGAAGACCAATATCTTCAGATGACTATTTTGTCTTTTTCATCAAGTTGTTAGGTTTTTATTTGGTTGCATGTCAGGACATCTGGATATAGGTGAAAAACATGGTTGAACTACCAAAGACACCTGTGATCAGAGGAAGGTGAGCCACTGTGTTCCTGACATGGTCAAGTCACTGAATTCAGAGATGATGTACACAAGACTGGTGAAAAAACTATATCCCGCAAAAATCAGATAGCAGCCTCCATTTAAATAATGAAATACTCTTACTATCTCACGTGTAAATAATTTGTATACAAGAAAACAATGTTCTTGTTTAGAATTTCCCCTATATTAAAAAACAAAACTGAAGAAAAATCTCTATGATGCACATAGCTGTGATGAAATGAAAAACTCATATTCTAAAAATCACGTAAATTGAACAAGTAGTTTTATTTTTATGAAAAATCATTTTTAAACAAAGGAAATTCGTAAGAATTATGTAAATCTAGTTAGTTTTGAATTATCTCCCTAAGATTTTTTAAAGACTTTTTTTTTTTTTCAAAATTGCAAGCAAGACAGCTGCTCTAATGTTACTCATAAAATTTAATTTTTATATATAAAAATAAAATACTTGATCAATTCATGTGAGTTTTGGAATGGGATATTTTCGTTTTATCACAGGTATATATATCATATAAATTTTTATTTTTTTTAATATGGATGAAATTCTGGACAAAACCCGCAAACAATTTTAAAATAAAAAAAAACAAAAAAAAAAAAACAAAGCAATTTTTTTTTTTAAACTATGCATATTATTATTTTTTATAAAACATTTCTATTAATATTAGTTTAATAAAATAATTGTATATAAAAAAAAGTAAAACTTACTGTATGTACAAAATAAATCTTGAAATTTTTGGCTTCAGGCCTCAGGTCTATTGACCTAAAAGGAAAAAACAATGGCATCATTTGCCATAATTCAACATGTATTACCTTAATATCAAACAATGATAATTGTCATACTTTCATAATCTGCCCAGTCATGGAGTATTACTGCCACATCCGGGCATCTACCATTAGTAGTCACACTCTTAGACAGGGCTCAAAAAATAGTCTAATTAGTAATACACATCAAAAATTGAAATTACTAAATATCTCAATAATGGCATGCATAGAAAGATCTTGATTACGGCCATATGCATTTTGTTACATTTTTTTTAACTACTTTTTTCAGTAATAATGCTTTATTTTTGCTAAAACAAGATTAAGCAATGAAATTTGCCAAATGAATGTACTTTTATGCAAGGAATCTGAGTATGGTACTGAAAATCTTCAGAAATTGGTTTCTTAGTAATCTGTAGTAAATGCACATAAATATGTTGCAATACCATAAAAATTCCATGTATGCATTAACAAAAAGAAGTTAGAGAAAATAAAGTTGAATTGTAATACATTTCATGTACAAGAAACAGAAACCTAATAAGTAGGGCTGTTTAAAAAATATATTGTAAGATTTCTTTAGTATTATTGTAGATTAATATGTGCTAAATCGCCTCCACCTGCCTCTCCAAAATATATGATTCTCATGTTTTTTTTTTGCAGCAATTACATATGAACACACTGAAAAACTTGCAAGAAAAAAAAAAAAAAAAAAAAAAAAAAAAATTATATATATATATATATATATATATATATATATATATATATAGCAAAAATGGTAATTAGTAAAAACCTGAAGAAAGTGCTCAATTCTATAGCAGAGTAAACATTTATTCTATTACCGTTTTATCTGTTTACTTACACTTCTGTTAAAGTCTGACAAAGTTGCTAGATCGTCGATACGATTCAGTAACAGAAACAGATAAAACGGTAATAATATATATATATATATATATATATATATATATATATATAAATTTAATGTAAAACAATTTTCGATTTTAGGGCCATTCTAATGTTTTAGGGCAGTTAACCTTTTTTTTCTCTATGGGAAATAAATCTTATGTATTTTTTAAAATTAAAAAAAAAAATTATTATGTGTTTTTAAGAAGGTCTTTTGTAGGAGGAAGAAGCTTAATACCCAGACTTCAAATTAGTAGTGGTAGGGCAAGCAGCAATTATATGTAAACACCCTGAAAACTTGGCAGAAAGAAAAAAATAAATAAAACAAGTCTTTTAGAGTAGGGTATTAGTTTTACATATAAAGTTAATATAAACCAATCCACCAGCATTTTAGAGCATTTAATTTATTTTTCTATGAGAGACAAATCATGTGCATTTTTTTTTAATGTAGGGTCTTCTTTTTTTTTTTAAGACTTTCTATGATGGGGGACTTGCCATTCAGATTTAGGGCTAGTGGTAGAGTTATGAAAGGGTTTTTATTTTGAAATTGGTGCCATTCAAACTTAGGGTCATTGAAATTTAAGGGTGATGGTACAACAGGCACTATTTGGAGGTGGGCTTGTCACTCAGACCTAGATTTAGTAGGTAGTGCAACTTTTCAAATCAAAGAAATATCAAGAAAACTGCTCTAAAAGGCAAGTATGGTCAGGAAATGGGGGTTCATTATACATCAAATGCAAAAATGATCCCTCTTTTATTCTAAGTTATCTTTGTCATTTTTTTCATTTCCATTGTTTTTAGAGTAATCACACATATCGTCTAAAAGAGTAGAATCTTATTTATTACTAAGAGTCTGAAAGTATATTTGAAAACCAATATTTCTTGAAGGAAATGTTCTAAAAAATATTTTTAAAAAATCACACACTGCATTAATTTAAAAAAAACCCCAAAAAACAAAAAAAAAAACCCACCCCAATAAACGTAATTCAATAAAATTCGATTTCAAGCTAACGGACAACAATTGCTGCTTAGGCTGTAATTATTAGCGCTACTGTTCAAATTGTTTACTTTCGCTGAAAATGTGTTATAATTTGGAGGGAGACCATATTTAAAAACATTTTGTACCAAAAGAGAAATAAACACATAATTACCATTTTAACGCATAAAAAATAATGAAAACATTAATTTACTCATTACTTAGAATTATTTAGAAACAAGTGTTTGAAACACATCATGTTGAAGTCTTATTTTTGAGACAACTGAAAAACGAATGAACCAATTTATTTCATATGCCGACAATAAGTGAGACTGATTTTTTTTTTCAAATTGTCTTCCAAATTTTATGATAAAATTCTTCAGAGGTGTGTGACACAAAGCTTTTAAACACAACGGAAGGTAAAAAGAAAAATCTGATGACAAAATGGTTGTTTCATAGCATTAACATTTTCATCATTACTTTCCTAAAAACTCTTCAAATATATCATGTAGATTATTATTTATTCATGCATGTGAAAGGATATCCATTTCTGAACAAAATGGTGGTATTTTGAGGACTTAAAATGTTTTGATTTCTGAAATATTATTTTAGTAGAACAACTTTGAAATATCTGAAGTGGTTTTAGGGTTGGTCGGCATTACTACTCTAATCAAACAGGTCCTGCACTATCAACCAAACTAAACTTTGTCTTATCGCCACAATATCACTGCCTGTTTTACAAATATTTTAACAGAACTCACTACTACTGCCCCTCTTTGCATACATATTCCGGGCAAGCAGCAAAATCCCACCCGCCTTACTGTTAAGGCCTCTGGTTTCTTCCCTTAAACTGCTAGATTTTGGAATTTATTCTGTTTCCTTCTTCCATGACTGTACTAATCTGCAGAAGTTTAACTGTAATGTGAACAGACATCTTGCTATTTAACTTCCCACAGTCACCTGTTAGACACGATCCCAAATAGTAGTAGCCCCTTATGTTCCAATGGCAATATGCCTTGTTTGAAATTAAAAAAAAAAAAAAAAAAAAAAAAAATTAAAAATGCATATTGCATTTGAAATCAGTTTTTCAAATTATGAGTCTTGACTCTTCAGCAGGTCACTACATAAAAAGCGGATGCTAAGAGCAAATATATAAACAAACCTAAGCGTTGTATAGAACTCATAAATTGATGCTAGTTTTACCTATTTCTCCCAAAAAAAAGGCAGAATTTATTAATCAAGAAATACTTATTCAGAAGAAGTACAGCAGGTAATTGTGTAACCCTTGCTTCACTATCAATTCCTTTACAGTGGGTATTGATTGTCTTAAGACTGAAGAGAGGCCTTTATAATATATTTAGTTACATAAAATACCAATATTTGTGGATGATAAATATATAAATAAATTAATGCTGAAGTGTGTAATAGTCTGCCTCTTAATTTATTGCATGCAAATATAAAAAGTCAAAATGCATAACAGGATTCTGTGGGCAACAGTACAAAAATAAAAAATGTACTTGCGCAATATAATTCAATTTCAGATAAATTCATTTTAGGTAAAAAAACAAAAAACACTATGTTCTTACCTTGCATATAAAAATTTTTAAAAATTATGAAAAATGATTCAATAGAAAAATAATTATAAGCAAAATTTAACGAATTATACAGTTTTATAATTGTGAAAAGTTCTTAAAATACAAGGGAAGCAACTCTGGCCCATGATCTTTGAAAAGATAATTATCTCCCTTGTTTCTAATTAAAATCCGGCATTTCAAAATAGAAAATGTTGGATTGCTAATAACTATGATCTATGATATTTTGTAAAAAAAATAATTCTAGCAGATGTAGTCAATCATTTAATATTTTTTTTTACTAATTTCAACATGATACGTAATTACATGTTTATCTAAAAAGCATTTTTGTAAAATGTAAGTATACCGCAAAAGCACACACACACACACACACACACACACACACACACACACAAAAAAAAACACAAAGTCAGAACACCTTTTCCCTGCCTAATGATTAAATTAACACCAAAAATGTAAAAAGTTGTGAAAAAAAAGAAAAAAAAAGAAAAGAAAGAAAAAAAGAAAAGAAAAAAAAGAAAAGAAAAAAAAAGAATAAAAAAAAAAAAAGAGAAAGATTTTTAAAACATTTCAATATAAAAATGCTTCCAACTAACCAAGGTATTTCCCCTTTAAGAACTTTATTCACAGGATCTACGTAGTAGAGATGTGGGCCCTCTGTAAGCAACAACATTCTTCTTCGAGCAAAGAGTCCCTGTAAATAAGAAAAAAAAATAATGACAAGACTTGTAACTGATTTGTCAAAAATATAATTGTCAATGTTTCTGAATTTTTGAGGTGAGGATTGATAATTTATATTATTTGGACTACTATTCTCATCTTCAGTGTTATTCTCACAATGTTTTGTCTGGTGGAATCTCAGACCTTCTTCAGTTGTATTTTGTCAAACTCAGGGAATCTGCATGGAATGCTGAATCAAACCCATTATTTAGCATGTTTTGTTCCATCAGCCATGACCCAGTAGAAGTAATTCTCAGTTGTATTCTTAGTATCGCCTGCACTGATGATTGAACCTTTAAACTTAAGATACACTTAAAGGTTGGAGGTTACATTGGCCGAAATGTTGCGAGGATAACACTCAAGATGAGAACAGTAATTCAAATGCATATAATTCCCTATTAAGAAATTTTAAAATTAAATGAAGATTTTTCTAACAAATAAATTATCTCTCTTGGAAATGAAAACTAACGTTTTGCAATGATCTCACTTGAGTACGAGGTTTAGGTGCTAATCCTTAACTGATAACCCCAAGTTAAAACTGAAGAAAAATTATTCTGATGTACATATCTGTAGCAGAAAAGATTGTACATCAAAAATCATGTAAATTTGATCAAGTAGTTTTCTTTTACATTTTTACATGAATTTGAGTGATTTCAATGCCCCCCTCTCCATTTTAAGAATGGCTTTCTAAAATCTTGCAAAAGTTTGAATTATTTGGAATTATCTCCTCTGCCTTGCAAAATGGCTTAAAGAGATCTCGATTGCTGTTTTAGTCATAAAATTTGATTTTCTTTTTTAAAATAAAACCACTTGATCAATTTAAACGATTTTTGGTGTACAATATTTTCATTCCATCATGGGTATATGCACACCATAAAGATTTTTCTTTATTTTTAGTAATTTTGTTTTTTCATGAGGGGAGGGGTTATGGACTTGCACCAAAGTTTATGTAAAATGACTGAACACCTTGTCAAAGTAATTCAAAATATAGATTGGAAGAAAAAAAAACCTTGAAGATGCTGTGATGTGAATCATTAGTGATGCGCTGATTCAGCATCCAAATTAAAACAAAAATTAATCTTTAAAACTTTTTGAAAGAAAGAGTTAGAAGTAACTTTTCATGTAAAGTGTTCTTGTGCAAGGAACTATACAATTTGGTAGAGGAAAATGACTACAAGTGAATCAGGAGGGTTACAAAAGAAGCAAGGGATAAAAAAATATATATGAAATTCAAAAACACTTTTTTACAACAAAATAAAATGACAAATCAAATCATCAAAGGTTGATAAGAGTTTTCTGCTTTACAGCAAATCAACCCAAGCCTCTTTCATGGACTAGCAAAGATATAAAACATTTAAAAAAATGCTAAGAATTTAAAATATTTTCCCAAACGAAATATTTTATCTTTAATAAGGAAAAGAAAATCTGCACATGTAGATTTTATCAAAAAATTTATTTTTTCTCTTCAGCTTTGCTGATACTGTTTACAGGATCTAAAAATACCAACCGGCATTGATCTTTTGACTAAGATCAAAGTGTAATATCTGGAAATATTTGAAATAGGATGATCTGTCCAGAGTAAAACTTTGCCAGATGTATTTCATAACACATTGGTTCAGCAGACATTCAAGTGAGGAAATATGAAGTAGAAAACAAATATTCTCAAGAAGATCACCCACCCCACTCATTTAGAGCATCAAGCTATTTACGAAATCAGTTTTCCATTAATATATAATAAACCATTAGATGTATACTAGCTGAAGTAAAGAGACAAAGCTGTCTTCCGGTTATACCTACAAGGCACATCACATAGAAATTACCAAGAAAAGCAGTCCTCTCTTCTGAACTCACCTTGCGTTTATCAACCAAGCCTTGCTTTAGAATTAGGTTCCCTTTCACAAACCTGTGGAAATCATTTTCACGAGCTTGCTTTTCAAGAAGCTCTTTCCGTTGGTCTTCAGTTATTCTGCAATGACAAACACCAAGGAATGGCGTGAAAGTACACAGACGAGATAAAAACCCAGTCCAGGTGGGTGCTTAGACTAAAATACTGTAATTGTAAAAATGATACAGCTGTAGCTGACCATCTTTGCTGGAGAAAGTAACCCCCAAAGAATCATTTTATAGATTTTTTTTTTTTTTTTTATATTGATACAAAGAATGGCTAGAAACATGGGAAATTAATGTTTTGGTAAATTAGTTTAGCTTTTGCAAATCAGTAAAAGCTTAGAAAATATTTTCATGCTAATCTGAAGAATAAACCATGCAAACATTTTGTGAGAAAGAATTAGAAAAAAAAAAAACATTTCTTTCAGACTGACACCTTTGAAATGACTAACCTTTAGTTAAAAATTATTTTTAGATGATGATATATCAAACAATTAAATAATATTTAGAAAAATATATTATTTGTGATTATAATAAAAACAAAAGTGCATAAAAAAAAATTATATTCTATGAATAGGAATAAGTCGCATTCAATGGATTACAAAAGCAGACATAAATTTGAATAAAAATCATATTTGGCTTTTAATTCTTTCATTAATGCCAATTGAATATACATGATATATATATATATATATATATATATATATATATATATATATATATATATATATATATATAAGTTAAAATATATTGTTAAGATGAACTTGAAACTTATTTTTATTCAAGTGCTCAATACAATGTAGAGCTTTTATTAATAACTTATATAAAACATGAGAAATAGTTTATATGCATCAATCAGCATTTCAATATTAACACATTTCAGCAGTCTGGTTGAGATGTGTCAACATCAAAACGGTGGTTGATCAACATAGACAATTTCTGTCTATCTCTCTTTCCATATATATATATATATATATATATATATATATATATATATATATATAAATAAAATGTAATAGAAAAAAAATAATTATAATGCTCAATTACTTGTGCAAAGCACACTTTATATAAATATTAGTGTTGGGACAATCAGAATCAGAAAAATCAGAACTTTTGGATGTATTGAAAGCAATATCAGAAAAATTTGTTTTCTGATACCAAAAACGATTCCTTTGATTTTTTTTTTTAATTCAATTTTGTTTCAAACAAAATCTTTGTAATAATAAAACAATAAATATTTATTAGTTTTAAACTATCAGTAAAGCTAAAAATCTAAAGATCATCCCCCTCCCACAAGTGTATTTTTATGTTTGAGAAAATATCTGCAGATTTAACATGTTTTTACGGTAATTAGGAATAAATAACTTTATAGTTTAGAGATTTATAAAGAATCGGTATCAAAATTGGGAATTTAGCACAGAACTGGTAAGAATAGTGGAGTCGTTCCATCACTAATATATGAATATATATATATATATATTAAATTTTAATTGTCATTACACATTAAGTTGATCTTTTATCAATACATAATATTTCACAGAAACACTAGAAACTAAGCCCACTGGGCTAAAGCTACCAAAAGTAACTGATTCTTCAATGTTTTGACTAAAAAATCAGTTACACTCAGTACCTTTAGCATAACAGGCTTAGGTTCTAATGTTTCAGTGAAATCAAAAGTATTAACTGAAGATCAAACTAATGTATAGTGTCAATTTCAATATATATATATATATATATATATATATTGAAAAAAAGAGTGATGTTTAATATTGAATTGCTGGGGACAAGGGTGTGAATGACATTACAAGGAACAAAGTGCTAAAATTGCATTGTTTCTACAATGAGAAAGGAATTGATATTACATATAATATAAAACAATAAAAAACATGTTACTTCTTAAATCAAAATACAAATATCATGTATTAATGAAATGAATAATTCTTTTCTAACAGTAAAAAAAAAAAAAGAGCATCTTAAATAACAGCAAAACCATAACTTTTTGATTTTATAATAAAAATACTTTTATTCCCTCCAATTTCATGAATGTTCTAACGTTTTTCTATTTGAATTTCTGGTTCTGGTCCAGAATTCTCCGTATATTAAAAATAAAACTAAAGAAAAATCTGTATTATGTGCATGCTTATGACAAAATGCAGATATATTCCAAAAATCACCAATTGATAGTTTTATATTGATATAAGAAAATCAAATTTTATGAATATCTGAAAGGTAACAGTCCTGCACCATTTTATAAAATATCTTAAGAAACAAAGGAAAATAATTCAACAATAATTCATACCTATTAGATTTGTTGTAATGGCTATGATTTTCAATTAATCACTTAAAATGATTTGATCAATGAAAATAAAACTATTTTATTTATTTCCATGATTTTTGGAATACATTTTTTTTTTCTTGCAGATATATAGATCATACAGATTTTCCTTATTTTTTGTTTTTTTAATGTAGAGAGACTTCTAGACAAGAAATAAAATTTCCAAACTCAATATTCAAAATGTATAGAAAAATAAAAAAAAAAGCAAAAAACCTGCCTAAATTATAGAAAATTGTTTGGTTAAGCAGAATTCTATTCTAGAGAAATCTAATTTCTCCTTCCATGTTTGGAAGATGCTACAATTTCATTTTTTTTCTTCTTTAGAAATAACATTTTTCCATTAATCTACTTTTTAATTCAAGACAAGTAGGATGGTTTAATATTTTAGTTATTTTATTTAAATAAGTAAGAATCATTCATCTAGTTTGGTTCTATGAATCGCGTGCAAATAATCTGCTGTAAAATGTATATTAAATAAACAATCAGACAAACTTTTCTAAATGGCTTTGATAAAAAAAAGAACAATTTTAACAACTAATTTTGTGAGTTTTAGTTTCAGCACTGAATTCACAAAAAATGTAACCAAATTCACGTTTACAAAACGATCTATTATGGAATGTAAAAATGTAGGTTGTTTTTTGTTTTTAAATTGACATTTAAATATTTGAAAAAAAACAAAAACAAAACAAAAAAAAACTTATTTCATTATTTCTGTTATAAACAAGATTGTCTGCTCTTTTTGCAACAGACAGATGGACGACGATAACAAGCAAGGTATGGTCTCTTCTGATTAATCTTTCTCTCAAATAACATGAAATCTCCCCATTTACCCAAGAACAGCTTCCTTGTTCGCTGCAGAAATCAAAAGTTTAAAAAAAGAAAAAGAAACAACAAAAAAACAATACAATTTTAACTATAACTACTGTTTCATATTAAAATATACTAATGGATAATGTAATTGTTGACAATGCATTTCCATAGAGATAAACTAGAAGCTCCAACATATATGCCTGAGATGGGTCAATATGAAAGGGACCAATTCTCTTCCATGACAACGCTTGCCCACATGATTTTATTTTATTTTTTTTACATGGAGGTCACCACTTATCAAGGCCCGGAAGCCACTTGGGGATAAGGGTTATAGCATGTGTACAATAATCAATGGGATAGTGTCGTAGCAATCGTTAGTATTGGAGATTTGATAAAGTGTCATTACTTAAGGGGGCGGTTCATCAGGAACTTGTTTATGTTGGACTTGAAGACATCCATGTTAAAGTCAGGAGGGAAACAGGCAAGCGGTAGAGAGTTCTACAGGCGTGCAGTTCTAAGAAAGAAGCTTTGTTCATGGAATCTACGTTTTGATTTAGGCACAGATAAAGAGTGGGGAAAATTATTAACAGTGGTTTCAGCTAGACGGGTGTTCATCGTGAAAGATTGGCGAGGGGGGGGGGACCAGAGATTGGAGCTTAGACGAGCACTTGCCATGGAAATAACGATAAAACAAAGACAGGCTTGCAACGTCTCTTCTGTGGGAGAGAGGTTGCAGGGAAGAGAAAAGGGCATCCTCCACTAAGCCATGTTGCTCAACTGACCCTGCAGAAGCTGAATAAATATGGTAGCTAAAAGACTGCCTCATCCACCATATTCACTGGCTCTCTCACCCACCGATTATCACTTTTTCAAGCAACATGACAATTTCCTGCGCGAAAAATGCTTCAAAAGCCGAGATGATGCCAAATCGGCCTTCAATAACTTCATCGCTTCCAGAACTTTGGATTTTTATGCTAATGAGATAAATAAACTCATTTCTTATTGGAAAAAATATGCTGATTCTAATGGTTCTTATTTTGATCAATAAAGTTTATTATGACAGGAGTCATGAGCTTTTGAAGTTGAACATAAAAAACGACATTAATTTTGCATCAACCTAATATGTACAAATGATAGCGAGGAATTTGAAAAAAAGAAAACATCTGATATATCCAAAGGCGTTAGAATTAAATTGTGAGCATAGAGGAATACAAGCTACATTTTGAAATTTAGATATAAAAATTAAGGATGGAATTTTTTATAAAATATTTAATAAAAGAGATTCCTTCCCCTTTCAAATAGTTTGTATGCCGCACAAAAATTGTACTTGCCCTATATATATATATACGTTTTATGGAAGCATTATGTCAGAGTTTCTGACAATAGCTTGCATCACCTTAAAATTAATAAATTTTATACATACAGTTTCTATCTTTGTATTAAGGATGATTAAACAAGGTGGTAATAAATCTAAAATATTTAAACAGTTAAATAAAGCATTTGTTCGTTATCCTTATGCTCTTAAATTGTATAAAACTAACAAAAATATATTAACAAGGAAAATTCAAAACTACATTAGTAATGTATATAAAAAATTGTATGTGTGTGTATATATAAATTATTTTTAACTTTCATATATTTTTAATAAATAAATAACAATGTAAATCTATAAAAGTGTGCGTGTGTTAGCTGTTAAGGGGGTCAAAGTTCAATGATTTAACCTTTGAGACCTCTACCAAACTCTTCCGCCAATTTTGGGTATAAACAATTGAAATTTTAGATATAGGTTCCTTGGACATGGATCTAACTTAATAACTTGATTTGAGCCCAAAACAATAAATTTTAAGGGGTTATAATAGGAGTCAAATTAAAAAAAAAAAAATAAATAAATAATCGACCTCTCAGACAATTTCTGGTCTAAATATTTGAAATTTTACATAAAGGGTATTCAGAGATAGGGCAAGCTTTTTAATCAGTTTGGGTTGAAAATTTGAGCTATCAATATATAAATGTATGTATGTATGTTTGCATGTCTGCTTAAAACTTTTGACAGAGGCGATGAATTTTCACAAGATCAGTATCGTTTTGAAGCTCGACCCTTCAGATGATAAATACCAAAACATTGACTAAAAACAATTTCTTCACTCTGAACTGGCCACTTTTCTACAGGGAGGGGTCGCTTTTTCACCGATATTTTCGAAAGTCATCCCCTCTTTTCGATTGTCTAGCCTTAATTTAAACCTATGTCACTTCCGGTGGTAACAGCAAAGATGTCAGATTTTTTCCCCGTTCTTTTCCCTCTTCGTGGTATGGGTTCGAGCCTGCCTTCCTACTACCATTTTTTTTTTTTTTTTTTTTGCTCCACACCTCCAAACACCCGGGCTGAAATGCGAGGATATAAATAAAGTACTAATAATAGTAGGGGATGATAAGCAGTATAATGGATCAATCTGAATGGTATAACAGATAGGTAAATTAAAAAAATATATCCATTTTGAATTTGAAGACAAGGACGAGTGTCACAGGTAAGGAAGACATTTGTTTTGATAGCATGACTAGGTTAGCCAAATTAATCTGGAGCAGGAAACTAGATCAAATATACAGAACATTTTTTTTGTTCTTGTGATTAAGGTGTCTGATCAACACTGCTGGAAGCCATGATTTAATATACTATTTTGTTTTTAAATCCCCAAAACAGTTTTATGATAGACAACTGATGATCCCTGAAATAACATTAGGACTATCGTGAATTCAAGAAAGCAAGTTGATGCAGCGATTGCAGGTGATTAAATGACTTACTGACTAAATAGTTTTCCAAAAAAACTTCCAAGACTATACACACATATATAACTCTCTACCCCGATCAGAAGTTTAAAATAAGGGATGTTGGGAGCCAAGCTAACTATTTATCAAATAAAGAAATAACTCTTTCCTACTTAACCACTCATATTGGCAAAATTGTTAGTTGGAACCCAATATTAAAATATACAAAGATTACAAAAAGAAAAATAAGACCAGGGACTGTAATATCAGATTTTCATACAGCAAGTGAGACGCTAGTTCTGGGGATACAAATATAAAAGTCTGAAAAGAATCCAATGTAGGCGACCATATTTTTGGATTTGAAACCAGCAGTACTGATGTTTTTCTGATCTTCTGTAACACATAAGTATTACATTCTTATTTTGATATTTCCTTATAATTGAGTACTCGGCTGGGTTTCTCTCCCACTAACCTTGCATAGGTATATAAGGAGAGTAGAAAGTGGATCTTGGGTTTACTTTTGGCAGCCACATAACTTTCGCTTCCTTTATTTTGTCCTTTATTTTCAACTTGGAACTCAATTTTTAATATCATTTCCAAAACTCCTAGATGGGAGGAGGGGGTAGGGAATGATGGTAATGCTTAAATATGAAACGTCAAGCCAATTTTATGTGGTTATCCAGTTTTACCCAAATAATAACGGCTTGTAAAAAAAAGAAACAGAAAAGAAAAAAAAAAAATGTCTAAAAAATTTCATGAACTTATGTGCTAGGTTTAAAAAAGTACATTAAAAATTATGCAAATTCATTAAGTATTTTTTTTAAACAAGAAAAAACACATTTTAACAGCAAAATGTTTCATCTGCCATTTTCAGCTTATATTAAGGTATACAGCCAAGAGAGAGAATTTAAACTTTAATCCAAGTAAGCTTTATTTCTAACACGTTTATCAATCAAATTTTATTTTATAAAAACAAAAATACTGGATGCATTTGCATAAATTTTGGTGTACAGCATGTTTTTCAAAACCTTACAGATATGTACATAATAAAATTGGTGTTTAAATATAATTTTTTTATATTTGGGTAAAACTAGATAAGGTTCAAATTTATAATACCCTATTTAAAAGAGAGAATAACAGCAACACACAAGCAAATTTGTTTATTGAACACAAATTGTATCATTAAAGAACTAAAAAAAAACAAACATTTACAACTTTAATCATATCGGCTTATATTTTATTTTTGAAGAATTCATTAGAATTAATAATGCAAGAAAAAAATTGAAAAAACGAATGCTTTAAATTTAGTTTATTTATGCAACAAAGTATTTGAAGAATGGAGTTAATGGAATGAAATACCAGTCAATCAATAAAACAGGATGAACATAGATCTGTTTATTTTAAACTAGAATGTTAAAAAAAGCTTAATAATGGTTGACTTGGCACAATGACAAATTTATATACAAGGGTAGGAAAAAAACACTAAGCATTAACACTTACATTAGAGAACAAATGCTTAACAAGACTGCAATTTTATTCAATTTGGACAACACTAGTTTGTATTTTCAATGAAGATACCAGGAAAGTAAAAGACGAGAAATAAACAATTTTTTATAGGCTCTTTGGTTTAAAGGGTCTAGAAGTGAGGTTGAATTAATTATATTCTGGTACGTTGGTTGGTTTGTTTTTATTTTACGGCATATCAACCCTTTTCAGGTTATTTAATGCAGAATCCAAAGATTTTGAATCCAAATTTTTTAATAGAATATATTTGTTTTCAAGCCGGTTTCTATATAACCCATAGTTGGGACCCTAACAGGTACTACCACTCTGGGTCAGAGTGGACCTGGGAGCAATGGCAATTAAAGGGTGGCTTCACACTCCCCAAAGCCTGCAAGCTGAGGCCTCACCACTGGATATAGTTTCAGGTCATATCCAGGACCTTCTGGTACGTGTTAGTAAAGTTACCCTATAGTCCTAAATACTGGTTCAGTATACTAAATAAATTGAGCTCTCTAGTAAAAAAAATGACGCTTGATGTATATCTGTAGCTCTATATTTGATTTTAGACTGAATCTTTCTATTCGGATTAAGCCTGTAATTCAAAATGTTAAATTTTTAAATGGACATTAATATTAGTACTAAAATTGATTTTGCTTTTGGCCATGGAAGAAACTGTGTGAAACCATGTACCTCGGAATATAAACGCCAAACTAAACTTTTCACTTCCAAAATTTAAATTAAAAAATTTATTTAAGTCTTCTAAAAGCCAACAGATCCTCTACAAACCATAATATCTACACTTCAAGAATTTTTCCAGCAGAAATCTCAGCATAACCATTCAAAGAAGTAGAGATCTATACGATTTAAATATTCTTACCTCAAGTCTATGGATGTACATACCAGCAATAGAGTTATGGATTTATCCAAGTTTTGACCAACTTCATTGATTAAATCTTCTGTCAAAATGCATTTTCATACTTTGATATCAATTTGAATATCCTGTTTTGCATTTGTATATTTACTAGCAGGGAAACCTGTTGTTCCCCAGGATTGAATGATCATCAATGAATGTTTCCAACTCTCATATTTTTTATTGTCGTTGAAATTTGTTTGAAAAATGGGTGATTTCACTAATCGATTTATTGCCTGGTCTAGTTGAGGATTCATCGCAGTGCACTGGGAGGAAGTCCCCCCACCCCACACACTGATTTAGTCCACAATACATTGGAATCTACATTACACTATAGAGAACCTACTGCTAATTTCATAATTTTTTTTATATATAATGACTTGAATTAAAGTTTAAAATACATAAGTCAAGTATCCTGTTTCAATTGTGAACTAAACAGAAATGTTCATTTCAAATGTGCCCCTGTCATATCAAAGCGCCTAGTGTTGATTTTGTTTCTTGCTTTACTGCAAAATTTAAACTCATATATATATATATATATATATATATATATATATATATAGATAGAGAGAGAGAGAGAGAGAGAGAGAATTACAAAATAAATATCAATATTCTCTAAAAATTAGAACCTATCAAGATAATAAAAAGCTCAATATACTAAACAAAGCAATTAAATAAAAAAATAGATGCAAATAAAATTGAATTCATTACAATATTTATTGATCCATCAAATTCAAATAAGGAATTACGATAATAAAAATTCATTAATGCATGAATTTTTAAAGATATGATTGAAAAATTAATTTTTCATTATTATAATTAGAACTTGATGAATCAGTATAATAATTTATTCAATTTTATTTTCATCATTTATTTTTCTTATATATATGTGTGTGTGTGTGTGTGTGTGTGTGTGTGTGTATAAAATTGGTTATAGAAATGTGGATAAACTAGTAAAAATAAGGACACAGACATTAAGACTGGATCAAGGTAGGTTCAATCATATTCATTTTATGATGTGACTTATATTGGAACACAACTCAACATGTTTATCACCAGCATAAATCAGAATAGATGACTTAAACCATCCCAATGACCAGATACTAGTCTTTTGCTTGTTATACACCTGTGTGGAAAGTTATGTTACAGAATATACTGTTGTCAAATAGTCATTCATCTAAGTATTAACCAGGCTCAACATCACTTAACTTCAGCAACCTGACATGACGAGCACATTAACGCGATGTCAGCAATATCATCATCATCATCATCATCTTCAGTTTAACGTCCTTACATGCTTGCATATGTTGGACGGCTTTTAGAAAATTGATTTCTAAAGTTATCTCTGGTCAGGTTTGTTTGGAAGGTTTTCCTTTAAATTGAAGTTGGATTTTTATAGTTTGGTTGCCCTTCCTGACACCAAGTTAATGCAGACCAACATTTTTATTAAGGCGCCATCTCTACATGATTGCCAATGAAGGCTAAAACTTCACTTGCTCTCAATGCGTGTAAATAAATAACAGCATAATTATCTTTCTCTTTTTAAAATACTAATTATTAGCCAGCATTAAACATGACATTAAATTCCTTTAAAAAGAAAAGAAAAAAAGCAAAATAAAATGACAAATATGCATGCGAGTATTATTTTTTCTAAACAGTTCACTTCTGGTAAGTAAAAATAAAGAAATACTCAATCTGAAATCGAAACCAAAACCTAAAGACAGGGAGTCAAGTATGATAACCATTAGGCCAGCTTGCTATGACCTTTAAAAAAATATCTTCAAACCTACTTATTCTTAACATAAGCTGTCATGTGAATGATTTATGCATGCGTAATTGTGAAACAGTTGACAAACAGATAAAAATCCGATTACCCCCCCCAAGCACCAATTTTTCAATTTTGACCCCTTAGCAGTCCTTGTTTTGTGGATGAAAACCAATTAAAAAGTTTACCACATGTCTGAATATTCTATATACCAAATTTCAAGTCTGTAGATCAAAAATTCATTGAGTATATAGGTTGAGAATTGTCCTCTCACACACACACATTCTCACTTTTATAGATTATATGTATCATAATATGTGATGGCTATTAATAAGAAAAGTTTTCAGGATTAAAACAAACAAAAACACAATTTTATGAAAGAAAAGAAATAATCAATACATCAAAATCAATCAAGAATCCTTGCTACTCCATAAATGTTGATTAAGGACAGCACATTTAGCAACCAATAAAAGAGAATGACACGGGAAGAACAAATTCAAACCTATTATGGCAGCTTTAGTTGATGGTACACTTAAATATATCTTTTTTTTTTTTTTAAATTTGCCAAGGACTATTTTTCATTTGGTATTCATTGCAGACAACTTTTAACTCTACTCAACATCATCTATTTAATAAATAAATGCATCTTAATGTTTAATGAAATATAAGTGGTATTTTCTTTTTAGCTCCTTAGGTCAAGTAGCTTTATGACTTGTCTGGGGCAATTTCCATTAAAAAAAAAAAAAAAGAGAAAGTAGTAAATTGTGAGATGTTGGCAGAAAAAAATAGCGTTGTTTATCACATTAACATGTAACATTTTTTCTTTGATTATTTTAGTGTTTTTAAGGCCATCATTTTAAAACACCAAACAGAATAAAAAGTATACACAATCCTGTTTCAAGGGTTTCATCATTATTTTTCCTTTCTTTATCACATTGCTGTAAGATCCACTTAGTTCATAATCATTATAAAACTTAATTTGAAAACTCAATTCTGTTCCATCCAGCACATTCTAGATACTATAATAAAAATATCAGTCAATATTATAAAAAAAAAAAAAAAATTAAATGATTACACTTCCGGTAAGAACTATATATATATATATATATATATATATATATATATATATATTTGCTTGATTATTTTTTTGGTAAAGAAATCCTGAGGTTTATGGGATAAACAATCAAATTGTTACTTCTTTTTGGAATGATATAAAAAAACAAAGCAAAAAACGTGTCCATTGTTTTTAAGTATGTTTTAAACTTAGAAAGGTTCAATTAAATTACTCCAAAAATAAAATTTTTCCCAATCTTTATAACTCAAATTGCCTCCTAGGTCTTCTTGAAAATTTATACAAACTTTCTCTAAAAGTTTTCTGGTTAGTGTCCAGAATTCCGCCTATATTAAAAAATAAAAATAAATAAAAACTATTATGGACATACCTGCGATGAAATAAAAATATCATATTTCAAACATCACATTGAATGAGTACTTTTATTTTTATAAAGAAAATAATTTTTAAACAATTAATGGAAATTTGTAGGCATTACAACAAATCTAGTTGGTATGAATTATTGTTGAGTTATCTCCCTTTGTTTCTTTTTTTTTTCTTCTCCTAAAATGGCGGACCAGACAGTCACTATTTGGATATTCATAAAATTTGATTTTCTTATTTAAAAATAAAACTTGATCAATTTACGTAATTTTTGGAATATGATATTTTTGTTTTGTCATGGCTAGGTACATTATACATATTTGTCTTTATTTTGTTTTTAAATATAGAGGGAATTCTGGACAAGAACCAGTTGTCTATCTAGATTATTTTTTCATTTTCATGGTTTCTAGCTTTTAGTACTGCAATTATTTAAAGCCAAAAAATAATGTATACAATAGATGTGATAGGATTTAGACTGGATTATCTTATCCCAGAATTTATAAGGTCACATGCAAACATTACAGAAGGGAATGATTATTGAAGGTAAAATTTAAGTAGGGGCGAAAATTCTCTTTGGTGCTTCATACTAGTGGATGACACATTCTCGACAATCAGTGTGACAACTGTCCTCCTAAGCATTTACCATCTCTTTTTGAGAAGGAGACAGTTTATCGTTAGTCGCCCCTACCGGAAAATGCTAATGGGACTGCTCAGGCATTTTCATGGGGCCAGAGTTCATTATCACTGAAGCATTGGCCTTTCTATTCCCACTTTCCAGCCTTGTGCCACAAATGCCTGCAGTGGGAGTGCGGTTAATATCAGGTAACTTTAAGACAATAAAAAAACACGAGAAGGAACTCTTCCAATGTTTGAAAAGATGCAGTTAAGAGAAAGAAAGAAAAAAGCTGAAACAATTTATATAATGAAGATATTTTTTTCAAAGAGAAATTACTTACACTGTCTCTGTAATGATTTCACCAATTCTTGCATCATCAAGACCAGGCTAAAAAATTGAAAAAAAAAAAAAAAAAAAAAAAGGTTAAATTACAAATTGTTTTATTATATTTTCATATTAACATTGGGAACAAAATTCTTAGGCAATTTTTAAGTTTGTATAAATTACTGGTTAGATCTTTATTTTCATAAATAAACATTGCTCTTTCTGGATTATAGATTTAAAAACATACAGGATGTCCCAAAATGATCCGACATTTGTTAGTCCCTCCAAAAAAGTTAAAAAATTAAATAATGAAAAAAAATTTAAATGTACGTAGAATGCCATTTTATTTCGCACAATCTTAAATATTAAATCAACCAAATGTTTTCCATCATTGCTAACATATGATTATAGATGTTCACAAAAGTTTTCATCACTTGATGGATTATTTCGAGTGGAATAGCAGCAATTTCAGAATGAATAGTTAGTTTTAATTCTTCAAGAGATCGAGGGTGATAGCTGAATACTTTTGACTTCAAATATCCCCACAAGAAAAAAGAAAATAGCAGGGGATTAGATCAGCCGATCTTGCGGGCCAACTAATATCACCACAACAGTTCAATTCATAAGGGTATTCTAAAATTAAAACAAAAAAACAAAAACCGGCATAAATACAGATATACATAAATTTTGACCTAATTAAAATAAAATGGCATTCTATGTACATATAAAAAAAAAAAAAATTTTCTTTATTTAAATTTTTTTTTTTACCTACAAATGTGTCAGATCATTTTGAGACACCTTGTATACAAAGGACATGTTATAAAAGGGTCAATATTTTAATCCTATTACTACTAACAATTATGAGTTAAAAACTATTGGTTAAAATTCTATTAAATAAAACCCTTGCAGAAATATTCTTTTGAACACTTTCATCATAATTATGCACAGTTTGAACTTTCTTTTATAAGTTTAACATAATTATTAAAACTAATATTTTTCCAAATAATAGATGATTAAACATTTAGAACATAAAATATGGATTTTCTTCTTCATTAATATAGATTTCAATATTTTGATATATCAAATAAAGCTTTGTTTCTCAATTGTAAAACCGAAATGAATGAAATCTATCCACCTTTAATGTCTCCCAATTCAAAAAAAGAATCTTTGCTCATCTAGTTGTGACTGAATATTAAAGTTTGAAGAACCTCATCATCTGAACTTGTATTTTGCTAATATGTATAAATACGCACACACATATTTTCTCAATGTTTTAGAAACCTTGAAAAAACATTCTTTAAATATCAGTTTAATCAACTATTTATCCATAAACCTATTTCAAACTTTAGTGTGACAAACCAATAAACAAAACCGGAGTTAGAATGGCTTATGAAAAAAAAGAAAAAGGTTGGTGGTTGTACAGAACGAAAAGATAATATCCCAAAAATCATGTCAATTGATCACCTAATTTTTATTAAAAAAAAAAAAATTTTTTTAAAGCGATTAATGGGAAATCGTAGTCATTACAAGGTTGATTTTGTAAGTTTGAATTATTGTGGGGTTCTCTGCTCTTGTTTCCTCAAGATGGCTTATTCATAAAATTTGATTTTCTTAATTAAAAACTATTTGATCAATTTATGTAATTTTTGGAATATGACATTTTTTTCGTTCCATCATGGGTATGTGCATCATACACTTTTTATTTTATTTTTTTTTTTTTTAATATGGGGGAATTTTAGAAAAAAAAAAACAATTTTGTCTAAACTAAAAAATTATTTGAAAAATAAAAAAATCCAAATAATTAAGAGATGATAAGAGCTATACCCGGTAGTTGCTCCACAGACTGGGGTTACTGGGTGTGGCAGGAAGATAGGGTATGAGATCTGGGGGGTCCTGTTCCCAAAGCTGGTCCCAATTAATTCCCTCAAAGAAGGGATGTTTCTTCAACGGTCCAAAGCCTCCAACCTCTGGACATCCTAATCTCTTAGTAGAGTCCAAAACCTGAAATCAAAAACAGAATCTGTATAAATAATAATAATGTATCTACCTTTGTCTGTATCTACATCATCACACCCATTGAAAAAAATTTGATTGTTCGATTACCAAAAATGAAATGCAAAAAAATATTTAATGTACCTATTTACTATGCCTCCCCACGAGACAGAGTTAGACACCAGGGTCGTTTTTTAACGTGGAGAAAAGGTACAAAAATAAAAATTGTTTCAGTCGTGGAGGATTTCTCCTCCACCGAAAGAGAACAAGAAATAGAAGTGCAGCATCTGAAGAACAGATACTACACTTTGATCTTAACCAAAAGGCAAAAAAATATTTAATGTAACCAACTTTAAAAAATAAGATTTTACTCATTTCAAAATGAATTTGTGATGAGGATTGATTATTCATATTATTTGTATTTATGATTGGAGTAGTGTTCTCATCTTGAATGTTATTTTCACGTTTCAGTAACTGAAACCTTCAAACTTCTCCAAATACCTGTGGCATAGTGGATACAGTACTTGATAAAATTCAATAGCAAGTCATAATCTTCTGGTGGTTGTAAGTTCAATCCTCAGTGTGGGTGATTTGTCTTATTTAAAGAATATTGAGCTGACAATGAACATTTGGTACTTATGCAGAATAAGGATTGTGCTATCGTTAGAAACTTTCCAAGCAGATACGTAAAACATTGGATGGTGCCAAACAAAAATTGTGATTCTTGTTCCCCCATACAAATACGAGCCAATTTGTTTCAATGAATTGAGAAATGAAAACATTCTTTTTCTTGTTACGAAAAAATACAATGAATAATTATTGGACAATTTTTATGAAACTTGAAAAAAAAACATTCATTGTAAGGTAAATTTTATGAATAAATATTTTTTCATAACTGATAGCAAACATTTTTTTAAAATTTTTTATGATTTATTTTTGTTCAAATTAAATATTTAGTTTTTAATAATAATAAACCAAGGATAGCAAATAAATGTCATTTTTTAAATGACATGGGTTGCTGCGATTTAATTGTTTCAGTAAATATTTTTATGGAAGAAGAGACAAGATTTTCTTTATGTTATTAATCCTGAGAGACATTATTTTAGGATAAATATTGTTAACACTAAATCATACAGATGGATGAAGATGCTGTGGAATGCTCATGGGATTCTGCCAGTGAACAAACAGAGAGGCAAACAAAGTCTATTCAAGAAGATTGTCACGACAGAACAATGACAAATTCATGATTAGATAAATCTGTAATGTAAAATCCAACACGTTTTTCGGAAATCACTACATTTATAGTACAGTATAAAGATAAGGACGTATCGGTTATGCTGGTACAGTCATGTAGAACATTCATCCTCCTGAATAAACTGCTGCAGAAGCAGGAAGGTTAGCCTTCTAAGGAAAACTAAGAAGCAAGTATAGAGTGCAATTGAGACAGTTGACATGCTGAACTGTGAGAACTGGAGAATGAGATTGTGAAACAAAAACATCTGCCATCTGGACAAACGAAAAGTGATGTTAAATAAAGAGAAAGAGAGGGGGGCTGTACTCAGTGACCATAGTTGGATAATATGGATGAAGTTTATAAGAATGATTAGGTCACGCATTATTTAAAGTCAAAGGTCATAGTAAAGACTTGTAAAGATTGACCTTCTGTGATACTATCAATCCTCCCACCCACCCCACAGTATTAGGAAGCAAAAAAAGAAAAACTATAACAGAAAGAGGAAATAAGTTGATCAGCAGAACAAAAAATATAGGAAGTAAGCTTAGTAGTAAGACAGTGGGGAAGAAGTTGGTTCATAAAGGCATACAAAGGCGTTCGAAAATAGGATTGTTAATCAAGGTGTGGCGGTAACTGGGACAAAAAAAAAAAAAAAAAAAACGGACATAGAGGTTAATATATTTAGAGTTAGTTTACAACAGTTTCTAGTTGGGGACAGTTGATAGCAGGTTGCAGCTTAGACCAGATCAGAAGAGCTTTAGGAAGCCAAGATGAGATTAATTAATCTACCGATTGACAAACTTGGTCTCGACAGACAACTAATAGTGGATGCTAGCGCCTAGAGGGATGTGCCTCATGACGGCGTCCTACACACACCTAGAGTACAAGTGATATCTGCAGCGGAATGTATCAGAGTCTTTTGTTTCTCTTCAATTTATTTTTTGTGCTTGTCAACACATGCTCCCCCTCGTCAATTGCCAATCTGTGAGAGAACACATAGCTAAAATGAGAATTGATGAAAAAAAAAAAAAAAAAAAAAAAAAAGAAGACCATGGCAACAATTGTAGTCGAGAGGGATCACAGAGTTTCAAGTTTAATGGTATGAAAACCTAATTTCACAGGCCAGAGAAAAATTATTCATGGTGTTAGATGAATGGGAACCTGTTGAGTTCAACCATGTTTTTTTTTTAATGGAAATCGTTCCAGACAAGGCAGGAAGCCACTTGATGTAATGAGTTAGTAAAAGAAAAGAATTTTACTTCAAGGTAAAAAGCTTGCTAATGATAAGTGTTAGATGAAATAGATTCTGACCTAAAAAACAGCAATTCTTCCCTCTTTGTCAGAAACATCGCTCATGAAATATAAAGACTAATAAAATAAAGAAAATGATAGTTAAATTTGAAGATTCACGTTCTACTCTTTTGAAATTTTAACATGGAGACGAGTTAATAAAAAACCCTTGAGACTCCAACTAAAAATAAATGTTGGATCATATTTTCTTCTAACAGCTTCATAATTTTCCATCTCGGCCTCATTTTTTCTTTAACTGAAAAACAGAGGCGTTCCTATAATCGATCTGTTTTGTTGATTTGATTTTTTTTTGTTTTTAGATAACTGCAATATTTAATAAAACGTATAATTTACAAGAGTTTAAATTTTTCAACAATGGTTTCCATGCAGGATCATTTATAAAAATAAAAGGTGGCCATTCATGATCCACATTCATATTGAGACTGAGGTCACCTGAATGCTCTTTATTATATTCTGGTTTTTCTTAGCTGCTTTAAAATTCACTACCGACGATTACCCTCAAAGATGTATGCAACACTTCAAATCATGGAGTGATAACATGGCTTTATACTGATCAATATTTTCCACTCTTAATTGTGAAACAAAAAAAGTGTTAAATGATTGATGTACAAATAAAAAATCTATGTTGCGATAATTTCTTCATTATTACCAGTGATGTTGGGTGGAGAAATAGGAAGAGAATTATGCACCAGTATAAATACCCATATATTTTTGAACATAACATATTCTTAAGCTTAGCTATCCCTCTATCACTAGTCTCTTCTGCTTAGACAAGGTCCCCTCCCCAACAAGTCTCCAAACCAAGCTCCAACTCCTGCTCCATTGCCGTAATATTGCATCCCTGTGCTTGTTTTACAAATACATTAATGGAATATGCTCTGATTAACTCATAGCACTTGTGTCCTTCTCATTGTATATACCCTTGATTAAGCTTACAAACAGCAAAATTCCACCCCTTCACTGTATAAGTCTCTAGAAGCCTTCTGCTCTGATAGTTTCTCCCCTTGGACTGCTATATTTTGGAATTTTGTCCCTGTTTCCTGGCTGTATTAACATGCAGAAGTTAAAATGTAATAGAAACAAACATCTTGCTACTCAACTCCCCACAGTCCACTGTAGACATGATTCCAAATAGTAGCTGTTTACATTTCAAGTGGCAATATAACTTGTTTGGAGTCAAAAAGAGTATATTAAAAAAAAAAAAAAAAGTCAGTTTAGGTGTTTCTATTTTAAACCTCAATGCCTTCAAAAACAACTTACCAACAACTTTTGTACCAGATCTTTAGCAACTGGATTGAATCCATCTGGAAATTCATACTCCAATTTTAAAATTTTCTGGAATATTTGATACTCATGGCTGAAATTATAAGGAAAAGTATTTAACATTAGAAGTATTAATAAGAATACACCTGTTCTCTTCCATAATATATTAATGTTAGAAAATTTTTGAAAGGTCTTCATGTATAGATACATACAGCATGAAAGTTTAAAAAAAATAGCTTTTCAAGTAAAAATAACTATTCTCAAATAATTATCAAGAAAAGAAAATCATTTTTTTTTGTTAAGTATATACAGTTCGTATATATATACTTAACGATATATAAATTTTGTTTAACTATATATATATATACACACACACACATATATATATATATACACTTGTGCCCGATATTATTCATACCCCCCCTTGAAAATTGAGTTTATTAGGTGTAACTTTGTAAGAATTTATTGTTTACGTCCATACTGATACATATTCTTAATAAACCTCTTCTGATCATTTTCGTCATTTTAAAATTTCGGGATACTTGTAATAAAAGAAATATACAGCTATTTATAAAATCTGCAATGTTCAAAAATAATCATACCCCCTTATTTTTTCAGTATTAATCGAGTTTCTGACTGTTTGTTTCCTGTTTGATTCTTATTTTGAATGCTTTTATACAACCTTTGATTAATTTCATTTCGTTTTTTGCATTGTTCAGAAATTAAAATCATATCAACTGAAAACCAATAAAAGAATAAAAATTATTAGAATGGGGAAGAAAAAAGAGCTTAGTAATGATCTTAGGACTAAAATTGTGAATTCACATAAGGATGGTTTAGGTTACAAGTCAATTTCCAAGACATTTGAGGTCCCTACAGCAACAGTACAGAGCATCATCAAAAAATTCCAGAGCCACCACACAACAAACAACTTGATTGGTAGAGGAAGGAAAAGGAAACTGTCTGCTAGAGCCACCAGGAATATTGTAAGAAGTGTTAATGCAAATCCAACCACCACTACTAAGGACATTTTAGAAAATCTGGAGTCTTCTGGCATAAAAATATCAAGGCAAACATTGCAAAGGACTCTGCATGAAAATGGTCTGAAAGGAAGAAGACCAAGAAGGACTCCATTGCACACCGGAAAACACCTTGCAGCACGTCTAAAGTTTGCTAGGACCCATGTGAATTCTCCAGAGTCCGTTTTCTCAAGTATTTTGTGGACTGACGAAACAAAAATTGAATTGTTTGGCCATATGGATGCTTCTTACGTTTGGAGGAAGAAAGGAGAAGCTTACAACCCAAAGAACACCATACTCACGGTGAAACATGGTGGTTGTAGCCTAATGTTTTGGGGCTCCTTTTCGGCTAGTGGTCCAGGTAGTTTGGTCAAGATAGATGGAACCATGAAGAAGGAGCAATATTTGGAGATACTCCAGAAAAACATAAGACAGGATGCGGAGAAGCTCCATTTAGGACCAAACTGGGTCCTTCAACAGGATAATGATCCAAAACATACTGCCAAAATAGTCAAGAAATGGTTTGAGGATAATCAAATTAATGTTTTGGAATGGCCTAGCCAGAGTCCCGACCTGAACCCTATCGAAAACCTCTGGCACATATTGAAAACTGAGGTTAAAAAGCGGAAGCCTAGAAATTTGAGGGATTTGGAGAACTACTGCATTGAAGAATGGTCAAAAATCAGTGTTGATGCTTGTAAAAACCTTGTTGATAAATATCCAAAACGGTTACAGGCAGTTATTATGAATAAAGGGCATGCTATTGAATATTAGTAAGAGAGGTATGAATAATTTTGAACTAGTGCCATTATTGTTTTTCTTTGTATAATGTTTCAAACTTGCATAATTTATTTATTTGTTGAGTTTAAATTAAATGCTTATGCTTGATTTATTGTTTGAAATCCCTTTAATATTATCTACCTTCTGGTTTGAGCAATATTCTTATAGAAATCTCAAAGATCCGAGGGGTATGAATAATATCGGGCACAAGTGTATATATACACACACACACAGTCCTGGTCAAAATCATAAGACCACTTAAGAAAGTAAGCGTTTACGCATATTATCAAATTTTTAATCAAACGAATAGTTGAAACCATTGCCAAAAGGGAAAATATGATAGAAAAAAATGAAATCTGCTTCATTCGAAACCTTAACCCTGATCTAATAATTATTTTTTAAAAAACAAACATTTTCACCTGGTTAAAATGATAAGACCACTGATAATTTATCTAACAAAAGGCAATTATAAATTACTAAAAAGGGCCTCAGTATTTAGTATAGCCTCCATTATTACAAATTACTTCAAAAATTCTCTTCGGCATGCTTGTGACAAAGTTTTTTATCAGTTGCGAAGGAATTTTATCCCATGTACTGAAAACTGAATCAGAAAGTTCCTTTATCGAATCATACTGGGTTCCATCCTTGAACACTTCTTTTGCCATCCATCCCCTTACTTAACAATATATATATATATATATATATATATATATATATATATATATATATATATATATATACTTAACAATATATAAATTTTATTTCTGACTGTAATTTTCAATCAACTAATTGTTATTTACAACAAGACACTTCTTGGAAAATAAACAAAATTTCTCTGTTTAAAGATGATAAAAGACTGAAATACATATCGTTTAAGATAGGATATTTTATTAGATGAAGAAAAGGATACAAGTAGAAATCCCTTTGTATTGGTACCACTTCTTGCTCTCCAAAATCAACAACTATCAGTATGTTAAATAAAAATATTTTTAATTTAATTTACTCATTAACCCACAATTTAAAATATCATAAAACGCATCTAATATGTTATTTACAACTCTACATGCAAATTGTACAGTTTAAATACTTTTTTTTTGTGCATAAAATTTTATTTTCGTATCTCAATTTTGCTTCATTTGTGATTAATTGTTTGTAAGTACATATTCAAAATATCTGTATTATTTGGACTAATGTTCTCATTTTGAGTGATATTCTTACAATGTTTTTGCCAATGTAACTTCCAACTCTTTTCAAATGTATTTTACCGAACTCCGAAATCCTTTTGTCAAACTTGGGAATCTGCATGGAATTTTGAACGGAACCCTTTATTTAATCCATACTTTCAATCTGTCAGTCATGACCAAGTAGAAATCTTAATTCGAAATTATATTTAGTATCGCCTGCATTAAGGATTGAACCATCAACTCCCAGAAGAGTGTCATGTAGAACTCAATTTTACCTATTACTTGTGAAAAGAACCAGATAAAATACTAGATGAAATTCAAATAATCCTAATGATTAATCCTCATCTCAAAAATTCAGAAATATAATTTTAAAAATATTTTATAAGGAATTTATGCAGTCATAAACATGTCCCCTATGATGTATGCTGGCCAAAATGTGCCTTCTATGATGTATTGAATAACATTCTAAATTAATACAAAATACCAAATCTTTTTTTTTTTTTTTTTTTTTTTTTTAAGGTGAACAAATGAAGATTTTAATACTTACTTTCCCCAAAATGGGGGAAGACCCGAATGAAGCTGATAAATTATACAACCCAAAGCCCATAAATCAGAACTGGAAAAAAAAAAAAAAAAATTAAATACTTATAACAAAATTTCAATCTAACCAATCATAACTACAAGTTTTCAAATATAGCTGTTTTTACATAAGTTACAAGAAAATCATTGAAAAAAAAAAAAAAATTTAACTTTTTGGATGGATGCACATCTAACAAATTTCTTTTTATTATTATCAAAAAATTACAGAAAAAAAAAAATTATATTCATGCAAAGGATTCATTTCATCATGTAAGTTTATGCTCCACCCCAGGCAAGTTGAACCGGCTTCTTCAGTAGGAAGAAGTTTCATGGTAATATCAAGTTCACAAGCAGTCCTCAATCGCAAGTATACCACAGTTAAAGGGGATGGTTTTTGCAGGGATATGTTGATGTCCTCCTACATTCAGCACCTGGTAATCCCAAATGGTCACCAATATGATATTGACCATGCTCACTTTTTTCTAACAATATCCGAACATAGCCTTACTATCTGTTTGTACTCCTTACTCCTCCAACGATGTCCTGTGGGTGATGCCACTAAATTTGGCTGTTCTGGGTCCCAACTGGTCACCTGGCACTTGGTAGTTACTATGCCAAAAGCCCTGGATGTTGAAAGGCCCTAGTTCAATGAACTACCACTCTCCCCACATTATAAAAGATCAAATGGGCAATTCGTCCAGCATTGGTCACTAAAGCCTATATCACTGAGAAACAAAGTTCATTTCAAGCCAAAATAAGAGAAGAATAACAAGCTGCTGATCAATCCTTTTATATGAAACAAATTGATTATTCATTGAAAGATTACACAACTCTGATCATTTACAAATCCTAATGTTTATTTCTGGAGGGCACTACTGGTAAAGTTTGGGTGATTTTTAGGGTTTAGCAATCACAACCCTAAGTCAAGAACCACTGTTTCAACAGCATGGATTCTGTGGATGAGCAGAACGGAATCTCTAAAGTTCATTATGTTTCACCTTGTATTGAAAATTAGATAGGCATGACTACCCCTCTTCCAACAGAATTCAATTCATAATTCTTAATTATGCATAATTGTTTCAAATTTCCAACAATATTCACAAGTCCTAATTCTGCAGAGGATTTAACTTGGTTGGCCAGTCATGGCCAACCAAGCCCGTCCTTCTTTGGTACCAATCTTTCACTGTTACCCTGACAGAGGGCGGTTCTTCTTCTCTTTAAAATTGATCTTTCGTAATTATGTGTTTTCTAAATTTTCATTAACCACAATTCCTCTTTGTATAATTGTTATCAAAATTTTAACCACAAGAAAGTGTCTTTCAGCAGTTAATTAATCATCAATCCCCGTCTCATCATCTCCCCACACATTAATGTGTGGTCCTTTTGTTTACTGGTCTCCAATTTTGTTACTTTGGGTAAGTAATATCTTTTTGGCACATTTCAAAAGACACGTTTATTCTTCATACAAATAACTGATTAACTTCAGTGACTGGTGTTGAATTTGGTCTGCTATATCTTATGTTTGTTTATAACGTCATTTTAATATCAACTCATTACCATATCAATTCATTCCAATATTGTAAAAGTTATTTTTATTTTGTGGCTTACTCAAGGCAGAGGACTCACCTGCCACTCATGACCAGTCAGCGGGGCAACTGTTGACACAATAAAACCCTCTGATAAATGTCATTCCTTCTTCTCATAACATAAGCTGTTCCTTTTCCCAACATCTTGAGAAAAGCGAGATTAACAAACCTCTTTCATTATCATGTCCCATCATTCTTCATTCAATTAATTTGGAAGTTTTCTTTTACCAAAACATTGTACAAGTTGGCCATAACCAGGGCTTGTACAGATTTTCAAAGCCTCCTCCAGACAAAATTAAAGCTTTCAAAACAAAATTTGATATATAAACAATGATATAATAAATGAAAAAACTTAATTGACAACAGGAAAAGACATTTTCATTTATACACAAAATATGCATGTCGACAATCATATTTACATTCCCTGACCCACTTATACAGGGTGACCCAAAAAAACAAAAACAAAAGCTAAATGGAGGCCATCTAGAACATACGCTGTAGAACGGAGAAAAAAAGGCCCAAGACCCTAGTGTTTTGATGTGATATTGTGAATATAATAAACTAGTTATAACCAAAGTTTCATTTCATTTGGACAAAACACTAAGAAACGTGGCCTAATTAGAGTTGGGGCCCGTTTTTTTGTATTTGGCCAACCAAGCGCAATTAAACGTTATTTTCCCCATTGTGGGTTGGTCTACACTGTGTTTGGTTTACTTTTAAATTTTTGGTATTGTTAATACAAGAGTTACGTCCCTTTGTCACAAAACTACCTGATGTTATGTGCAAACATCCACAATAATATGATGTAATTTCAGAACAAAGTATTTTGACTTTACTTTTAAGATTTAAAAAATACTCATATCTTTATTAATACTTAAAAAATAATTTAATAGTATTTATTTTGATTTTATTTTTAATATTACACAAATTTTTATTGGGAGTAATACGATTTTCAAGGCCTTTTCAAGACATTTTCCATATTTTCAAAGATTTTTCAATGTAATAGAAATAAGGCCTTTTCAAGGCAAAAATCAAAGTTTAAGGACTTTTTAAAGTCTGCGTGAACCCTGTTAACTTAATTCAGCAACAATGTCACAGTTTAACTATTCTGAATACTTTATTGTTCTCGTCATCCATTCTTATTACATGTTAGGAAATGATTTAAAAAAAGGGGGGGGGGAATAATTCATTAGCAGAACAAAAGTATAAGAAGTTAAGATTACAAATCAAGGTGTGGCGATAACTAAGACAAAAGACTGGACATATAGATCAATAAATTTAGGAGTCAGAACTAGTTTTACATACAGTCTTAAGTTAGGGGCAATTGACAGCAGGTTGTGGATCACAACAGTAATGGCCCCAAACAGATAATTAAGATGTGAACAGTTACATTTAGAAGGTCATTTTCTGCAATGGTATCACATACACACTCAAAGCACAACTGATATTTACAGAATGTACTGGAGTCTGTGTTTTCTGTGAGTTTGAATAGTTTTATTTTTTCATACTTGTTAAACAGTGCTTGCCAACTCAACAGTCGCAAATATGAGAGGCGATGAAATGGCCCAAAAGAGAAGAATAGAAAACAAGAAAAACCACAGTATTGGGGTGGTGACTGTCGAGAGAAGGGAAGCACATGGCTAGAGATATCTACAGTGTAGGGGTGGGATTTTGCTGCTTGTTAGGTTAGTCGGGGGGGGGGGGGTAATTTACGTCGTGGGGATAC
The DNA here is from genome assembly GCF_053919585.1 of Euprymna scolopes. Classification (NCBI taxonomy): domain Eukaryota; kingdom Metazoa; phylum Mollusca; class Cephalopoda; order Sepiida; family Sepiolidae; genus Euprymna; species Euprymna scolopes. The sequence continues at coordinate 116,082,959 of NC_136494.1, forward strand.
AAGGGATTGGAGTTTGTCAGAGCACCTTCCATTAAAATAGATATAAAATAGCCAAAGGGATGCAACACTTCGTCGATGGGACAAAGGTGGGAGTTTGGTTGACAATGCGGGACTTCACATGTTCTTCATTCAATCTTCACACTTTTCTGTTGGAAATAAACTGTTTACTTGATGCGCTTTCTCCAGAGTGAAATTGCAAATTGGTAATAATTTCTTTCCTTAAAAAACTGCTGGCACAGTTCCAAACAGTAACCCCTTATGCCCAAGTGGCAATATTCCCTGTTAGAAGTGAATTCAAGTAAAATTAATAAAAGTTTGTATTGTGCTATTTTCCTCACCAAGTATTACTGTAACATTACTACCATCGCAAAGGGACAAACGAAACAAATAAATCCGGTTTTGATGTTTTTCTTTTTAACACAAGCATTTATTACTGTTATTTTCATCACCAATAAAAAAAAAAAGTCTCTCGCTGCCACATATCCATTTTAGCCTGTCATTTGTTTCTCTTCTTTCTCACCACACGCTGGGCACAGCCGACCAATACTTGTCTGTGACTTCACATGTCCATTTCCTTCTACATCGTCTTTTTTTCATTATCCTCAACGCCAGCCATATGCCAGCCATTTCTCGCCTGCTTCTTTACACTTCGTTCTCCTCGATGCTGACTTTGTTTCTGCCGCAAGCACGCGCTGCATTTTTCTCCTTTTTTTTCCTTCCTCTTCTCACATACCTTCTAATTTGCATATGAGCGTTTTTCTGCTACTGCTAAGCTCTTCCGCATGCTGGCCATCCTTCGCTGCTGCTGATACTTCCCACGCACTATGTTAAATTATTTTCACGTAACCCTTTCCCTAACCAACAGATCATTTACTTGAATCTTTATTCTTCCAGATTTTTAACTAATACTGATATACAATAAAACAAAAAACAAAAACAGGATTTTTTTTTTTTTTTAAATCAGTCAAATTACCTGAAGGTACTCTTGCTAGTAAGTACCTCTGGTGAAACATATTGTGCTGTTCCCACAAAGGATTTCCGCCGCTGGGTATTGCGATTTTCTCGGCTGCCTTCTGAAATTTAACAAAAAAAAAAAAAAAAAAAAAAAAAAAGGTTGTTTTCCGTGGAAAAAAATATCACTAAAAATGGAACATGATGCAAAAATCGATTTAACAAAAAAATAAAAAATAAAATAAAATCTTACGGTAAGACACCATGAAAGTGGACCCTACACACATGCATGTTTCGTATAAAGACACTTTAACAATGCTCCCTTGCAGCAGAACTACGCATGCACAAGCGGTTTCATCTCTTATTTATGCATTCTTTTTTTTTTTTTTATAACTTAAATAAATTTAGTTCATTTTCTTTTTTTTGTGTGCATTGATATAAAAAAAAAAAAAAAAAAAATTGGTGCTTCTGCACTTTACAACCCGCACTATTTTTTCCATAGTATTTTCAAATTTTACAATATCTTTTTTATTGAATTGTTAGGTGAAAGTACAGAATAATTACAAAACACCCTCCCTTCCCCATGTTAAGTATTAGGTTTCTAAATAATAGCATTCAAAAATAGACACATGTGCATGAAAAGTGAAACAAAATGAACTAAATTTATTTAAATTAAAGAAAATTTATTGGTTTGGACAACTTGGAAATGAATTAAATTAACATTAAAATAAGCACGCGTGGAGAAAGTTGTGTACCAATTTTCCTCCAAGAAAAGGAACAATTTATTTTAAAAATAAAATAAAGTGCATGAAAAAAAAGAAAATGAACTAAATTTAAGTTAAAAATTATTTTAGTAAAAAAAAAAAAAAAAAAATGAATGAAGGAGTAAATAAAACAGACGATACTGCTTGCGCATGCGTTGTTCTACTGCAAGGGAACATCGTTTAAGTGTCGTTACAAAAAACATGCGTGTCTACTTTCATGGTGTCTTACCTATCTTACTTCAACTATGAATTTTCTAATTTTTATATTTTCCATTTACTTTATTTCATAAAACCTTATTTGAAATTTAAAACCAGATTTTAGCAACAAATAAGTCCATGTAAATTTTTTTTTTATTTTACTGGTTTTGCTTACAAATTCTATGAATTCTGAAACTAGGCCATGCCAAGAAAATAGTTGCTCATTCAAAGAGAAACTTTCCAGACGATCTAATCAGAACAAAAATTTGACAGTTCAGTCATGTGATTTGCCATGATCTAAGTCTCCCAACATACAACCAGACATTTTTGGAGCTTTTAACCACTTAATGGGAGAGTGTAGTGTGGAGAAATCAGAACAGTCAGCTGAAAATGGTGAACAATCTTCAACTGATTCAAAAGTGGATCAAAATACCATAAAATAATCCTAGCCTGTGTGATATGTGACATTCTGGTAAAAAGGATTGCGTAATATAACTGTAACAAAAATAAATATGCAACATAGATATTAAATTCATAATATGTGGATTATCCAGATTATTGATCTCATCTTTAGTGTTATTTACACAATGTTTTGGTCGATGTAACCTCCAACTTTTTTTATTTGTATCTTGTCCAACTCTGAAATCTGTTTGGAATTTTAACAAGGGTAGCATGCTCTCATTCCATCAGCTAAATAATTCACAATTGTATTTTGAGTGTCGCTCGCACTGAGGATTGAACCTTTAATGCTCAGAAGCATGTAACTTATAACTGAATTTTACCAAGTATTTTATCCACTATGTCATGGGTCCTTGGGAACAATTCTGATATGAATGTTGGAAGCCTAAAACCTATTTTTGTTTTTAAAAGTATAATCTTTCAACTTATTACTACAGCTTGATATATATATATATATATATATATATATATATGTGTGTGTGTGCGTTCAGACGATTAATCAGAATTGGAAAAATCGGAACTTTTCGAGGTATCAAAATCGGAAAATTTTTTAGCCTAGAGTCATTTGAACATTAAAAAAAAAAAAAAAAAAAAAAAAAAAAAGCATCAATCACTAATGTTTAGAAATTTTAAAAGAATCGGAATTTATATCGGAATTAGAAATTTAGAACAGAATCTGTAATTGTATCAGAATCAGGAAAAATTTTGGAATCATCCCATCACATATATATAAATTATTTATAAATTTAACAAAGATTTCAGAATTTGACAAGATACAACCAAGTTTACATTAACTGAAACATTTGTGCGAATAACAGCAGTTCAAATAATCCAAATTATCAATCCTCATGTTCAGTGTTTTTTTTTGTTTTTTTTTTTACCTGGCTGGCCAGATTCTCTGGAGTTTTTTTCTTCGTTCTGCTGGACATCATCTTTGCCTATGATTTTTGCAGATCCAAAATCTGTTATTTGTATATGCATTCTATCATTGAGTAATATATTTTCAGGCTTCAAGTCTCTGAATAAAAAAAATAAAAAAATTATTTCAGGTATGAAAATGAAAAGTCAATTCATGAAAGAGGTTTTACTATTTATGTTTGACTACATTCATCACAATTAATGTACGAGTAATTGCTGCGACTGCTGACGATGATGATTCACTATTCAAGCAACTTTGACACCAGCAATCTCCTGAATCCATCAGCGAAAAACATAGGTCCATATGTGCCTGATATACAACTAAATTTAGGCTGTTTAAAATGTAAGATTAGCTCTTGCCGATTCAAACAACCTGATCAGCAGCAGGAACTGATCATAGTGTTTGTATCTGATTGTGTTTTTTTTTTGTTTTTTTTTGGACAGGTGGGTAATTAAATCATAATTGTTGTGTACTATTTAAAAAATTAAACTGATGCAAAAGTAAAATATTTTTCTACAAACTTGAAGGGCAGTTTTTATAAGTTGGACTGGGATTTTATTTATTTATTTTTTTTTTTACTATAAAACATTAGACTCAATTTCCTATAATTTTAATAGTTGAATATTGTGATTAAATCATATACAATTTTTTTTTAGAAAACTTTAAAAGTGATTTGTTTACTCTAGTACCCTTCAAAATAATCTCCTCTGTCTGCAATGCAGGTGTTGTACCGTTTCAACAACTTCTGGAAGGCCTCATGGAAATCCTCTTGTGTGAACATGTCAATGACCCTCGTCACAGCCTCTTTCATCTCCTCAATTGTCTTATAACGACAGCCTTCAAGGTTTTCCTTGAGCTTAGGGAATAACTAAAAGTCACAGGGAGTGAAGTCTGAACTTTGGGGAAGGTGAAGAACTGTCTTGATGCCCATCTTAGTAAATAGTCTGATTTTCTCTTAGCACCCTTCCAAATCTTCAGTTCCTCGTGAATAATTGTGTGTACAGTTCCCTTACTGACATCAAACTGTGCACTTATTGTCTCTATAGACACACGACAGTCATGGAATTCTTTATTTGGCCAATCAACTCTGGTGTTTTCACTTCCTTACTCCTCCTGCACCTCTCATCATCCACCACAGATTCCTTGCCTTCCTTGAATCTCTTATGCTACTCAAAAACTGATACTGGATTCATGCAAGATGGTCCAAAAGCAGTCTGAAGAATTCCATACATTTCTGTGGCATTTTATCCAAGTTTAAAATAGAATTTTATTGCATATTGTTCTTCTAAAGTGTTTTCATAACTAGATTGCATTTCTAAAATTTATTAGCTGTGACTGTCAGGCTTTAGTAGGGTGCATTTCAATTCCTGAATGTAGCTGTTCATTTTAATCTAAAGTCATAAAAATTGGTCAGTCATCTCATAAAATTTATAGCAATAACATACTGAATTTTCAGGAATCTATGACTATTTGAAGTGCCATGCACAGAAACTGTCTGGAAACTTACTGAAGGCACCTTGTGTGTGTGTTATATATTTTTGTATTTTATTTCTTATTGATTTAAGGATAGAAAAATGGAATATTTTTAAAAACAGAATTTTTGGCAGCTACATGCGACCTTCTTCAGTGTAATGTAGTGTAGTGTGATGAGCGTGTAAAAGAGAGCGAAGTAAAAATAATTAAATAATTGTAGTCAGAACTCAAATGATAGAAAATTGAAGAAAGAAAAGTTTGATGCTTGTTTGAATGCCTGCTATATTAAAAAAAAAAAACAAAAGAAAAATCTGTATAATGTGATAGAAAGAAAATATATTACAAAAATAACAAATTGTGATTTTATTTTTATAAAGAAAATCATTTTTTAAGTTAATTTGAGATTTTCCAATGTTCCCATGTCAAAATCGGCTTTCTAAAGTCTTGCAAGTTTGAATTATTTGGAGCCATTTTGGTACGTACAGTTTAATCAAGACATTAAAAAATGAAAACATCCCCAAAAAAGTTATATTGTACGTATTCGTTTTGGACTGAAGATCTCAAAAAAAAAAAAAATTTCACCTAATTGGATTAATTAGGTTTTTTTTTTTTTTTTTTTTTTTTACAGCAGCAAAACATGTTATGAGAGCACAAAGAAGGTAGCCATCTTTGAATTTTTTGAACACGCCACAGGGAGATAACTCAGTTTTACGTGCCGACACTCCTTCCTTATCTTTAATACTAGCTTTTCTTCCTAAAAATAAAAACATGACTAGTTTTTGCTCAGTATCATAACAAATTGTTTTTTGACTGTAAAAAAAGAAAACTTCATCAAATTAAGCGAAATTTTTTTTTTTTGGAGAACTTCATTCTATAACAGATATGTATAATATAAGCTTTTTCAATATTTTCATTTTTTTAATGTCTTGATTAAACTGTACAAGTACCGGTATTTCCCTTATTTCAAAGATGGTGTTATATGAATACATTTCGTTTGGCCACAAAATTTGATTTTTTTATTTAAAAATAAAAGTACTCGATCACTTGATGATTTTTGGTGTACAATATTTTCTTTCCATCACAGATCAGTATGCCATATAGATTTCTTTTTTTTTTTTAATTTTTGTTTTTTAATATAGGAGAAATTCTGGACAAGTACCAAATATTTTTTTAAGGGGAAGTAACTGCATACCTGTGAATGATCCCTAAACCATTGAGATATTCTAGTGCTGTGACAATCTCTGCAGAATAAAATCGTGTGCAACTTTCATCAAAAGACGACAACTTCCGTAGATAATCCAGCAATTCTCCTCGCCGTGCATAGCTCAAAACAAAATCTGATACGTTAAGAAAACAATAACTTTCAAAACTTCTTGAAAAATATGAACAAAATAAGGAATAAGTGTTTATAAGTACACAAAAAATATTCAGTAACAACATCTTTCATAGTGCACTTTTGAAAAATTTCTTCCGTGAACCCTGATCAATGTCATCAATCATTAAATCTTCTAAAAAAATAATCACAACACTATTCTTATTTACTTGCAATCCCATGTGGACTAAATTAAATGCAACGTCGTTTTTATTTAAAATTCAGCTTTCAAAAAAGGTATTCTGGATTGTAACAAAAATTAAAATTACCTCAGTCTAGAAGGACCTCTCCTTCAAAGACCGAGAACAGAACAAAGTGCAGCATCAGAGCAGATACTATTTATATTAATTTATTGATTTCATTAACCTCCCATTTAATATATATATATATATATATATATATGTATGTATAAAAAATAAGATATTCTGCATGCAATGGATGCCTAGTATTGTGTAAAGCAAACAATGGATTTCACATGTAATTAGAGCAGGTGCACATTTTAAACTCTTTTCACTCTCTCTGCAGACAACCTATTATATAACTGAAAGGATACACAGTCTGTCTGTATCTTGAAAGGTGCAGTAGAGCCGAATAAAGAATGGATGGTTGCTAACACTTGTCAGCACTTCCTTCTCCCTCATCACATACTGAGTTTTCTTCTCCCGCACGATATGCTTTTTTTCCAGTACTTTAACTGAAAGAAAAAAAAAGAACAATATCAACATACACACAATAAACAAATAGAAATAGAAATGGATACACACAGAAGAAAGAATTATACAAAACAATATCAGAAACTAGCTGCACTTACCCCAGAGTCTTTTTTTTTTTTTTTTAAACCTAAATCATTATTTTGTTAATAAATTCTGAATCTTACATTATTACAGTATTGCCTGGTCATTCATTAAATTTAACTAAATTATGATGAAACTAATTCATTTTAAGTTAATATTTAATCTCTATTAAAAAAAAAATATATATTTGATGTAAGTACTTTCCAAAATTATCAAAAAATTTTTAAGTCAGAAATGACTATTTAATATTTTAGTTTAAAATTTTGAAAGGTCACAAATGATTTCAATCGTTTTTTTTTTATTATTAGTATACAACTATTAATAAAAGAGTAAAATTCTAATTTTTTTTTTTTTATACAAATGAAGCAAAATGTATTACAGTGGATTTAATTTTGTAAATTAGAATTTTTAAAAAATCATCACAAAACGAAAATCTCAAATTCAAGTCAAACTAATACAACCTAATACAATGTTACCAAAAATAGAATTTTCGGCTGAAAATAGAAGCGAAAGTTTTAAATATTGATGTATTCTAAGTTAATTTTCATTTTTCTTCTTTCTTTCCATACATTGAAATAATTGCTAAAAAATATCGTTTCTCCAGCATGTCACAAAGTATTTGTTCAGTGTACATTACCCTCCACTCCTCTATAAACCGTTGGGATATTATTTGTATATGCCATTTTATTGGAACAGGATTAAAAAAAAAAATTATTTTGGGGCTTTTAATTTTGGAAGATACAAAACTTACATTTTTTTATATACTAGTTCTATCAACTCAATGAAATCACTCTAGCTTTTAATTTTTATTTGATTACACATTTTTAAACTATAAGTAAACTACTTCTATTATATTGTTCAATTTAAAATGAGTTAAACACCTTCCTTTATAATTTTCATTTCTACGTAGTTATTTTAAAATGCTTCACATTAGCTGGTTAGGCTAGATTAATTTTAAAAATAAATAGTTCAGTATTATATTACTAATAACACTGTATAACAATAACAAATGAAAATTGACTAGTCAGAAACAAAGTTTGATTTGTTAGCTTAAATGCTCTTTGGGTCTGACTTTGCAACATCAGATACTGCGCCATGTTAGATTTGTTCCTTTAAACTGTTAATAATAATATACTTAATCCCAAAACATAGAAATTCATGCTTCATTTAAGTGACTTAAATCTCAAACCTATTTCAATTATTCTAGATGGTTGAGTTAATAGAGCATCAGCTTAGCAATATTGTCAAAGGTTGAATCACTGCTTGGGAATTTTTTTTTTTTTTTTTTTTTTACACAGTGATCACCACTTATCAAGGCCCGGAAGCCACTCAGGGATAAGGGTTATTGCAAGTACATTACGTTAGTGAGGAGATTTGATGAAGTGTTTAATTAGGGGGGCGGTTCATTAGGAATTTGTTAACATTAGACTTGAAGACATCCAAGTTGTAGTCCGGAGGGAAGAAGGCAGACGGAACAGAGTTCCACAGGCGTGCAGTTCTAAGAAAGAAGCTTTGTTCATGAAATCCGCGTTTTGATTTAGGCACAGATATAGAGTGGGGGAAATTTTTCACAGTGGATTCAGCTAGACGGGTGTTTTTCGTGAAAGATTGGCGAGGGGGGGACCAGGGATTGGAGTTCAGACGAGCACCTGCCATGAAAATAACGATAAAACAAGGATAGGCTCGCAACGTCTCTTCTGTGGGAGAGGGGTTGCAGGGTAGAGAAAAGGGCATCCCCCACTAAACCACGAAGTCTATTTTGTACTCTGTCAAGGCATGATAGGCTGTTTTTGGCAGCTCCTGCCCAGATATGGCAACAGTATTCCATCCTTGGCCGTACTTGGCTTTTATATAGATAGAGAATTGCATCAGTAGTGAGATATCTTCTGGAGCGGTAGAAGGATCCCACCATCTTTCCAGCGACCTTGGCAACAGACTTGATGTATGTGTTCCATTTCAGATCAGGAGTAAAGGTCAAACCCAGAAGCTTGTCAAAACACGGGGCCTCACCCAGACGAGAGCCATCCATCACAATTGATGCCAGCTGGGGATCAGAGCGTTGATGATGTAAGGATAGGAGTTTGGTTTTGGATGCATTAAAGGTAACTAGCCACATCTTCCCCCACTGAACCACGCGCTCGAGATCAGAGGAGAGAGAATCCGAGAGAACTTCGTCATTTACAGCCTTTGATGTGTTGCCATAGATGGTCGTGTCGTCAGCATAGATGTCAACGAATGATTTAAGTATGTGTTTAGGGAGGTCATTGATGTAGATCAGGAAGAGAGTTGGGCCCAGGATTGACCCCTGAGGGACTCCAGCATTTATATTGAAGGCCTCCGATTTTTGTCCATCTACCACTACTCTTATGTGCCTATGTTATGTAGATTCAGAATTTCTAATGAATATTAACAAAAATATACAACATATAAGTATACATCCAATGCTATTGATAGTAGTTGTAAAGTTTGAAATCAATGTGTTAGCATGGTTGGTGCAAACTTTGAATAGAAGGAGTTTGGTCACATCTTTCAAAAAATCATTTCATAAGGTTAATTTGAACATTTAAGAAAAAAAAAAAAGCAAATGCTATATAATTTTATTAAATGAATCAAATAATTTTTTTATGCAAGACATTTTTCAAAAATTTTATTTTATTTTTTCCTTATTTTGCTGATTGTTAATGCAGTATAATGAAGAGAAAAAAAAGTATTTTTTTAAAAAATGTCTTAAATTTAAAGTTTCAGAAATAAAAACGATTTTATTCATTTAATAATAATAAAAAAAAACAAGCCAAAAATTATATGGTCCCCCGACTGATGCCTTGAATTTAAGAAGAAAAAGAAAAATTAGCCCCAAAAGGTGTTTTTCACTCCTAAAAAACACCCTAGGGCTCAAGATCCAGAATTTTCCCAAGGTCAAATATTATGTTTCCAGATGTATATCCATGTGATCTTGCTTTTGGGTAATTTTTTAGCAAAATCTAATAGTCGAAAAAGATACTATATCCTGAAAAGTGCTATTTTTGGCCATTTTGATCCATTTTAACCCCCTGGTGACGCAACTAGAATTTTTATGAAAAATCCAAGAATGTTACATTTCCTCCCATGGGTAGTTGTAATTTAATGCAAAATTTCAGAAAAATGTAATAAGTAATTATTGAGAATTTCAGGAACGAACAGATGAGGGTGAATTCTAAGGTCCAAATCTCACTAGGTCGGTGGACCAATTATACATCATTCAGTTTTTGAAAATTTTCATATTAACCTTACAAAATTTTAAAAGATTTAATTAAGCCCCTTCTATACAAGATATAGACAATTCATATTAGATGCATATCATAGAAAGAAAAGAGGAAATTGAAATGGTGATAAAAATCACCAGCAGATGATTTATGTACTTTTCTGATGTTGTCTTCTTCCTTAAATTGATGCTATCTTTTCATTTACAATGGTTTATTAGGTTTATGTAGTCAGTAGTAACAGCCATTGAAGTCAACTAGAATTTACATTGATGAGATCTTGTGTTGTTTACAGATTTTGCTTTCTTTAATCTACATAATGGCAACTTCCAATAGGTTAGATTATTAAGAAACAAATGTTATACTGCTCTTGATGAGGAAGGGATTACAGATTGTTGAAGCAGATTGTCAGGGATCTACCAGGAAACTGAATATCTCTTTAATATTGTGAGCTGTTATCAACAAGTGAACACAAGCACATTTAACAGAGATAAATAGAGGAGTGGTTTTTATTAAGATGTTTCAAGTTCAATCCTTGTGCTGGGAATTAAATATATTCAATACTTTTTTGTTTCTCTTGTGAGCCAGTGTTAAAGCCACTGTCTGGATGCTTTTCTTATGAGTTGGTTGGTACACTCATAAAGTAGATGACCATTTTCACTTGAAACATTTTAAACTTTTTGTTTGCTCCACCATTTTGTATGGCAGTGAGACATGGACACCACATGCTTCTAACTTGTAACAGCTTCAGCATATTAACTGTGCCATGATCAGGTAAATATGTAGCATCAAACTATCATAAGCTCGATACTGGTGGAATTTAGGAGGCTTTACTTGCTCAATGTATTATGTCATCTCCTGGATCAACTCCATAACATGCATGGATACCCCACCCACAAGTGTTGAAGACCAAGGAAAACCTGGTTTGAATGCGCACAAAGTGATTTGACTGTTTGCAACAGGACTAGTATCATTTCTACAGATTGGATTGCATGGAAACCAAGCGTGAGACATTGCCTAGTGTTACCTACTCCGAGCCCAGGACACTCACAGCACCTTAAGTACCAAAACCAGATGATGATGATGAAGAATGGATCCAATTTATAGATAACTAGCAGGGAGATCCGATGTTTTCTGGAATTGAATGAGGATCAACAAATATTCCACCCTCCCATACTTTTATTGTTATTGAAATCAGTTAAATCACCCATTTTTAATCAAGTTGATTGCTCTAATTATGGACCCCTCCCACAGTGTACGGGGAGGAAGCTTCAGAAATCTCCCTGCAGTGACTTAGCCCACCATACATTACAGTCTACAAATCAATAGTAGAGAATCTACTGTTAATTTTATAAAATTATCCTTAATTAATGGCTTCACTTAAAATTTAAAATGCAAAAGTTAAATATCATGATTTAATTGTGATTGAAAAAGAAGCATTCATTTCAAACGTGCCCTTGTCTTATAAAAGAATCTACAGTTGATTTTATATAGGCTGGGCTTTTCTGCTTGTGCAGTGATATAAATTCTCAAATGCACTTGTGATGTTAAGTGGTATAAAAGTGTTAATGTTGATCAAAATTAGACTCCCCTCTTTAATTGGAGTTTTTTGATTATCCATTTTCGATACTTATTGGAAGCATCCCAATACAAACCTGTGTAAGAACAATCCCAGACACAAAGTACTTTCATGTGAAGAAAAAAAAATAGAAAAGTCGTCCCGGCCGTTTCAAATTTACAAGGAAATGAACTCATACACACAAAATTCCTTTTATATAATATAGCTAAAAGTATTGTCTGTTTTTTTTTTGTTTTTTTTCACAGGATGCACAAGACATTTTAAGTCCCTACTTTAACTTACCCACTTCTTTACTAATGTTCAGAGTACAATTAAATCTAACTTTGTATCCTTTCTATAAATACAACTAAACTAACTAATCAGCAACACTGCCCATAAATGATGCCATAACTCACCCAGAGGCTCAAGCTTGACCAATCATAACTAATTCTCAGTTGATTGGCCAGTTTTGTGTAATACAGCCAAATTCTCATCTTGGGATGTTATTAGTGCTGATTGATAAAGTTTGAGCTTGCTAAACGTGAACATACTAATTTATTGGCATATAAAAATCTCATACAATTTCACCACTTCCTATTCTCAAGCAAAACCAAATTCATATTTTTTAATCAGGGCTTCTTTGTTGTTTAAAAGAAATTTCTGTCCCATTTGAAGGTTTTCAATAAGGTGCAGAAACGTATCTGTAATTTGATTGGCCCTGTCCTTTCTTCTACTCTGCAACCTCTCTCTCAGACATCATATTAGTCAGTTTTTCTATAAATACTATTATGGAATGCGTTTCTCAGAATTGTCTTATCTATTTGCTTGCTTTCTTTGTTCCAGTTCGCCTAACTCACTGGTCTAATGGTCTCCATCAATTCACTGTTTTGATGCCTCATTGTAATACGGCTTCTTACTCCAATAGCTTTTTTCCAAGAACTACAGACTTGTGGAACTTTCTTCCTGCTGAGCGTTTCCCCTCATACCTATAACCTTGGTCTTTTCAAGATTAATAGGCATCTCCTGTCTTTTCGATAATTATCTTTTTTTTTTTGTTAGCTCCTTACATCAAGTAGCTTTATGCTTTGTCTAGAGCGATTTCCATACAAAAAAAAAAAAAAAAAAATTTTTCTTCCTTTTTGTGACTAATTATATACCACAGCTGCCTGACTATGTCAAATTATCAAAAGATCATTTATTATCTACATTCATTTATGGCAAATATTCATTTTTACAATGACTTTCACCCAAAATTGATAGCATCACATCATAAGTGCTTTGATTTCAGTCACTTTCGTTAGGTCAAAATTTTTGTCACTATGAACAATGAATAAGTACAGAAAAATGCAAATAGTTTTGAAAAGACTGAAATAAAACATAAGATTAAGTAATCTTAATATTTTAAAACAATACTACCCTCATGTCTGTACTATATTAAATAGAATTACTCCATTTGGTATCTTTACAAACAAAAATTTAGTTTCTCATTCAATTAAACTATTTCTAAATTTTTTCCATGACCAGTTTTTAGGTTGACCAGTAACATGTATAAAAAAAAAATCCAAAGAGTGGGCTGGTGTTAGTTCCTCAAAGTTGCAAGTCACACAAATCTGATATACTATAAAATGCTGTACTAGTAAACCAATTCAATTCCAGCTCAAGACGATAGCACTTCTTGACCATTTTAGAAGGAAGCAACAATTTTTTTTTCCACACATTAAAAGAACTTAGAGTCTAGAGGCACTTAAACTACTATTGAACGATTCCACTCCTCCTCCAGCTCCACTAAGGCTGACAATCCTTATTTAAGACGTGCAGTAACCAGAGGAGATTATTTCAAACAGTTTAACATTGCACGCCACCTTCCCTTAAAAAAAACAAAAAAAAAAAAAACACTGAAATTATCAATAATATTGATGGGAAAAGATATTTTAAAGAATAATAAAATCTTTTAAAGAGAAATTAAATTAATTTTAGTTTTTTCTCCAGAATTCCTCCTATATTTAAAAAAAAAAATATCTGTATGATGTATGTACCCTTGACTGAACAAAAATATATTCCAAAAATCAAGTAAATTGATCAAGTCACTTTATTTTTTAATTTAGAAAATCAAATTTTATAAGTGAGACGAGATTGTTTCACATTGCCATCTTGATAAAATCAAGGGGAAATAACTCAATAGTTTAAACTTGTGAAATCAGCCTTATAATGCCCCTGGTTTCCCATTAATTGGTTGAAATTGTTTTAAAATGATTTTCTGTATAAAAATAAAACTACTTCATCAATCTACACAATTTTTTTAATATGACCTTTTTGTTCCATCACGGGTACATACATCAAGATTTTTCTGTATTTTTGCGTTTTTAGGAAATTCTGGATAACGACTTAATTTTATAATGGTCAGTTTTGTGATGAAACAGATTTAATTAAAAACAACTTTAACCTGGCATATTTATCACACACACATGATTTGTTATATATTGCACTAACATTCTGCTTTAATATTTCGTAAATCTTAATTGCAAATGTTCATTGTAAAGTGTATAGATAAGAAAAAAGAACTTACTTGCATATTCTTTATTTGTGCTAATCTCCTTTGCCAAATACACCTAGAAATTAAAAAGAAAAAAAAAAAAGCAAGATTTTAAAATTAAAAATAAACATATCAATTCTCATTAATTGAAAGATTCAAACCATCAAAAAGAAAAATCAATCCAACGATATTATTTTACATATGTTGTTGTTGCTATAACAGCATTCACAGTTTCATTCAAATGACTTAAAAAGTTCACTCAAGGATTAGTTATTTTGGTGATATTTATAACCGACTAGCAGGGAAACCTGATGTTGCCTGGAATTGAATGATGATCACCAAATATTTCCGACTCCTATATTTTTATTGCCATCGAAATCCGTAAAATCGCCACATAACTCCATACAGTAACTTAGTCCAAAATGTTATTCTATATTGTACTCTAAAAAATTATGATTACACTGCAAATCAGCTCTCCCTTTAAGAGACAAGCTGCATGACCAAACCATCAAAAACCTCATTGCAACAAGATGGCAAGACTTTAGATTGAGGGGTTGGCAGACAATACTTGAAACATGGTTAATTCACCAGCAAGTAAGTATATTCACTATTGCAACCATGAATTGTAGTTTTAAGCTGCTTACAACTTCTAATGCTGTGACCTAATGACTTGCAATGTCTGCAGTTTAAACATTCTCTTGTCGTCATAGCAATGGGATCACTCGTCTCAGAGTCTGTTAATACAATTTGATAAATTGTCAAATTGGTTTGTCTTTCGAGACTTGTTTATCCGATACTGACAGAGAAACTTATTTGCCTCAATGCCAGATTCTGTATAGTTGAGCAGACTAATGTTGCCATTTTCTGCAATTAACTCAGCACTGTGCCCTAAAACAACATGGGCACTTGGAGTGATATCAATCCATAGAATTGAACCAACATGGGGATATGTAGCATGACAAGATGGTTCAAATGACAGCCATGTGCAGTACTAGTTGATCAATCTTGGCTCTTAATTCACTATTATCGATTCCTTGGGTGAGGAGTTTTCGGTTGGACCTCGTTAAGTTTGTAGAATGCGGGCAACTGAAGTGATGCAAACAATTGGGCTGACGTAAATTGCAAGTTTTTTGTACTGTTGACCTCCGCTCCTTAAATTTCAACAGTTTGTCGTACGATGGAAGAACATCAGTTCCAGCATCTTTCAGGAGTAAACGAATGTTTGTAAATCCGTTTGGTCATTTTGCCACTCTCGTAGATGGCTGATGCAACCTCCAATGAAATGTGTCGGTCTGGGATTCATTGCGTAGGATAGAGTTTCCCACTTTAGCAACCTCTGTTTTTTGTTAGTCGCACAGTCATTGGTGTTGTTGACGGTCACCGACTTCCTCCAGAGGGCGCTTTGCCTTTGGTACATAGGTGTGACCTTGGAGCACTACCTTCTCATCAAATGACCTGAGACCTGAACGATTCTTGTTTTATTGCTGCTGAAAGTCTTTGAACACAACTTTGATAGGTGGGAAATCTAGCTTGGATGAGAGCTATTTCACAACTTCATTGAAGGCTGGCTCTTTGTTGAATCGAGATTTTTGCAGTTCTTAAAAATCTCAATGAGAGCAATGTTTGTCATGTCATTCATTATGATTGTGTATCGAAAATAAAATAAAATGTGAGATGTTGAAAAAATTGAAAATGAGAAAAATGGAAATATTCAATTATAATGGATAAATTTTGAAAAAAAAAAAAAAAAAAATCAAGAATTTTTTCTGGTTTACAGCCAATATTTAAACTAAAAATAGCTTAAATTTTTTTCCAGAAAACAGTGCCGTTTCATGGTTTTCTGATGCCAAATTTGGATTCTGCACCCCAAAAAACATTGGTCTGGATGATGAAATTTGAGTAAGAATGACAAGAATTATATAGATTTGTGGTTTAAACAGTCATTGTGGGTTGTCCAAAAATATGGAAAAAATGGGAAAGTTCAAATTTTTACAGTATGTTAGAATTAAAATGGTTCCAGAGAGCAAATTTTTTTACCCAATTGGATCATGATAGCTTCTATGTCTAGATTCTTATTTTTGAATCAAGAGATATTTCATCTCGGGGCTTTTTTACAATCTTTCGTTAAAATATACTGGCCAGGGGAAAATTTGGGGCTTTTTTAATGGAAAAAAATGTTCATTTTCATGGTAAACTTTGTGAAAAAAGAAATACGCCCGTGCCCATATAGAAACCTTCTAGAAACATGTCACTGTCTACAGAAACCTAATAGAAAGATGTACCTGTCCATAGAAACCTAATAGAAAGACGTACCTGTACATAGAAACCTAATAGAAACGCGTCCCTGTACATAGAAACCTAATAGAAACGCGTCCCTGTACATAGAAACCTAATAGAAACGCGTCCCTGTACATAGAAACCTAATAGAAACGCGTCCCTGTACATAGAAACCTAATAGAAACGCGTCCCTGTACATAGAAACCTAATAGAAACGCGTCCCTGTACATAGAAACCTAATAGAAACGCGTCCCTGTCCATAGAAACCTCATAGAAACATGTCCCTGTCTATAGAAACCTAACAGAAACATGTCTGTGGCCATAGAAACATTCTAAAAAGGATATTTGCTACTATAGAAACATATTTAAAACATATTCATGATCATAAAAACATAGTGGAAACATTTATGATAGAGAAATGACTAGAAATATATTAATGGCAAAAATATAGCTTCAATAAAATAATGAATCCAGAAATGAAAAATAAATGGAAACGAAATTACGAAAGCATTATAAATATGAATTATATTTTGTTTATATTAGTTTTAATGTACATCCATTTTCAATAACCGAAAGAAAACTGTCATTTTGAGCTGATTGGGTTATAAGGGCATAAAGTAGAAGAGCCTATATTTCAAACTCACTCTCCTATTCATACAGTTTAGTAGGTAAACTGCCTCCAAATTTCACTCTATACAGTCTTATCTAATAAATTGATTTCAAATTCTCCTGTTTAACTGTTAATGTTCAAATTACCAGATCAAATATTGTATAAGAATATGAATAAGCATGACCTGAGAAGAAAAAAAAAAGTGGGTGCACAGTGAACGAGGTATAAAAAAAATATCACTTTTGCCATTTTGGGGCATTTTTTACCTCTTTTGAGCCCCTGGTGATGCCGAATCCTTGTGTAAATGGGTAACGGTGCAGTTTCAGGCCTTAACACATGTATATTTGAGTTAATCACTGTGAAAAACTACTATATAGTCAGACAAAGTTTTTGTTGAGAAATATGAAAAAAAGAGCCACAAAAAGGGGCGTTTTTAGCACTCGGTTCCGGGGGACGCAAACCAGAATTTTGCCAGAGTCACCACATTTTGGCCAAGTTTCAGAAAAATCTAATGGATGGATCAAATGTCATTTTTGGTTATTATGGAGACATTTTTGACCTCTTGAGCTCCTGGAAACAACAGGAATCCAAAAAATTTTTTTTTACTGTGCACATCTATTTAATGAAATACAATGTGGCAAAATTTAAAGAAAAACTAATGGACGGTTATCTGGCAATTGTCCGGACTAATGGACCCATGAACGCCACTGAAAACATAGGTCCCGCTCCGATAAATTGGGGGACCAAAAAAATTTTTGATTAATTAATTTAAAACTAGCTGTGTGTGTATATATATATATATATATATATATATATATATATATATATGTTGTTGCCTGGAAGACTGTTTACTTTCATTTTAGTTTGGACTTGATTTTCTTTGACCAAATTATTTCCACATATTTCTCACCTGAATTGATTTTTCTGTATATATTAAGATAGGTAAAAAAATACAAAAAAAAAAAAAAAAAAAAGTGTCATGAATAAATTATTAAATACCTTATCTGGTTGATCACTTGTTGATACTAATAGCTAAATTCTTTACTTGGAATAAATAAAAACAAAAACACAAAAAAATTAAAAAAAAAACCTAATTTCAACTCGTACAAAGATTGCTAACTTCTAAATCCTCATCTTAGCCAATAAGCATTCTTTAAGCCTATCTTAAACTACAACTTATTGGAAATTAGAAAAATTGTTAAGATTCTTTGGAGATGAAAAATGCTTCCATAAACGAATCCTTATAACATTGCAAGGATATAAATACCCAATATCTTTTGATTCAAATCAACATTTCGTAGATGAATGTCTGATGCAATAAATTGTAAGCTAACACAAGTTATAACTCAATCATTTTCAGTTATAAATATCACAAAGAAAAACTAAATTACTTGAGTGAAGTTTTATTTAAAGTCATTTGAATAAAACATTAACTGTAAATGTTTACCATCTGTTTTCTTCTCATATGACAAATTGACAAATTCCATCAATGTGTCTGAGCTGGTATAACATCTACAAAATTTGAAGGTTAAGTGATATTAGTAGCACATGCAAACATTTGTTTTTCTTTGGTTTATAAGCACAACTGAACCATAATAATTGATTCTGCAAACCAGAAATTACATTTGGTTCCAAAATGTAAAAGCTTAAATTTTTTTTCACAACAGCCACAATATACAGTTCCTATTTACTCATCTCCCTACAAGAACACTTGATTTGAGGCAACATTCACCCTTAATGGGTTCAGCTGGCTCTTCCAATAGAACACACAGCATCCTGGATGAATGCAATTAATGCACAACGGTCCACAGCAGCCAAGATAGCGATGGGCAGCCAGTCCTGGGATAAGCGGTGAACACTATAGACCGGAGCTAGGTTCGACATCAGCTCGGATGGTGCATAACCCCATCTTCAGCTGGCCTCCCAGGCATCTTCACTCTGTAACATTGCAAACAAACAAAGGAAATAAATAAATAAAAAGCTAAGGCATTTTTCTCTTTTTTAACAAAAGCATTTATTACCGTTACTTTTGGCACCACTTAAAAAATCTTTCGCTGTCACATGTTCATTTTACCTGGCATGTGTTTCTCTTTCTTTCAACCAGCCCATTCTCATCTTAGACCTAACACGACAATTTTCTTCGATGTCGCACTTTGCTTCTGCCTAGAGCATGGTGTATTTTTCTTCTCGTGCCACTTCCTAATTTGCATATCCGCCTTTTTTGGTTACTGCTGCTGTTAATCTCTTCGCAAGCCAGCCATCCTTCGCTGCTGCTGATATTTTCCCACTTGCTCATATGCACTATGTTACAAATATTTTTGGAGTGGTTCTGGAGCTTTTTTTTTTTTTTTTTTAATTATTATTCACGTTCACCCCAAACAAGACATATTGTAGCAATACACATGAAAAAATTGAAATAGCTTGAAATATTTCAATATTGGTATGCATAGAAAGAGCTTGATGAGCTAAGAAAGAATCTTTTTAAATTTTTTAAATCTGATTAAAATTAAGGAAGTTATGGCTATTTTTGTGCCTCACACGTTTGGATATTTTTCCCTCTTTAAGACCATATGCGTTTCGTCACATTTTTTACACTACTTTTTCAGTAAAAATGTCATATCTTTGTTAAAACACAAGACTAAAAAATGAAATTTACCATATAAGTGTATTTTTGTACAAGGAATCAGAATATGCAACTGAAAATCTCCCAAAGTTTATGGTTTCCAAATAATCTGCAGTAAATGTGCATAAATATGCAGCAATTCCTTAAAAATGCCATGTATCCATAAACAGAAAAGAAGTTGGAGAACTCAAAGTTGAATTGTAATGTGCTTTATGTACAAAAAACTTAAATCTAAACATAAGACCATTTAAAAATGAATATATTGCAATATTTCTTTGGTATTGTAGATTAACACCTTCTGTTTAACCCCACTCAACTCCTTCTGACCACCCCTCCAAAATGTGATTCTACCTTTTTAGGAAATTATGTATAAAATGCCATGAAAAACTTTAATGAAAGATAAACAAATTATTTTAGAATTGAATGTAAAATAATTTCCTATTACAGGTCATTCTAGCATTTTAGGGCAGTTAACTGTTCTTTTTTTCTATGGGAAAATATGCATGCTTTTTTTTTTTTTTTAAGATGATTATGTGTAGTTTTAAGAGGGTTTCTATGCAATGAGAATATGGGGAGGGTTGCCATTCGGACTTTGAATTAATTGTAGGGCTAAGGAAAATTATGTGTGAACATACTGAAAACTTGACAGAGACAAAGCTAACAAAAACAATATTAGAGGGGGGAGCGGTTAGTTTCACAAAAATTTAATGTAAAATAATTCATCATTTCCTGGCCGTTCTAGCATTTTAGGACAGTTAACCAATTTATTTTTATGTGTATTTTTCTTTAAGGAAGGATCTATTTTTTGTTTGTTTGTTTTAGATGCTTGTATGTGGCTTACAGAGGTATTTTGTTGGGGGGGGCTTGCCACTCGAACTTAGTGTTATTGTTAGGGTTAAAGAGTGTTTTAGGAGGAGACTTGCCACACATAATTTGTATTAGAGGTGAAGTTAAGAGCTTTTTTTCAAAAAGAGCGTTCAAAAATTTGTTGATTTCTATTTTCGAGGTTGAAGGTGTTAATTCCATAGGCCGTTTATACTACGCTGGAGCAGGTTGTAAAAATATCTTTCGCTTAATAAGTAGAAAAAAAATAACGAAATAAAAAGCTTCCTAATTGTAGTTTGATGTGTTTTCTAACTGCTTTTAAAATTTCAAGAATATTGATATAGATTTTGAGGGTTTGTATTACTATACACATAGATTCAAAAAAGTTGTCAAAAAAACAAATATATAACAAATAAATGTTATCAAAAGCAAGTTACTTTTCTACCTAACTGGATAATTTTTTAGTGTTTTTATTTAATGTAACATGTTTATTCAGCTTGAAAACAGTGTTTACCGATGTTTTGGAAAATTTAAAATGGCGCCCGACTCTCTTGAAACGGTAAGTTTGGGGAAAAGAGTTAAAAATAAAAAAGTAGACAAAATACTGCTAGAAACTCGCTCAATATATGTTACCGTGACATAGGCTGACATATATTCGGTGAGTTTTTAACAGTATTTTGTATAGTTTTTTTTTTATTTTTAACTCCTTTTCTCAAACTTACCGTGTCAAAGAGAGTCGGGCCGGGCGCCATTTTTAATTTTCTACGGTAAACACTGTATTTTTTTCGAGCTGAATAAACATGTTACATTGAATAAAAACACAAAAAATATATCCAGTTTGGTAGAAAAGTAACTTATCTTGCCTTTGATAACATTTATTTGTTATATATTTGTTTTTTGACAACTTTTTCGAATCTATGTATAAACGAGATTTTGATACTTATTTTGATTTTGAAAAAAAAACATTTGTGGCTGTTCGCAGTAAAACATTGTTTTAATTCGCTGTTCAAAACTAATTTAAAGAATAAAAGTGCATGCAAGCTATATATCTACAAAAGTTTTTGTTTTTTTAACCATGTTTTTAAATTTGACGAGATTTGTGAGAAATTGCAACAGATTTATAATGCCGAATTGGTTAGGATTGTTGTTATTATATATTCTGAAAACCGAATAGTTCTAAACTAATGTTATTCTGATAACAAAATAGCTCTAATTAAACATAAGAACATTTATATTCATATTTTCATGTTTTTCTTAATTCGTTCTTGAATAAAAATTAAAGAACGCGTGTTTGTTTACAACTGTGCTATCGCTGATTCTACAGGCTGGAGCTGCTGCTGCTGCTGCTGCTGCTGCTTAAACTTCATTTGACCAAATTCGATAATTAGAAACAATTTTTTTTTCGGGTAGGTCCTTTTAAATTATCAATTACCGCGGTCCTACTCAACATAAAACAATACTTTTAATTGATAAAGATAGTAAAAAGATTGATTTACTTACTACTGGGTGTCCGAAGAATTTTTTTTTCAAAATGTTCAATACTCGTCATATTAAAGTCTTATTTTTAACACGACAAAAAAAGAAATGGTCAAAAATATTTCGGACACTTGACAGTATTAAGATTAACACCTCTTCTAATTGGTTCCCAAATTTCATGACGAAATTCTTCATACAATCACGGTACGGACCTTTAGAAAACAGGGGGGGTCATTACAAAACCTTACCGAAAACGCCATTTTATGACGTTCACATTTTTATCACTTTATTTGCTTAAAACTCTTAAAATATATAATGTACATTCATATTTATTAATTCATTTGAAAGTATATTCATTTCCGAACAAAACAGTAGTAATTTGAAGACTTGAAGTGCTTTGGTTTAAAAAATATGGCTATTTTAGTAGAACTACCTTGAAATCTGTGATTATCCAAAGCGTTTTTTCGTCCGTGTGTATTACTACATATTGCCACTTCGACGTAAGGGGCTACTATTTGGGACCATGCGGAGAAAAAATAAAATGTTGGTTTATGTTACATTTAAACTTGAGCATATTAGTACAGGAAAGGAATTCCAAAGTCTAGCTGTTCAAGGGAAGAAACTATTAGAGTAGAAAACTTTCTTGCATTTAGGGACCTCAACAGAAAGGGTGTGATTTTGTTGCTAAGCGGGTTTGTTGGGGATATGTACGTCGAGGGGGCACAAGTGCAACAAGTTCATCAGAGCACATTCCATTAAAATACTTGTAAAACAAGCAGAGAGATGCATAAGCAATTGCTTATATTATAATTGTTTATGCAATTAAATATTGTTCTGTGGATTAACTATCCCAAGTTGCGGCGTGCAAAGTCTCCTCTTTAGAAAAGATTAGTTGAGGGGGAATGATTCTGCATCACGTCCCAATTTGGGTAGTGGAAACAAAAAGGTGCCTACGAAACCACAGGATTCATTATGGGCAATGTAGGTCAAATACTTCTAGCCTTTAGCGAAGGATTGTCCGAACAACTCTTTGATAGATCTGGACTTTCGTACTTATCATGATCTATAAGAGCAGATTGAGACACAAGATCGGTATTTAATGTGGAGCAGGAAGAGTGATCTAGCTTTGCCCAAGAGAGGTACTCTGGATTAGGACAACAATGAAAATTGCCTCAGTCAATGATTTCTCTTTCACTGCCGAGGATAGAACAGATACTACACTTTGATCTTAATCCATAAGTAAGTCAAAATATTTAAAAAAATAAATAAAAAGAATGGATGACATCTGTTTATATGGATTAAATTTGAAAGCAATTTTAAATCTTTAAACTAGCAAATAGTTATTTTGGCTTAAATATTGGTCCAGTTATAAACTTAAACCAAAGACAAAGATTCAACTGTGCCCCTGTTGTAACACAGAACCTATTTTAAATAGTTTAACATAGAATTATTATTGCCGATAGCATTTAAATTGAACAGAAAATTTCAATATGGTATTAAACAAAAAAAAAAAAAAAAAAATTATGTAGATAATCTTTGACTATTTGAACCACAATTTGTTATAAGAAATCGTTTAAGCGGTTGACAAATGTTTTCATAAACTGTTGCATTTGTCATGCACATGTGCTTGTCAATTTAATCATATTTAAGTACGGAAGAAACATACAGAAATAATCAATATCACTTATATTTACATGCTGAAAAAACATTATGCGTAAATGAACACTACACCTGAAGAAGTCAGGTGTGCACATTGATCGAAAGTATCATAGAACTAAAAATATCAACGCTGATAAGAACAAAAGTTCAAAGAGAAAAAAATGTAAACAATGATGTAGCTACTTGGCCACAAATGATAATGATAGAGTTTTGGAGTTGGATTTTATTTTTTTCATCTGACTCCTCATTTCAAGTCGAGGTTTGAAATTTTTTGAAGAAGTCAGTCAAATTGGTAAAAAAAAACAGACTCCAGAATCAGGAGTTGGTTATTTTTTCTTCCCCAGATGACATCAAGCCTTTTTTTTTTTTTTTTTTTTTTTTTTTTTTTTTTTTTTTTTTTTTTTTATTATTATTATTATTAACAAAGTCAAGACTCATTTTTTTTTTTCAGTTGACTACCAACATCTGGTTAATGCTATGTAATTACCATGAATTATTGTCAAACAATATAAAAAATAAAAAATGCAGGAAATCTAGTAAGGTATCTGATTATTTCTAACTTACATAAACTTCTTTCTCCCAGTTTTGTTTGTAACATGGAAGTTGCACCTAGAAAATTCAGTCGTGTAATACTCTTCTATTAATACTCCACCACCAGCCCTCAAATGGGTTGGAGTTTATAAACAGTCGTGTGTATGAGGGCTTTGCAACCTGAACAAATTGGTATTTTAAAATGGGAAGTTTTGACTCACGGTTTGAAAATGCATTAATGCTCGGTTTTTCATGTTGAGAAAGAAGTGAGGGTGACTAATGACAAACAAAAACATCAGACCTAAAATAAGGTATTATTTTATTTAGAAATTTTTATTTTTAAGTTATATTGAACATATCCAAGTGAAAATTAAGTAATTACCTTACGCCTACTTATTCATCAGTTTCTTCTATTATATAAAGGGCAACTGTCTGTATGTATGTCCAACTAAAAGTCAAAAACTATAAAACAAACACACACAAAGTTTGTATTTTCTTGCTTGGCACTGTAAATTAATAAATTTAGAAATAAAATATTTATTTTTTTATCCTAAACTGGGATAGATTCTGGAGGAAGTGTCTTTTTCCCACCTATTTGACATATTAACTAATGGGAAGTAACTGTTTTTAATGGGTTATTTCCCTTATGCTGACATATTCCTTGAATAATGTGTGTATATTCAGAGAGAGGAATGGGCTGGGTATAGAAGAAAGAGGGAGAGGGAAATCAGAGGAGAGATATGAGTATATGTAACACTTTTGTCCTGAGCAATGCCAGGTAGTCCTGCTAGTCATACAATAAAGGTACAACTAAATCATAATACTTGTCTATTGCTTTTAAACTTTAATTCAAGCCAAGAATCAATTTCGTTTAGGCATTACAAAGGCTTTAAAATCACTTTCAAAGTGACATGATAGTATTTGCGTAACAGCCATTTTCTTTATTAAGAGATCAACAAAATAGTCAACACTTGTGTTCACCATAATTTTTCAAGCGATGAGAAGTGATTAGAGGAAGGAAATAGAGAGCACACAATTAGCAGAGTAGATACATTTTAAGCCAAGTAAATAGTAGGCTCCCTCTACTGTGCTAGTAAATTACTCCCCATCTGACAGTATCTTGTATCTTTACAAAGTAACCATTTGTCCATGCATGGAGTATTGTTGCCACATCTGGACAGACACATCTACCATTAGTCACTTCCTTTTCGACAGGGTCCAAAAAAGGCTCCAACCTAATAGGTCCTGCACTACCAACTAAGCTCCAACCCCTAGCACATAGCCACAATGTTGCATCCCTGCACCTGTTTTACAAGTATTTTAATGGAATATGGTCTGATAAACTCTTAACACTTCTGTCTCTTCGACATAAATATCTAAACTAACTCAACAATCAGCAAAATCCCACTCCTTTATTGAAGAGATTCCTGATGTCAAATTATACATTTCTTGAAACCTAAAAACATTTTTCAAAGTGGCTAGATTCCTGAAAATGCCCAACGGACAGATGATTAGTACTTGGATCGATATAGAGACCAAATACCAGCACATCTACAGTAACCTGTTTTGCTATCAATGTTCCCATGCCCATTCTTCAGTAATATCAAGTGCTGGTTGTTTTACAAGTGCTGGATAGTGTAGGCCAACATTCAGTCAAACAAGATCAGAAAGATCAAGTGCCCAGCTTGGATGATTTAAGCAGAATACCATCTGTTTGCATAACCTTCCAAAGGGTGCCACAGTTAAAGTCAAAGGCAGCAGCAAAAACAAACAGACGACTGCGCTTTGCTGGAAGCACAAATAATGGTCAAGGATTAGCGCCATGGTCCAGACAAACACCATATTGGCATTGATCTTATTCTGGAGTTGTGTTTTTATTGGAATCTTCTCAGAAAAATAAAGCCAAATATTTTAGTAGACCCCTCAATTAGGATGATACGACTGTAGTTGTTGCAGCAGCGCTTACCATCTTTTTTAAACAAAGTGTTGCATCGCTGCAGTCTAAGGTGAGAATTTCAGTCTCAAATTTGGAATGATAATGTGATGGATGGCAAGCCATATTATTTCACACTGTGTTTGAGGATCTCAGCAGAGATAATATCTTTGTGGGTAGCCTGGTTATTTTTTTAGACTTTCAATAACAGTGATAACTTCAAGTGTGGGTGGAGTTGCTTAGCATTAATAAAGAGTTGGATCAGCGTTGTTCATAGAAACAGTGGGAGGCTGTTGGTTGTGCTTTAGCAAATTAGTGAAGTGATCTTTCCACTATATAAAATATACATTAAGATTGTTAAACCATTCTGGTTCAAGATGGTTTGCTTACCATCCCAATCTGTCCTCATACTTGAAGAGAAGAAGCTGCAGAGTTTATAGGAGTCTCCAACATCTCAGGCATATCCCAAGTTCTCTATCACTTTCCTCAAGAATGTATTTTTATCATCGTGACAGTGTGATGGTACAGTTATTGCATCAGGCTTAAAAAAAAAATGAAGATTTGTTTTATTGCACAGTGCCACTTTGATGTAGGGGGCTACTATACTATCCGGGACATAATTGCAGGGATACTATGTAGGGAGTTAGCAGCAAGATGACTCTTAACATTACCCTTGAACTTCTGCATTTCAGTATAGTCCGGGATACAGGAACCCAGAAAGTAATTCCAAAGTCTAGCAGTTCTGGGGAAGAAACTATTAGAGTAGAAGGCTTCCTGGCATCTGGGGATCTGTGTAGAGGTGGGATTTTGCTGCTTGTCTGGTTTGTCGGGCATATTTACGTTAAGGCGGTACAGGAGCTTGTAGCTCGGAGCATCTACCATTAAAATACTTGTAAAATAGGCAGAGAGATGCAAGTTGCGGCAATACCATCGATGTATATGCTCCAACTTGTGCCCTGTGAACATTAAGCCAAGAAGTTTGTACAAAGTATTTTCAGGTAATGTATTATTAGTTAAAGTCGAGAAGGTTTCTTGTAATTATTAAAGGAAAAAAGCTTAGTCTTGGCAGCATTGAAAGTTATTATCCAATTTTTGTCCCCATTCCACTACAGACTGCCTTAGATATATGTTCATTCATTTTCCACTCATGCCTGTTATAGAGCATGGTGTCCCCAGCAAATATACCCATCTAAGAGACAATTTTATCCGAGAGGTCATTTATGAATATCAAGAATAATAAAGAGCCAAGGATCGAGCCCCTGAGGTACACCCGCATTTATATCACATTGTTTTGATGTACGACCATAGAGGATAAACTGGATTCTTCTCTAATTTAAGACAGATTTAATTGTTAAGTATTCATCCAGCAATACCATATGATCTGATTTTCATGAGAAGACTATGCCATACCCTGTCAAAAGCCTTAGATATATCTAGGACTACTGCTCTACCTTTTTCTTCTTTGTCCAATGCATGGTATATACATTCAGAGATTACAGTTAGGATATCTGCAGTAGAACAGACTTGTCTAAATCCATATTATTGGTCAGACAGAAGTTTAGTATCTTTAAGGTGGGGGACTAGAGGTTGATTAATTATGGACTCAAATATTTTGGCCAAAAGAGGGAGGAAATTAATGGGGTGATAATTTGATGGGTCATTTCTTTTGCCAGAATTCTTGTAAACTGGTACCACAGAAGTAATTTTCCAGCAGTCAGGAAAGCAAGATTCATTAAGGCATTTGTCAAAAAGTTTTGGAGAGGACTGGAGCGACGTTTGTGGAGCATTTTTTTTTAATAGTACAACCAGGATGAGATCGGGTCCACATGCTTTTGAGGTGTCTAGGTTTTTTATGATATCATGCATTTGAGAAGGAGTGATTTTCAGATCATCTAGTGTGGTGTCTGTCCACAAAGGAAAATCAAGGAGAGAGTTGTTGGGTCTAAAGTAGAGTTTGAGGCAAACTGACTGGTAAGCATATTATTTAATTTCAATGTTTCAATGCATTTTATGATGGTTTCAGTGCATCCTCTCTTAGCTGTTGCTATTTTTTTCTTAAATTACTTCTAGCTTCTATAAACTCTTGTCTGTTTATACTGGAATTATGTTGGATAAATCTGCAGTATGCATGCTGCCTTTGAGAAATGACAGCTGCACAAGTAAAAGTAAACCATTGTGGAGATTGGAGTTTGCTACAGAACTTACATGTAGGAACATGTGCTTCGATTGCCGCTTTGAACCATTCAGTGGTCTCATTTGCGCACTGTTCTGCAGGAAGAGAAAACATATTTCTCCATGGGGAATCTCTGATGAGATCCCTGATGGCTTCCCAGTCAGCCTTCTTATAGTACCTTGTCGTTTTGAGCAATGGTTCTTCAGCTTTGGGTCGAGAGTTCACTTATTTTGCCTTTTGAGCAATTTCTATTGTTTGGCCAGAGATCGAATCACTTGTGTTTTTTACTGATGATTCTGAGCATCTCAAACTTCATGGATCGGAGGTTATGCTTGACTGTTTGCCAAAGCTAATTTTAAAGTAGCATCTTCAGATTGGTGTATTCGAGACCATCGAGCCGATTGTTGTTTTTTTTTTTTTTTTTTTTTTTTTACACAGTGATCACCACTTATCAAGGCCCGGAAGCCACTCAGGGATAAGGGTTATTGCAAGTACATCACGTTAGTGAGGAGATTTTATGAAGTGTTTAATTAGGGGGGGCGGTTCATTAGGAATTTGTTAACATTAGACTTGAAGACATCCAAGTTGTAGTCTGGAGGGAAGCAGGCAGACGGAACAGAGTTCCACAGGCGTGCAGTTCTAAGAAAGAAGCTTTGCTCATGAAATCCGCGTTTTGATTTAGGCACAGATATAGAGTGGGGGAAATTTTTCACAGTGGATTCAGCTAGACGGGTGTTTTTCGTGAAAGTTTGGCGAGGGGGGACCAGGGATTGGAGTTCAGACGAGCACCTGCCATGAAAATAACGATAAAACATAACGATTGGCTAGGTCAATAGAGAATGCATTATCAGTTTGATTATTTTTCAGTTTCAAAATATTGTACCTAACAAGTTTAATGCGAGACTTTATAGCTTTGAGGCAAAGATATATTGGTTCACTACTGGTTTTGACATCTTTAAAACACTTGATAATCTAGAGGTAGGGAGTACTGGGTCGGGTCTTCAGATTTTGGTGGAGACCCCCTCAGATCAAAATATGCACTAAACCGAGGTAAGAATCGAAAAAATTTTGAAAAAAAAATCAAAATTCATCTGTTGGCGCCATTTTTTAGATTTTTAGGCTCCGGGGGCCCAAAAATGCCCATTTACCCATCTTTGCAAAAGAAGGGATAAGAAATAGCAGTTGAAACTTAGGTATTTTCACTTCTTTTGACTTGGTCAATGAATTAGGATAGGAATGACACAATGTATAGCTAAATTGAGTTTTATTTTAGCATATAAAAGTCATTTTTTAGTACAAAATCGGGATTTTAGCACA
The DNA here is from genome assembly GCF_053919585.1 of Euprymna scolopes. Classification (NCBI taxonomy): domain Eukaryota; kingdom Metazoa; phylum Mollusca; class Cephalopoda; order Sepiida; family Sepiolidae; genus Euprymna; species Euprymna scolopes. The sequence goes on from NC_136494.1 coordinate 116,112,643, forward strand.
ATTTTCACAGTGATTTACACCCTAGATGTCATTCATTTTGCGGAAAGAAATACCCTTAATCGTCCAGTGTTCCAAATCTGGTAAATTTTACATAAGAATGTTTCTTACAAAGCTTCATACAAAAATTGTAAGTGTTATTTAACTAGTTTCCCAAGGGGCTTGGGGACTAGTACTAGTAGAATCGAATGATTGATAACATTGCAGTGTTATCTGAGAAAGGAGTTGTTTTGTTTATTTGGTCAGTTCAAAATGAGACTCTGAAATGTAGAGTCTCCTTGCTATGTTATTTTTATCATAATCATAGCACACAGTTGAAATCTCCTTCTCCTTGGGTCCATTCATATTTTTATTTGGGTCCATTTTGAATATCCTGACACAGTTATATTTCTCTTTCAGGATTGTATTGAAGAGTCAGCTGGTAGAATGAGTAGTGTTGCAGCAGTGGAGCGGGAGGAGAAAGTTAAACATCTATCTCTTTACAGAGAAAGACGTTTTACTAAACTGGGATATTCGTGCTCCTCGATCCTCGATGCATTGCCTTACATTCGTATGGTTCTTGACGAGACTCATCTCAGCAACCAACATGTCGAGATCGTGAGGATGTTACTGGATAGTGAATTGCTACTGAGTCAGTTGAACTGTCTTTCATTGTTCAGGTACAAAGTCTCATTACCTCTCCTAAATCTTGTTGAGGTAGGAACGCAGGATGATCTGTGCAAAATTCTTCCAAAGTTGTTTGAGGATCTTTCAGTTGGAAAACTGGACACCTTGGAAGCGTACACTGTTCAATACAGACATATAGATATTGAGGAACCGACATCTGAGTTGGAGATAAAACTTTTGAAAGATATGTGTGTACATGCATCCAAAACGATCGAACTTCAATGTGGTAGAGAGTACGGATTTGGGCAGTACAATGACATTCGTGCCACGCAAATACACAAGTTGACCGTGGAAGAGTGAAAAGACCTGGAGAGCAACAATGTTATGTGTGAACGAGAACTTGGAGTATTCGATCATCGTGCTATTGTTTCGAAATGTAGGAATAACAAGTTCAAAGCAAAATCCTTGAGAAACGATATGGTCTTGCACAGTGTGTCATTGGATGGTGCATCAAAAATTTCGACGGCAATTGCAAAACTTTTGAACAAAAGAGAAGACGAATGGAATGAAGAACAAAAGACTCTTCTCCGTCTAAAAGTTGAAGAGAAGATAAAGAAAGCGATGAACGCAAGCAATTACACTACTAAATTGCTCATAAATTGTAAAAGTTGGCGTGGTCCGTGTGTTAGTTCTGAAGAATTGATGTCGGTGCTAAAAGATCATTCAGAATTACAAGAGAAGATTGTCATGACTGAGTTAGCATATTACAGAGACACCCACAAATCAGATGTAACTGCAAATCCTGAACTATTCAAACTCAACAAAATCACTCATGAAGAGCGGCTTATGAATCTTTGCGCACTCCTGGATGGTTGCCCGGTATCCACAAGAATTCCTCTGCCCACTAATGATGATGCCCTAAAAGCCATCACTTGCATTCCACGAGTTGCAGAGGAAATCGTTGAGTTACCTTTAATCCTGAATGTGAATCAGATGTGTGTGGTGTTGTGGACAGTAAAGGGGGTGCCAACATGGTTTCTGGGGTACTGTACTAAAATCCTAGACAACCAGAAATACGAAATTGAACATTTGGAGCGTGTTTATGAAAGGAAGAACTTAAAATGGAGGTACCCAAACCCAGATGATAAGCAAACTATCGATGCAGATCAAATTGTCGAATGCGAAATCAACGGAGACTGGGATGTTCTTTCGGACCGAAACATGCAATTCACACTGCACAACCACAAAGAGATTGCAGCCAAGTTTGATGGATTATTGTAGTGCTTGTAGTGTATATCTGAGTCACTTTTGTTAAGTCTGTTAAGCACTTGGAAATCATAAAAGGACGGGATTATGTCGATTTCGGCCTATTTTCAGCAATTTTAGGTCCAATTTGGCCAAATTCACCCCTAAAATTGCCCTTAAAGACCCCAAGACCTGTCAATAATCATGGTTCTCTGCCTTATATGTGTGTCTGAAGTCATTCATATCCATTGGGAATGAACAAGGATCGATTAAGTGACTGAGAACAGGATTTTGGCAATTTTGTCCTATTTTTGGCAATTTTGGGTCAAAATTTGGTCTATTTCTCTTCAAAAAAGGCCCAAAAAGATCTGAGACCTGTATATAATCGTACTCCAATGTCTATTTTAGGTATCTACAGCAATATATACCTTTATAAAGGTGGACGAGGATAATTTATGTGACCCAAGATGGTTTTTGTGATTTTTGCCTGTTTTTCGGCCAATTTATGGCCAATTTTGGCCATTTTTTGACCGAAATTGACCAAGAATACCACAAAACCTGTTTAAATACATGACTCTGTGTCATTTGAAACTATTTATATCCATTAATGGGCATTGGAGATACACAAGAAGCAAAATTATGCCTTGAAATCACTCATATTGACATTTCGGACACATATTTCTTGAAAAACCAGCCCCAGATCTAAAAAATGCCGCCAACAGATGAAAAAAATTTTTTTTTCAATTTTTTTTTCGATTTTGACCTAGATACACCTTATATTTTGATTTGAGGGGGTCCCCACCAGATTTTGAAGATGTGACCTTTTTTCGACCCAGTACTCCCTACCTCTAGATAATCAAAGATGTTCAATGATGAACAGCGTTTAACAAGAAAATGATTGCGATTTGATTCGCCGTTGCAAAGTTGACAAATCTCATTCTTAGCACATTGGTCTCCAACTGTAAATCCGTCAGAAGATAAGACTTGCTGACATCATCTGCACAGGCATTCTACTCACTGACAACAATTAGGTCACTCAAAGGTATGTAATAAACTTGTAGTTTATTTTACAGGATAGTGTCTTAAAAACACAATGTTTTCTATTTTCACTGTAAACTTTATTTTTATATATTTCCTTTTTGTTTATCTCCAAGTGTCTGGTATAAGAAAATATGAAAAGAAAAATGACAAAGAAAAAACAAAGGGACAAAGAGAAAATAAAAAAGGGAAAAGAAAATATAAAAAAAAAAGAAAACAAGTGAAGCATGCATGGTCCCTCATGAGTGCACAGTGAACAAGGCATAAAAAATGACAGTTCAGCATTGCTCCACCCCCCCCCATTTAGCCATAAAAGTCCCCAGGGGAGGTCAAGTCCTAGTGAAAATAAGCAAACAGTGCAGTTTTAGGCCTTAACATATGTAAATTTGAGTTCTGCACCATGCAAAAAAGAAAAAAGAAAGCCCATCATTGCCCCCACCACCACCACCACTTAGCCCCCAAAAGTTCAAGGACTTAACATATTTACATTTGAGTTCAGCACCATGCAAAACTGCTAAATAGACATACACAGAAAATTTTGGACAAATATGGAAAAATAGTCCCAAAAATGGAGTGTTTTATTAGCCCTAAAAGAGCCCCTGAGGCACACTCAAGAGTTATTGCGAAGTACAGACAAACCAAATTATATAGAAAACAATTACAACTTTTCAGAAAGTTTTATAAAAATCCAAGGCATCAATTTTTTTTAATAAGCACAGAAGTGTTAATTTTAGCCATTTTAACCCGAACCCAGGGGAGCAATGAGATGGCATACTGTTCTAAATTTTCCCATAATTCAAGAGTGAGAGTTCAATTTAACTATGAAAATTGTGTTTTTATTGAAATTAAAACTTTAATCGCTAAAAATTGTAAAATTTGATTTTATTGACTTTACAAAAAAAAGAAAGAAAAAAAAAGAAAACCGACACTTGATTAATTTACGTAATTTTTGGAATATGACATCTTTGTTCCATGACAAGTACATCATAAGGATTTTTCTGCATTTTTTTTTTTTTTTATTCTTTTTAATTATGATTATAAATAAAAACCAACATACCTACATAGTGGATGCAAGTTTCATGTGCTTTTATCGCAAAAATATTTTTTAGAGTTGGAATTATCTCAAATAAAATGCAAGTAAGCAGGACAACAAATTTAATTTGTGAAATATGAGTTGCCAGAAATTAAAAAAAAAAAAGAAAAAAGTATTTTAATTAATAATCTTAAAAATTTAAAACTTGACACTTATTTACAACTAGCTGGTCTCATCCACTCACTATCATTTCACAATTCTTATTCACTACTTGAAATCCATGAAACAAAACTAACCAATAAGAAAAAGATGAAAACACTTCTATTGCTAGCTCATACTTTAGCATTCAATCTTTCATTCAGTCACATACACATTTAAGAAAAGGTTACATTTTTTTGTGCATTGAAAAAAATTTTAGTCTCAGAACAAAAATCTAAATTCAATTTTTTAAAAGATAAATTTAAAAGATGCTATTGCTAATTCAAACTTAAGCGATCCCTTTTTTATATGATTTTGAGATCTCTAGGTTTTTTTATAATATGAACCTGAGGTGATTTTCAGATCATCTAATGTGCCATCTGTCTGCAAAGCAAAGTCAGGGAGGGAATGGTTTGCTGGGTTCAATGTGAAGTTTGAGGCAAACCAACTGGCAAGTATGTTAACCTTCTCAGTTGCTGTGCAAACAACCTCATGATTATTGGATAGTTGAGGAATTGTGGATTGCGTATTATTTACTACGCTGTTATAGATTTTCCAAAAATCATGTGTTCCTAATTTCTGTGCTTCAATGCATTTTCTGGTGGTTTCAGTATATTTTCTCTTATCTGTCACTATTTTTTTCTTACAATTATTTCTAGCTTCTATAAACTTTTGTCTGTTTGCACTGGACTTATGTCAGTTAAATCTGTGGTATGCATGCTGCCTTTCTTTGAGCAATGGCAGCTTCACAAGTAGAAGTAAACCATTGTGGAGGGTGGGGTTTGCTATAGAATTTAGAATTCTAAAAAATGTACAAATTAGTGAGGAGTGGAATAAATATGCTTACTGTCGAGAAGGAACCTTCCCCAATGACTTTTCCGAATATAAAGTCATTGGGATATTTCTTGCCGGATGTCCTCTTGGCACTGGCAAGCTTAGAGTCTGCAGGCTGGTCCTTGGACATTCGAGTTGGGGATGTCACCGCTGATGATGATGTTGCGTTACCTGATGATGCTACGGTCGCCGATGAGGCTTGGGTGGTCGATGTGGCAGAAGATGTGACACCAACACTGGCTGACGATTTATGAGGAACACTTTTTGCTCCAGCAGAACTCTGTGATACCAAACTCACAGACTAGAAAGAAAATAAAAATAAACATTTACTTACTCAGCCTCATTAATACAAGAAGAAGTGCATCAAGAACAAAATTCAAAGTTTACAGAAACAAGAAAAAACATATGCATGCTATTAATAGTGATACAATTAGCTCAGTTCATAGAGAAAGACAAACATGGGAATAAGTGATGAAAATAGGAGAGAGAAAGACGGATAAATAAAGAACTAGTCGGAGACAGGTTAATTTGAAAGTTAATTTATAAAAACCGTCCAATACATGCCAACACGTACAAGATCTGTTAAATAGATAGTGAACTCTTAAAAAATGTCCGCATCATATAAAACTGGATATGTCCCTTGGTTTATGAAATGAAACATGTTTAAAAAAAAAAAAAAAAAAAAATTCTGCTTAATATATTGATACAAGTCTTTTTTGTTTTTCTTAATTAAAAGTTTAAATGAAATTGATTAAATAAGAGTTGCCCAGGAGAAAAATAAGTAAATAACCAATTCTTATCATTAGGGTTTACCACCCACTCCTACTGCTAAACAATGTATATCTTGTATAGCATTTTTCATTGCTTTTATCTATCAAAATAAGGAAACAGAAAATATTAATTTTAGGTAATCTACAAAATTCTCAGTCACACTCATTACATCTCATAACATTAATGGGATCAAATAATTAAAACAAAGTCAAACACCAGAAAAGATGAGTTCAGTTCAAAAACTGAATGAACAATCTGATAAAAAAAAAAAAAAAAAAAAAAAAAAAGAAAGAAAAAAAAAAGGGCTTCTACATCTCAGGGCACAAGCGAAAATAGCATTTCCTACCATAAATTACAAAAAATTATAGAGTAAAATTTTAATTAAAAATAAAAATCAGTTTTATCATTTTTCATTGATCTGCATTAACAAATGGATTGGAAAGAGGTCTATACCAGTGGATTTTAAAGGTTTCAGTTCAAAATGCCTTAGCAATTTGGTGACTACAACAAAAGATAGACAAAGCCAAAGAGTACAAGAGCTGAAGCAATAAAAATAAAGAAACATGTAAATTACGTTCACATATTACTTTTTTTTTCAGACAAAGATTAAATCTGGGTAATATAGGGGGATATGCACAGAAACCGGAGACTTTGATAGTATGGCCGCTTTGAAAGAATGGATGAGAGTGGTGATACCATTAGAGTTCAGGACAAAGCAGATGTTAGGGTGATTGCAAAAGTCATGAGTGAATGCCAGTATTAACTAGCAGATTATTACCACTATTGACAAGGGAAGAGTCTATCAGGTATGAATGTGCAATGTGATGATGTATGGTAGTGAAGCCTGTTCAGAGAGGATTAAGGATGTGTTGTATGAAGAGAAATAATATGTGAATCTTAAAGACAGGCTTAGATCTGATACCTAGTGGAAGACATAGGGAGATATGTGCAGAACAGGTGACTTTGATGGTATGGCCATGTTTAAAAAAAAAAAAAAAATGGTTGAGTGTTCTTGAGTCAGCAAATATAAACCAGTTAACATAGATCTTATTCGAGAAAAAGGCCAAGGAAAACATAAGTGATAAAAATAGATTTGAAAAAAGAAAAAAAAAAAAAAAAAAAAAAGGGGAGATAAAGAAAGATCTGGCCAACATGTAAAATGGATGTGAAACCGAATATGATAACTACTTGATTTATACTTTTAGACAGGAATTATGAATGCAAAAACAACAAAGAAAATTGTTTAAATTTTATTCTAGACAATATTGTAAGGTTACGCACATTGATGGTTACAATAGTAATTATGATTGTTTTTAGAATCTAACAAAAATGCTTTAGACGACATTTGTTTATTTTTCAAATATACTTCCAAACTTTTATTTTTTCGTTTGCTATTCTACAATTTAAAGTCATATTGTGCTGACTAGGTTAAAAATGAAATAAAATGAGATTTCTCCTGGAACTGCCAACAGTTGACGCAAATAATTAGACCGTTTTCTACACATGTTTAGTGATCTTCCATTAGTAATTGTGTATTAGGTAACAATTATTTCTAGTGGGACCTCATGGAAATTTCACAATGATTTATACATCAATCTGTACAGTTTATTGATAATTTTTAAATAATGTTAATATTTAAATGAATCCTCTACACATAATTGTCAATTAAATATTATTCAAGTAAAAACAAATGTCTTTTCTTTATTTAAAATTGAAATAACGTAATTCTTTTTAAAGCAATAAATATTATGTCTTTTTACTTTAAAAATAATTGTTAGTTAAATATTATTTAAATCAAGAAAAAGAATGTCACTTTTTGAAGTGTATTTATTTAAAATTGTCCTGTGACAGGATGACAATGTGATTTTGAAATTTAAAATAAGGTAAAAAATTCCGATTTCACCTAAGCAACATCAAATTAATCGCCAATCACAATCTTTGATGATCAGACGATCTCTTTTTTTTTTTTTTTTTTTTTTTTTAAACGTGTGTGATGTACATATAGACATAAAATGCACAGGACACGATTATATAGATTGGTTAAGTCCTTTAAGATACCAATTTGTCTGCTGTTTTTATTTATTTTTTAACTACTCTGATTGACGGTGCAATTTACTGTCTGAACAAAATCTTGTACTTTTGCAATTTGTGATACTTTTTGGCAAACTGACTAAAAAGCAGATTGCCAAAATGACTTTACAAAAACAAAAAAAAAAAAAAAAAATCAAAGAGGATTTAAGAGAGTTAGGATAATTTCATATATATATATATTAGTAATACTCACATACACCAAGTAGCTACACATACTCTGAGTAGTCAGGGAGTTTAGTTAACGTTTTAATAATAAATGAGAAATATTAATATAATTTAAAACAAAAAAGAATTTCACAATGGAACTAATTAAAATGGCTTACTTGTTTTCTCAGTACAATCGTTCTAGTAAATATGATTTAATAAGTTATTTTTTGTAAATAAATTATTTGTAGGACTTTAATTTTAGAAAGTAATTCAATAAAATGACTCACTTGCTTTAAAAAAAAACAATACATTATAATGGATTTAATTTTTCATCAGTAAAGTAAGTTTTATAAATAAATTACTGTGATGCTTGCATAAAAATCATGACGTATGTAGCTACACAAACACTTGTTAAAAATAATTTTTTTTTCTTTTGTAAACACTAATTTTTCTTGGTTGTTCAGAAGAGAATGTTTTTGAATAAAAAAAAACAAAAAAAACATCACCCACCCTTTTCTTCTATTTCAACAAAATCGATTGTTTCTTTATCTTTTAATTTATATAAATAAAATAGATGTGCCTGTGTGTAAATATTTAACCAATAAACTCTTAAACTACCAGTCACATAACATTGAAATTAACAGGAAATAGTGATCATACACCAAGGATGGTTTAGGAGTTAAATCTGTTTGGATGGATGAATAACTCATACAGAAATATGTCGGTAAACTGAAATGCAATATGTTCATTTCAACTTGCCGACATATTTGCATTATTTTGAGCATGCACAAATTCATTCATAACTTAAAGTGGTTTAATTTTAAATATTTCTTATCTATTTGTCGACAATTCAAATAGTAAGGAATGCAGTTGGAGTGCTAAATTTTTTGGTTTTGATTCTAGCTGATGGCAACTAAATCATTTACTGTTTTAACTTTTGAAATCAATGATATATATATAACAGAATTAGCACTGCAACAATAAATACAAAATCTGCATAAATTAAAAAATATATTTAAGCATATTTTACAACCAGGCAAGCTCCCTACGGCTAGTATTTTTTTAAAAAATGTTTAATCTCAATTGGCAAAAATCCAGGTGGTAACGGAGCCCCCTTCCTCATTCATTGTCTCCATATCATGGAAAATTTCGTAATTCTCTTAAATTTGCAGATAACTATTTTTCGAAAACAAAATACGCTTTTATTGCAAAAGAAGATACAAGAAAACATGCAAATAAAAATAGAAAAAAGAAAAAGAAATATGGATATTGTTGGATAGAAATTATCAATGACAATCGGCAAAATAAGATTTTTTTTATGTCAGATGTAGAATGGAAATAGCTAAGTCAATAGTCAATGTATAACATTTCAGAGAAGTTTTAAAGAGGAGAGAGAGCGAGAGAAAGGATAAAGGAGGAGAAAGAGAGCAAAAGAGGGAGAAAGAAGGAGAGAGAGCGAGAGAAAGGAGGAGAGAGGGCGAGAAGGGAGGAGAGAGGGCGAGAAGGGAGGAGAGAGAGCGAGAAGGGAGGAGAGAGAGCGAGAAGGGAGGAGAGAGAGCGAGAAGGGAGGAGAGAGAGCGAGAAAGGAGGAGAGAGAGCGAGAAAGGAGGAGAGAGAGCGAGAAAGGAGGAGAGAGAGCGAGAAAGGAGGAGAGAGAGCGAGAAAGGAGGAGAGAGAGCGAGAAAGGAGGAGAGAGAGCGAGAAAGGAGGAGAGAGAGCGAGAAAGGAGGAGAGAGAGCGAGAAAGGAGGAGAGAGAGCGAGAAAGGAGGAGAGAGAGCGAGAAAGGAGGAGAGAGAGCGAGAAAGGAGAAGAAAGAGGGAGAAAGGAGGAGAGAGAGCGAGAAAGGAGAAGAAAGAGCAAGAAAGGAGAAGAAAAAGGGAGAAAGGAGAAGAAAGAGGGAGAAAGGAGAAGAAAGAGGGAGAAAGGAGAAGAAAGAGGGAGAAAGGAGAAGAAAGAGGGAGAAAGGAGAAGAAAGAGGGAGAAAGGAAAAGAAAGAGAGAGAGAAAGGGGAGAAAGAAAGAAAGAGAGAGAAAGAGGAGAGAAGAAAAAGAAAGGACACTGACAGAGAAGAAAGAAAGAATGTTGTAAAACAAAACGAACAACTTTTTCAAATAAAACAATGGTTTAGAGGTCAGGATGACATTTAGATCTTCAAAATCCAATAATTGTTAAAATCAATTCAATAAATGCAGAGAATTTGGATAAATTTCTTTTTTCTTTTACACAGCACTTTAAAAATACCGCATTTCCTTCAAACCCAACTATTACACGTCTAAAAAAAAGTATAAATAATAATGAAAACAAAAATCTCACAAGTGAAAAAAGTTAATATATTCAGTTATTTAAAAAATTTTTTTTTTGTTTTTCTGTTTTTAAACTTGTAAAAAAACTATCAGGTTTTCTTCCATACCGTTTCCTGTAACCTGTTCCACGAAAAAAGAAAGAAAAAGTTTGCTAACTTTTAGTGTGGTTATTTTTCTTCTTGAATAACAGTATGAAAGTAAAACATGTGTACACCCACCCTCTCCGGTACTTATTTAATTTGACTTCCTGGTGACCTTAAGAGAATTAATATTTCATTATTTGAAAAAATGTTTTTATCACAACTACACTGAATTGTATGATGATGTAAAGTTTCTAAGTTTATCTTGTGAAGGCTTACTACTTTACTTTATATATAACTAGCGAGGGTACCTGGCGTTGCCCGGGTGTTTGGAAGTGTGTGTGGTGTTAAATAAAAAAAGAAACCGGGGGGGGGGGATCAAACCCGAAGCCCTGAGGCGAAGTTTGAAAATAAAATCAGCCAGCCAGAATGAGTTGCTGAAAGATGTTTAAATTGACAGGTGCGCGCACGGAAGTCGTAGAGCGTTACGACGACGACGTCAATGACTAAGTTTGTTTTTTATAAGCGAAGTAAAAAAAGTAAACAACGTTAAAACTTAAGCGGGGGGGGTGGGGAAATCAAAACATCGAAAAAAAAAACACTAACGTAAGGCAAACGAACGATGAAAACAGAAAACGAACACGTGAAAAATGGCTTAAATAAGCCCGTTTCGATATTAAAATTTAAAAAAATCGGTGGGTACCCGGTGTTTTTGGGTTTGTGCCTGGGGATGGATAAGCGAAGTAAAAAAAAAAAAACAAAAAAAAACAAAAACGATCGTTACGTGAAAAATGTCTTAAAATAACACTGGTACAATATTTAAATTTAAAAAAGCGAAAAAAAAAAAAAAAAAAAAAAAAAAGGACATCTCACACCACGATTCGAACCCAAAACGTTTAGATAATGAACCAACGCGCTAATCAACTGACCTAACGCGCCGTACATAAAATTTAATCTGATGCATACGTAGAACCAGTCGTCGTCACAAGAGGACTTTTTGTTGACCCCCCCCCTGTCGAAAATTGTCGATTTCAGAGTGAAAAAAAAAAAAATGAACGTTTTTGGCCAATTTTTCGATATTTTTCGAGCGAAGGATGGAGCTTCAATATGATACCGAGTTTATGAATTTTTGTTCTGTCTGTCGAAAGTTTTTAGCAGACACACAAACATATACATTTATACACATACATACATTTCCGCTTTTATATATATAGATGAATAGATTTAAGCTCTGATCAGTCAACTGTAAAAAAGAAAAAAAAACCCTAAGAATAACGTTGGCAAGCTTAATGCCCAGGCAACCACCTAATGCAAAGGAGGATGCAAGTCCGTTTGGAATTAATTTTATGATAAATACAAGAAACATTTCCAACTAGCATCAAGGTAACGTGTTTTCGTATAAATAAATTAATTCATTCAAAAGTATCTATAACAAAATAAATGACAAACACACACATGTGTGTGTATGTGTGTGTGTGAGGTATATTACAACACTACAGAAATTGGCTCAATGGTAGATCTTAATTTCAAATCTCACTAGGCTCGGATATGCTGATGAGTTGTAAACGATGAAACGCGTCCACAGGCATATATATATATATATATATCTATCTGGTAGAGGGATTAAATATAGGGATGTGAGAGTGCTACTCTTTGATAATAGTGCAAATACCACATGGCATTTACTTATCTTCAGAAAATATCAAATGGTTTGAGAATAAACAGATTTTAGGTTAATTTATTTTTATTTCGGACTACTAGTCTCATCTTTATTAGTTGTTTTTCATCTTTTATTTAAACAACTAATAAAGATGAGACTAGTAGTCCGAAATAAAAATAATTTAATATATATAATGCTCATCTCAAAAAATTAATTCCAATTAAGGAATAATATATATAGATTTTAGGTTGAAAAACAAGTTTGCTTTGTCCATTTTACGGCAAATGAACACTTATTTAATGTTGAAAAAATATCGATTGTGAACGATTTATTGTGTATGATCACTTGAACACAAGTTGCTGTTTTATCCACATTCATACTTTTCTTAACGGTATGACTATGTAACAGATCCAACAGAATTTTTAACTTGGTAGAACTGATTCCATCGTCCACAGTGATATCCATTAAGCTAAGCAAGCACCCACTTGACATACAAAGCACATTTTAAAAAATCACTGTGTGTGTGTAAGTTTGTTTCAAAACAAGCAATGAGACTGGTGATATTGATGAAGGTTTAAAGATATGACAGTGACAAAAAAAAAAAAAAAAAAATAGTTTACATTTGGTTTAAAAGCACAGAGCTGGACAACATGACTTGTATTTTAATTCTATAACAAACCAAACATTCCTAACCGCTAGTTTAAAGGCTTCAAATCCACTTTCGCGTATCAGTCATTTTATCTATAAATTGGCCTTCCAAAATGCTGTTGAAGCCTTTAAACTGTCAATTAGAAATTAATTTCTAGCTTAAATTAAAGTTTAAAGACAAAAGTTAAGTATTATTGGTTCAGTTGTGCTCCCCATAACAATACCCCCCCCCATCATATCATTGGACCCCAGTAAAAATTACCTTCTTGCCGCAGCAAAATGATTTAGCAACCATTATTATTGTTGAATTCATCCACCGGCTAGTTTCTCATTTCAGAAATACGCATTGTGAATGCATGAGATATATATATATATATATATATATATATATATATATATATCCTGCCAATATATAAAAACAGGATTTAAACTACATCCTGTTTGTAACATTTTTTTTTATATGAATTATTTGTTTATCTTTTAGGATTATGACACACACAAAAGTTGTAAACAAACATAATGGAAATCGACAATGCTAGAATATTTGGGACTTTTTGCTATATACATATTGGAATGTGAATAGATTTACATGTAAATATGAAGGTACATCTATAAAATTCTTTGCATGAATATTTTAGATTTTTGAAAAACTATGAATGAAGCTGATTCAATAGTAATTAGGCATATTAGTGGCCTGGCAAGGTCACAGGGGAGATAACGATGTAGAAAAGAAAAAAAAAAAAAAAAAAGAACCCTAAGAAAAATTCATTCCAAAGCAGCAAAACTAAAGCTGACTTGCCAGGACACTACATATACAAATATAGGCAAATTTTATTGGTTTGAAAATATAGGTTCTTTTTTACCAATTGTCATAAAATTTTACCCATAGAATAGTATTACAATCTTCAAAAAACCTGCAAATTTTCATGTAGTTTCGTTCCATAGAACCAAAGATAATACTATTCTATAATTAAAATTTTATGACAATTGATAAAAAAAGAACCTATTTTTTCAAACCAATAAAATATCTGAAAATTTGCCTACAAAACCACTGCTTAAAAACCACTGTTGTAGATGAGCATGTTCATATTGGAAAGTACATATCCAAAGTCGATGTAAAAAATGGAATTATGCAATAAAATGTTGGTTTACTGTATTATTCGATATTCTCTTACATTCACAAAATGCAAAAAAAAACTTTGTAAAACAGTCAAGAGTTGCTTAAAAAGTATTTGATTGACTGACAGTTAGATACCCTCTGAAAGGGTGCACCCGCACAATGACTTTATAATGAAGCAAGGGCGTGTTATTTCCTGACCTAGTCCAGTGGTCAGAAGAAGTGCTAGGCAGAAGGTGATAACGGATGGTGTAATTTACATTTTTTCTTCTCCTAGACTAGTCGCCCAACCATGGTTTAACAGTCTAGTGCACTATTTCATCCATAGCTATACAGGATGAGGCAGAATAAGTAATTTTCCAACTTCCTTCAATTCAAAACTTAATCATTACTTATATATGCATAAGTTCAAAGTAATATATATATATATATATACACACACGAGTCGAACACTTTATTTTGCAAGTATAATAATTACACGTGGGAGGAGGTATTCTATAGAGATCACTTTCTATTGTTATCTTATAATTAAAGTAGTATATTGTCAATGCTTGCCCCCCCCTCCTCCATAAAAAGGCAACTTATTACTGAATTATAACATATTAGTCATATGCGAATAAATGAATAGATAATAGCAATTCATCTACTAAAAATAACAACAATAGCTGATGCAGTCAACATATGGAATTAGAAAATACCCGCTATACTTAACACGGATAATAAACAAATCTTATATCATGACCCACAATGACCTTCAGAGAGATACAAGCAGTCTCTTGTATATTTAGCCCAATAGAGGATGCTCTTATTTCATGAATACAAAGAAAGCAAACAGAACAATATGCATTTTTTTCAAGACGTTTAATTATATGCCGACAAGGTCACTTAAAAGTTGCATGTTTGAAAATAGATTCTCAAAATCATTATTAACCTTTTATTTTTTTCCCCACTTTATTTGGCAGAACTGTCAAGGTTGATGAGGAATATAGCTGATCTTTTACTCTAGTAAAAGCTGCCTGATGAAGCAGTGATCTTTACAAATGTTTGTCTAAGAACAACATTTCTTCACAACTTATGCAATTAACATTACCATTCTGCTAATGCGTTTAAATCAACTGATAACAACTTTGTTGAGTTCGCTTGTTTACAATTAAGCACTCAATATTTACTAGCCTTGGTGCTCAGAGTGGCCCGGGTGTTTGGAGATGTGTGTTGAGCAAAAGAAAAAAAAAAAAAAAAAAAAAAAAAAAAAAAAAGTGGTAGTAGGCAGGCGGGCTCGAACCTGTACTGCAAAGGAGGCAAAAAAACGTGAACCCCCCCCCCCAAAAAAAAACATGGCGTCTTTTCTGTTGTGCCCATCGCCAAACCGGAATTGACTTAGGTTTAAATTAAGACTAGACAATCGAAAAGAGGGGGATGATTTTTCAAAAATATCGGCAAAAATGTCCAGTTGAGGATGAAGGAATTAATGTTTTTGGCCAATTTTTCAATATGTCGTCTGCAGGGTCGAACTTCAAAATGATACCGATCTCGTGAAAATCCGTTGCCTGTCGAATGTTTTAGGCAGACATACAAACATGCACACATTTAAACAGACAGATGAGATTTATATTATAGATGACATTTCTATTTATTTGGTTTGGTCATTTTTGTTTTACGGCATATCAACCCTTTTTGGGTTATTCACTGCAAAGTCCGCTCATTTTGCTAAATGTTTTTACGCTTCAAATTCTTTATACCTACAAATATTTATTCATGTAGCTTAGTTTGCTTGTTTTGCAGAAGAAATTGCTTTTGGCTTTGCCAAACACAAATAAGCTTTGCAAAGAGAAAGAAAAAAAACATTAATGTTTGATATATTTTTAGACGCCAATATCTTCTGACAGCCTAATCTGGTACCACCAGACTTTTTCATTTATAAAGACAGAAAACAAGGAAAATAAAATATCCGACTTTCTGCTATAAATAATAACAGAAAAACAAACCTTATAAATTCGAGCCTACTGTGTATAAGACATATCTGCCAAATTTATAGATCATTTTTCTTTTCATCTGGCTTTAATTTCATTTTATTCAGCTGTACCATTTCCAAATGAGCAACAGCTTTTTTCTAGTATTTTCCATATATGAAAAAGGTATAGATTATATCGAAATGTCATGAATTAAATCAAGTTCATTTCACATCAGATGATCATTTCCAATAAATATTTCTTAAAAAGAAAGAACGGAACATTGATCTCTAAAATTCTTAACTATCATCATATTCGGTTTAATGTCTGTTTAACATGCTAGCATGTGTTATACAGCTTTTAGTAAATTGACTTCCAAACAAACCTATCCATGACCAGGTCTTTGTAACTCTTTCTTTCAAGTTCATCTCTGCCAACCAACCGTGTCATCTCAACTGTTCTACATCTAATTTACATCCATTCTTCCAATGTAAACATGTTCTACTTCACATGTTTTGCTACTGCATACAAATGACAAGCGTTGCAATAATATATGCTTGGTTAAGAAAAGGGAGAGAACAGAAAATATCTCCAGCCAGAATCAGATTACTCAGGAGATATTCTCTTTGAAGAAAATAAGACCCTCATTAATGGGATGAGTCCTGCTGGAATCCGTTTTGTGAGAAAAACAATCTCCAAAGTCATCTACAGACGAACCTAAGAATGGAAACCAGTCAGATGCTATCCTCAGTGGCTGTCTGGAGCAGCCAACTTCCAGACAACTGAACAGTGACCGCCAATAGAAGGCCAGAGTTAGTCAAGCGACAATTTTATATATGATTTTTTTTTTTTTTTTTTTTTTACTAAAAGTTCTCTTTAAATATTTTTAGAACATTTTTTTGGCATCTTCCGAACATCACCTCTTTGTAAGAGATGATGCTCTGAGTATTACACTAGATATAGAAGACAGTATTTCATCCTCAAAATGGGGATAGAGAATAAAATTAAGTGATTTTAATAAGTTTTCTTTTTATAATGTAGCATTTTAGCATTTATTAAACTAATAAAATTTAATGAGATGGGTATGTTTGCTGATGACACCATATCCATAAGACTCGAGGGGAAACCAAATGTACACATATTTTAGAAAATGACTAAAACCTTACATGAAGACCTCCAATCTGTAGTGAAATGGAGCTGTAAATGTATGGAGACATTCAATGCTGCCAAGTTTCTTTCCTTTAATAATTACAAAAAACCGTCTCAACCACCATCATGGCTAATAATACATTACCTGAAAATAATTCCTTCAAACTCCTTGGCTTAACATTCACAAGCAGCATAAAATTGAAATTGGGCAGGCCACTATTATGTATTGAGTACATTATAATATTCAATAGAGAACTGGCTCTATAATAAATATGAAATCTACATGAATTAAAATATATTTAAGCATGTTTTATGACCAGACAATGCTGGGCGGCTTGCAAGTATATATATCTTTATAAAAAAAAAGATAGGCCACTCTCAACTGCTGAAAAAATAAATGTAAGTATCTAGTTCTCACTGTAGTAAGTTTGTACTGATAGCATAATGGTTAACATGCAAAAACTGTAGGGCTTCAACCTCAACTTGAAGTATTTGTGCAAATGTTTGCAAATTACACACACACAATGAATTTTTTTTTTTTTTTTTTTTTTAATTAGCTCCCTTCCATTTTCAGTAGAATTTCAGCAATAAAAAAACTGACATTCTACTTCCCCCCTTCCATGTTCAGCCTTTACAGTCTCACCCACCAGAAACAGGAGTATCAAAATTAATAACAATTAGAACAATTAGCTGTTCATTTATTTTCTTCCCCACTGAGCAAATTAGGTACAAGGCCGTTTTTTAGTGTGGGGAGAAAAAACCAGCTCCCCCAAGAGGGCACTCTGGCAGGGTCCAAAATTAGCAATTGTCTGATATGAAGGGTTCCCCCCACATTGACCAAATTAATTGACTTAAAAATTAGCAATCGTCCGATATGAACGGTTGCCCCCACATTGACCAGAACTGATTACTTCCTTTTCCACTCCTAGCCCGAAGGCTGAACCAACAGCAGTAAGTAAAAACAACTAATTGCATTTCATTTACTAGGTTCACAATAACCGACCCAATCATACTTATATATTTAAACAAGTTTTAAACCAAGTTGTGCTAATCAGCAGCAGTCACCAATCTCTCATCTCTAATAAGAAAACAGTGCATGCAAAGCCACTTCCTTCCACAAATTGTTTAACATATTTCTAATTGCTTACTGTAATAATTATGCACCCTCATCATTCAATAGATGACTCCATGCTAATGTCATTTACATTGATTCAGGGCAAGTGCAATACTGCATTACTTCCATCACATTGGTAGGAAGAATTATTGGATAAAAATGAGACTGCATTAAAAACAACTGTATGAATACACATGCAAGGTTGTTATTATTGCTCATAACATTGAGCACATTGGGATTTTTGACATGTATACTAATCATGAAATTTATCACAAACAATTAAACTTGGTAATATCCTTCATTAATTTGATACACTACAATCTTCCAAAGCATTTTTTTAAATCAACAAAACTTGAACATTTTAAATAAAATAACTATGATATAATATAAACAGGTTAATGTTATTTATTTATCTATTATACAAATTTGGCCATCTATTTTAATGATCTCATTTCAACTTTTAATATTTTATGCACAATTTTATTTACAATATCAGATATATACAAATCTAATTTTCAGAAATTATTTAATAATACCCTAAAAACATCATTTAAATCATATGTAAAAGACTATGATAGTCAATATTACTTTTCTAAACGGTTTCATAACACCAGATTTTCTTCACATTTATGTATAAAGTCATAGCGCTTTAAAAAAAAGAAACAAGGAAGAGAAAAAAGAAACAAGGAAGAGAAAAAAACAAGGAAGAGAAAAAAACAAGGAAGAGAAAAAAGAAACAAGGAAGAGAAAAAAGAAACAAGGAAGAGAAAAAAGAAACAAGGAAGAGAAAAAAGAAACAAGGAAGAGAAAAAAGAAACAAGGAAGAGAAAAAAGAAACAAGGAAGAGAAAAAAGAAACAAGGAAGAGAAAAAAGAAACAAGGAAGAGAAAAAAGAAACAAGGAAGAGAAAATCCAATAAAAAATAGAAAAAGAAAATCCAAAATGAAATGAACAAAACTAAATGAAAAATCCAGTTAGGTGAGATGGAGGGAAAATCAGTAAATGGAAGACTTATATAAAACATGCAAGAATTAAGATAATTTGAACAGTAAAATTAATATTTTACTCTTCAAATTTTCCACCATCTATGTCTTTTTTTTGTTTGTGTTTTAAATTTCATATGAATTTTATACAACTTCAGTGTTGAATTGAATGTATTTGATGTTACCATTTTAAAGGGGATTATATTTGGTAACTATAATATGTACATTATAGACATAATTTAAAGAGGTCTTAAATACAAGAAGTGGAATTGCTGAAATTACTTTCATTGGCTGATACTGAGCATCTATGTCATGGATAGTTTGTCTTTTTGAAGAATCCAAATAGAAATAAAATGTTAATAACTAATGGTTTGAAAGTTCATTTTTAAGAATTTATATATAGCATTCACTTAGAAACTCCAAAATTATTTTGTCGAATTTCTCCAAATTCTACTATTTGTACTACTAGTAAACACTCGACTAGCTACAATCACTATAAACGATTTCTCCCACTCTCCAACTCTGCCTAAATATAAACGCAGACTTCATGAACAAAGCTTCTTTCCCAGAACTACCCTCAATTAGAACACTATTCCACTGGCATGCTTTCCGGTTGAATACAACATAGTAACCTTCAAGTCCAATGTAAACAAGTTCTTGTTGAGCCATCTCTATAAATAATCAAATTCTACGTAATTTACACCATTAAGGATTACTACACTACCACCTCACATTAATTAACCCTTATCCTCAAGTGACCTTCGAGCCTTGATAAGGGGTGCCTCCAAGAAGAAAAAAAATTTATAGTAAATATCCTAATTATGATACTGAAATAGAGCCTCAACATCCCTCTGCAGGATCTAGATCAAAAGCCACTCAAGAAGCAGGTTTTAAATTAGAAGTTTTAATTCTTCATTATTTTGTCTACTCACAGAAAATTATGAATTTGTTTATAAAGAGATTAAAATAATCTTTAAGTCATTCACTCAAACATTTATCCGAGTCTAAAAAAAGAAAAAAAAGGAGTAGATTGATAATATTAATCACTAAATTGGCATCATCTTCCTTTTCATAAATGAATCTATACATGCTGCAAATATCAATAAATTCTATTGATAGTTTTTCTAAAAACTCAGATTATTTAAAATGTGTTTTCTTTCAATAGTCAAAATTTAATAAGACAACTAATCCATGCCATGACACTGTTGAAAAGTATTTATATTTAAACTGGAATATGAAAATGATTCAGTAATTCTAATCTTATTTCGATTCCATATCCTGGTAAATAAGAAATCAAACGCTTTTTTTTGTATAAAAATATTGGACCCCCCCCCCCCCCGGAAAATTCTAGGCTAATCATAACCCTAACCCCCCCCCCCCGAAAATTCTAGGCTCATCATTGATGAGACAAAATTTCAGTCAGCTAAAGTATTACTACTACTAGTAGTATGAACCGCCCCCTTAAGTAAACACTCCATCAAATCTCCACACTAACGTAATGTACTTGCAATAACCCTTATCCCTGAGTGGCTTCCGGGCCTTGATAAGTGGTGATCACTGTAAAAAAAAAAAAAAAAAAAAAAAGTATGTGTGGTAAAAATGATGTATTTTTTTATTTTATTGCTTTCCAACGAATTTTATAATTAAAATAACTTGAAAAAAATCGTTTTGTTTAGAAATAATATTAATACTTCAATCAGTTGCTTGGATATACATACCCTACCCCTTTAGTGTTACAGACAAAGGAATGCCTATTTATATAGAAACAGGCAATGTGCATTATACTAGATATATTTTCTTTTATGCCTCTTTAGAAAATGTTTACTTTTTGTTTATATATTTATTTACACACACACACACTCCTATAAATTTTCTTTTTGTGTGTATTGATATTGATATCAAAAACTTTTCTATTTATTTAAAAAGAAAATATAACTTAGTTATGGGTCATGGATTTACATTCATCTGCAAAAGATCTAGCTAATTTGCATATTCTTTGAAACATTCATTTTAATTCCTTATTAGTTTTTTCGGTTTTCTAATCGAATCATCATCTTCAGTTAACTATTACATGTTATTATATTCATACAGATATTCTACACGATTTATAGTTGCATAATATTTGTGTAAAAAGGTTATAGTAAACACAAACCTATATATATATATATATATATATATATATATATGTTTAAAAAATTTTGCTTACCAAACTCCTGTCAATTTTTGGTCTACAGACATGAAACTTAATATATGGGGTATTTGAACCCATACAAAACTTTATATCTGTGTTTTAGCCAAGGAAAATCAGTGCAACAGTGTAAAAATTTTTAAAAAGAAATTTGCCAGATGAAGGTCGAACAATGCCATTACGAATATGCATGCGTAACGTAAGAGCTATTGGTTCATGCTTTAATTTTTAGCCTTGCAGCAAACATGTCTTCATAGTTCAGTCAAAGGAAAAAGTAAACTGTAAGCTTTCAGTTTCAATTCTCAATGATGGCGCAAATATATATTGGGTCCTATATAATATAAATACAAAATCTGCATTAATCAAAATATATTTAAGCCTATTTTACGATCGGGCAATGCTGGGCGACCTGCTAGTATATATATCAAATCTAAAACTGAAACAATTTTGATATTTATGAATTTTATTGCTTTTTTTTTTATTTTATATGTATACTTTCCTTCGTTTCACAGATGACTTATTTCATTATGATGCAATAATATCACATTTGCACAAAGTCATTGTTGTATTACTGCCAGATATAGCTTTAACCTCGAAATAGGATTTGTGAATACCTATATAACAAGAATTCTAACTTTTATTTATGTTGGTTAATGACAATTTATGTAAAAAAAAAAAAAAATGTCCATTTACTATCTCGTACAGCTCAGATAAAAAACAAAAAGCAGATGTCATCGATCAGAAACATCTTCACATGCCTAACAAGAATCCAGTGTTAAAGGAGATGATAGGGATAAGATCACAGCAAGAAACAAAATTCAGTTTTTGGAGAATTAACAGAATTGCTAAACAGGTGCTCTTTTCAAATGTAATGTGAACAAGTTCTGGTTGAATCATCCTCTTATATAATTAAACCATACCCCAGCTCCTTTACTGATCAACTACCTTACACCCATTAACCCTTATCCTAGAGTAGCCTTTAGGCCTTGATAAACAGTGACGCCCCCTCCCCAAGTAAAAAAAAAAAAAAAAAAAAAAAAAAAAACCTGGAATGTCAGCCGAAAGTTGAGAAAGATCTAATATAACTGGGTACCACATGGTATGAACTTGAACACCTGGCAATGAACAGAGCAGACGAGAAAAGGATGTGTGGCTGACTCAGCGAAACTTGAAACCGGACGATGAAGTTGATTCTTAGAAATAAATCCAGCCATGGGAAAGTGTTTTTAAACACTTGCAATAATAAATTTTATGATTCAGAAGGAGTCAAGTAGGAAATAATTTTAATTAACAATATTTAAATATTTAAATATTACTGTATATACATAAAAAAAAAAAATATGAACATGTTCACCTTGAGACCACCCTCCCAATTGAAAACGTCTGCTTTTAAGGGCACTAGAAAGATGGTTTCAGGAGCACTCTGGATAAGAATAACATTATTGCATATAAGCGTTTATCTAGCCCAAACTTAAATTCTATTACACTCTCGCATTAAAAAAAAAACAAAAAAAAACGTAAGAGGCTCTGTGATTGGATTTGGGGGTGGGTGGGGGTGTCCTAAGTAGGGAATTGCACAGTAAGATATTTTTTCATATTACATTAAAATTTTTGCATGTTGGTGCAGTCGAGAAAATTCCAAAGGTAAGCGATCCTAGGAAAGAAGCGGATCTGACATTTGAGGACTTTTGAAGTGAAAATTCTGCGGCAAGTCAGGGGTAGAGTTTTGAAGCATTGTATATAATATATTGAGTAAATGCTGGAAATACAGTTAAAATTAGATAATACTTTTTTTCGGGCAATTTAAAGGGATTGGGAACAAAGTGTAATATCAGTTCTGATGCCATACTTAGTCTTTTCAGTCCTCAGTCAGTCAAGGAGAAGTCCTTTTGACCAGGGCAATTTCTACTTTTAATTCCAATCCAGAGTTCTCCTTTTTGGGAGCTAGTTTTTTCCTATATTAAAAACTGATCTTGTGTTTAACTCTGCCCTATTGGGGAGGCAAGTCAATAAGGAATACATTGCTTTGTTTCCAAAGAATAATCTATTGATTTGTTTCAATATAATGCCAAACAATCTATATTAAGAAAACTGATCAGACAAGATATTTGTGCCTGTGTACATGCGGTTTTCTTGCCTATATGTAACATGGATAAATACACATAAAATTAAAATTATTTTTTTTATTATTATTTCGAATATTTATTGAAATAAATATGAAGGGGAAAATTAAAATAAATTTTAAATCTAATTTACAAAAAAATAAAAACTACATTCTCTTTTTCTCAAAATCTTCATATACTTCAATTTTTCCGTTTTGGCAATAACTGATAAATACAATCTATCATAAACAATGATCACAACTTGGTGTTACAATCATTGTTTTCTTTGCATACATTATTTTGCTAAAATCGAATGCATTTGTTTAGCCTAACAGGAAACATTTTGAGAAAAAAAACCAAAAAAACATTCCTCCATTTCAGATGTCTTGTAACTTGTGCTGGGAAATTTAGAGCAGGAAATTTTTATTTTTATTTCCCTTTTTTAAAAGCCTACTGTCAAATTGTTTTAAAGTCAGATCTCTACATTTGGCTGTGGGAGTCTTTTTTTTTTCTTAACAAAAAACAAAATCTTAAGTTCTATAAACAATCCAAAGTCTAAGGTTTGTATTATTAAAACAAGTCTGAAACATTTGAATATCAAATTCAAAACATCTATTCATAAAACACTTAAATACTGGATGGATTTGAAACCCCTATCTAGCAGATTCCATAGGCCATCATTAAGACAATCACCCCCCCCCCTATCTTTTTGATAGAAAAACAATACTTTTCTTCTTTTCCTTTAGTCTTCCTATTCTAAAATGACAAAATTTTTAAAATTTCATTGAAATTATATTTGAATAACACCCAAAAAGTTTTTGACCTTCGGGCCAGGATCACAGTACGGTATCTGTTTTGATACTGCACTTTACCTTTTCTGTCCTAAGTCAGTGGAGAACGGGCCCTTCATGACAGACAATTTTTATTTTTGTTCCTATCCAGAGTTCCCCTTTTTGGGGAGCTGGATTTTCCCCACATTAAAAACGACCATGTGTTTAACTCTGTCCTCATGGAGAGACAAGTAAATAGGAACATCAAGAATGTGGGGGGACATTCTGTGATTGGAAGTAGATATTGCAAATGAATATCTGTTTATAAGCTAATTCTCCTAAAAAAACCAAAAAAACAAAAACATCCAAACATAGTTGCATGCAAAATGTGATTTCCTATAAATATTTTAATCTTTGAGCTATAAACTGGAAATGAAACAGTCTGCTAGAGTATTAACCTACTTATCTACTGAATAGGATGATCTCTTCTTCGACAATAGCACACACTTTGCGAATTGAACTAAAGAGCACAACACGCAGTAAATCTTGGCAACATGGAACTATTTAAAGATCTTATAGTATACCCATATTCACAATAAATAATTTCACAAAATTTTTTTATTTCTTATTACAAAATCATCTATTTATGAGGTAGTAAAAGAAAAGGAGAAATTAACAAACTTTAAACTAGTTAAAATACCTGTACCAGGGCAGGTTCATAAGATGATTGTAACCTTCAACTTTGAGACTCAACTTCAAAATACTTGAAAATCAATATAAAAAAAAAAACATTAAAAATATTACAGTAAACATATTATAGTAAAAACTTTTGGAATTTTCTTCCTGCTCACTGCGTCCTGTGCATATCAGTAGGCAGAAAATTAATTACATGTGAACAAACATCTTGTTTCACAAGTCCCCACTCAAGTTGCTCTCTCCCTCAAAATGGGAACCCTATTCCAGTAGCTTCTTTTGCGTCAGTGGAAATATGCTTTGTTCCAAATGAAGTAAAAAAAAAAAAAAAAAAGGTTGAAAATAGATTACAAATAAAATCTTGTTTTTATCAGTTGAACTTCAAATTTTTAGAATCGATATAATTGAATTTATTTCTTTTTGTGAGTGACATGTTCCTTTAGGGTCATTTAAAAATAAAAAAATGTGGAAATGGTCATGCACCCAAAATATTTTAATGCAATGAAAAAAAAAAAAAAAATGCATAAAAAAATAGTGATTACAGAAGTTATCAGCTTAAAAGTTTTTAAATTTAAGCCTAGACAAAATCTAATTGCGTAGATAAACAGTCAGCTTAGTTTCATTTATTTTGCTTAACCAAAACAATTTCTTGACATACCTTTCAGCTTAACATTGGAGTTAAGATGAGAGTGTTACTCTGGCATCTTCAGTTAAGCATAATAAATTCTGTTTGGAGAAAAACACTGTCTATTGAGCAAGAAACTCACAAAAGAGAGAGATGTGGGAGGGGGAGGGCAGCATGCTAACCTGTGAATTCCACCCAAAATATGTGATCAAAGATAACGTACAGATTTAGCACGAGACAAAAACAGCAATAAATATTTATTCTTAGAACAAGAAAATGCAAAAAAATACCAAAACAGCTACTTCTGTGGTAGAAAAATCAGAGATAATAATCTATTTAAATAAATTATTTTTATTTTCATTTACTGACATGTTTTGGACAGTTTTTCTTACCTTGGCCATTGTCCTTTCTGAGTCTTCTTCAGATATTTTTTGTTGAAGTCTATGACTTTCTTTTTTTTTTTTTTTTTAAATATTAAACTGAACCCTTTATTTCATTTCATACCGTTTTGATATCAGTTGATATTTTACTAAATTCCTTTATAACCATTAGGTTGAATTCACCCAAGAATATCACTTAATGTCTATCCACTAAGCTTTGTGTCCAGTAAAAGAGTCTAAGGTGAATTGGTAGGATTTATAAATCTAATGTCTGGTATGAATTTTATTTACTTCTATTAATATTGCACGTATACATATTGGCCACGCAAGATTGACCCATGCACATCTGCTTAGAGAAGACGAACCTCAGTGTAACCATTGCAATAAAGGATTAACAATCGAAGCATTATTCAAATAATGCAGACCGTCGTGAGTGGTCTGCATTCATCCAGGACGCAGTGCGTGTTCTATGAGAGGAGCCAACTCAACCCATCCTGGGTTTTAAGATTAGAAAAGATTAAATACCCCACCCTTTTTCTTTGAACATTGTAACGCTGGGTATGGGGCAGCCAAACCAGCTGCCAACATTCCACTATTTTTTATTGAAGCCAGCCGAGAGCTCTTTTTAGTATCCTCATCGTTCCCTTAAGTGCAAGTGTCTGGATCTCTTTTGCACTTGGTTCACCAGGAATATTAGTTAGGTAGGACTTCAGGTTCTTCTCCATAAACCCTGTGGCATCTATAATAACTGGTATGATTAGTGCAATAGTCTGTGATCTATGAATGAAATAAGCCTGGTTGAATTAACAATAAAGGTGAAATATCATGGCACACAAGTCAGTTCATGCATTTAAAACTTGTTTTTTTAGCATATGATGATAGTATGACAGATTGATAAAGACAAATTAAGAATGTGTCAACCCTTTTTAGTTCATTTGATGGTGAAACAATAATTATCATAAACAACATTGATCGGTTTATAAATTTTATAGCATATCCATCAGTTGTTGGTTATTTCATGTCAAAATGCAATACTTATTATAAAATATTAATTTTTTTACTAGAATTAAATGGTTCCTATAACATTGATTCTAATTGTTGATGGAAGTCAGGAAAGTATTAAGTACTTATAGCAATATTGGAAATATGACTAATATATACATTTTTTTTTTAATAAAATATGTATTAGTCACCAATTTATTTCATTTAAAACAGAATTTTAAATGTTAAATTTAATCATTACGATATAGTTTGGTCATTAAATTATTAATTGAACCAAATTATCAACTAATTTTATTGCAGTAAATTCTTCCTAATTCTGATGAAATTTTGAACAGCAACAAACCAATTCATTCTTA
Organism: Euprymna scolopes; assembly: GCF_053919585.1. NCBI lineage: Eukaryota > Metazoa > Mollusca > Cephalopoda > Sepiida > Sepiolidae > Euprymna > Euprymna scolopes. The sequence goes on from NC_136494.1 coordinate 116,139,723, forward strand.
ATTTTTTTGAACTACTAACAAGATTAAAGCGATTGGCTTGTTTATAAAGAAAGGAAATGCATTTTAGTGGATTTTGTAATCAAATTATTTCTTAAATAGGATTTTTAATTTTGTTTTATTTTACCCCATTAGTATATTTTATTTAATAAATAATGGATTAATAGGAAATAAAAAATGTTAAAGTCACAGAGACAAGAAATGCACACGTATAGAGATATTTGTCCACCTCATTGAAACATATAGAGGGTTTATTTCTCGAATGCAGCCATTTACAGTAGCCTCATTGATTAGCGCGCTGAGAATTGGAGTTAACTATAACTTGTTCTGGAGGAGAACGGGTTTCAAATCGTGTCACTGGCTTAAATAGTAATGCTTACACTGATGATTTAAATGTAGATAATATCAAATGTATATATATATATACACACACATACATACACTAGCAGTCCACCTGGCATTGCCCGGTCGTAAAATATACTTAAATATGATATTTTGATTCATGCAGATTACGTATTTATATTACACTATTGGGAGTACCCGGCGTTGCCCGATGTTAGGAAGTGTGTATTGAACACACAAAAAAGTGTTAATAGGCAGGCAGGCTCGAACTTGTGATGAGCGTTGCCCGGGTGTTTGGGAAAAGAAAAAAAAAGTGTTAGTAGGCAGGCAGGTTTGAACCCGTGACGTGAAGGCAGAAAAGAAAATGAAAGAAAACATGAACTTTCACCACTACGCTATGAAGCCATAGGAAGTGGAAAGCATTCAAATTTAGCAATGCAAATCAAAAAGTTGACTTACTAAGTGAATGCAGAAATGAACGTAGGCTGAAGGTCTGTTCAGCTTTGTTTTCCCACGATGTTGGGGAAAAACAGCTCCCCCCAAGAAGGGGGAGCTCTCCAAATGAATAGCAATTGTTTGATATGAAGGGTTTTCCTCACATTGATCAAAGCTAATTGTTTTTCTAGAGGTCCTGGCCGAGAAGGCCAGCGACTGACGTTTGTTGCTATTAGTTTCGCTTTTATATGAAAAACAAACACGTGAGACGATGGAATAGCGTGAATTTTATAAAAGTCGATCAAAATAAATTTAGATACGACGTCCCTTCGCAAATCGTAAGATATTATGATCTAGGAGTATATAAAAAGTTCTAAGAAATAGCACCCCTCCCTCCTGCCCCGAAAAGCCCGGCAAAAAAAAAAAAAAAAAAAAAAAGAGCCTTTGCTGGACATACAAAGACGCTTGCGGCCATTTTATCTTTTATATATATATATATATATATATATATATATATATATATATATATATACACACCGGCATTGCCCGGGTGTTTATCGGTGTAAAAGAAAAAAAAAAAGTTTTGGTAGGCAGGTAGGCTTGAACCCAAACCCTTGATGTGAAGGTGGAACAGAATGTGTGAAAAAAACTGACATCTTACCGCTCAGCCACAACGGGACCGGAACTGAAAAGCATTCTAATTCAACGAGTAAAAAGTTAAGTGATAGGTGCATAAATTTAATGAGGTCAAACATCACGCCATAGGGGAAACTTGACTTTCGCTGCAAGTCAGTTTCCCCCAAGATGTTGGGAGAACTAGCTCCCCATAAAAAGGGGAGTGTCCAACTGAATTGCAATTGTTTAATATGACAGGTTTTGGCTGCATTAATCAAAACTCATTGCTTTCTGGATGTCTCCAGCACGAGTGCCAGGGAGCTTCGTTATTCTACAGATTCAGTTTTGCTTATACACAGAAAAGCCAAACAAACACGCGAAGAGTAAAAAATATTGTGAAAATAGCGTGTAAAAATCGCCCAAATAAAAGATACGCACAATCTCATTTTGTGAATCGGAGATATTATATACTACTTAGATTATTATAAGTTCCAAGAAACAGTGAACACCCGAGCCTTTGCCGGATATACAAAAAATGTGCACACACTAACACACACTTTGCCTTTTATATATATAGACTAGCGGCGGTTCCCAGCCTTGCCCGGATGTGTGTGTGTGTAGAAAAAAAAGTTTTGGTTGGCAGGTAGGCTCGAACCCAAAGCCTTGAGGCGAAGTCAAAAAAGAAAACGTGACATGTTACCGCTACGCTAAGAGGGCAGCAGAAATGAGAATTGTTCCAATTAAACGATTAAAAAACGCAGGTGCATGAACGAACGTCTGCTTTTCTAGGTCAAACATCACACTATAGAGAAATGAAATCACGTAGTTAATTCTGGCTTCCAGCCAGCTGCTCTATTTGTTTGTTTCCCCAAGGGGAAAACCAGCTCCCTAGAAAAAGGGGAGTGTCCAAATGAATAGCAATTGTCTGATATGAAGGGTTTTCCCCACATTGATCAAAGCTCATTGCTTTCTGAATGTCGCAGCATGAAAGGCCGAGAACAAGACTTTGCTTTCGTAGTTTCGCTTTTATGTACGAAAAACACAAACAACCATGCGACAGAAAGAAATAGCACAAATTTTGTAGCATAAAAGTCGGTCAAATAAAACATAGACATGACCTCCTTTCGTAAATCGGAGATATTATAATCTAGGTAGTATATAAAAGTTCTAAGAAATGGTACCCCCCGAAAAAAGCCTTTGCCAGACACACAAAAAAGTGCACACACACACATTTTTGCTTTTAGATAGATTGGACCCAATATATAGTAATGATTTAAAAAGTTAAAAAAAAATTTTTTTTTTTAAATTAAAAAAATAAAAACTACTGCGCCATCACTGAGAATCAACACCAAGATTTACGATTTACCTTTTCCTTTGACGTTAATGCCCGAGCTATGAAGGCATGTCTGCTGCAAGGCTAAAAATTAAAACATGAACAAATAGCTATTACGTTATGCATGCATATTCATAATGCCGTCGTTTGACCTTCACCTGGCAAATTCCATTTTTTTTTTTTTGCACTGATTTTCTCCGGCTAAAACCCAAATATAAAGTTTCACATGGGTCCAAATACCCTGTATATTAAGTTTCATGTATGTAGACCAAAAACTGACAGGAGTTTGGTAAGCAAAATTTTTTAAACAAATATATGCATACATAAATATATATAGAAAAAAGTTTGTGTTTACTATAATCTTTTTACGCAAGTATAAATCATATAGAATATCTGCATGAATATAATTACACATATTAGTTAACTAAAGATGATCATCCCATAAGAAAATAAAAAGACTAATAGAGAATTAAAATGAATGTTTAAAAAATATGCAAATTAGCTAGATCTTTTGCAGATGAACGCAATTCCATGACCCATATAGAGTAGAAACCCAGGATACGGTATTAAAAATTAGTAACAAAATACAGTACAGTATATAATACACATGTATATAATCAAATAACATCATAAATAACACTATAAGGCGGGGCGAATGTCATAACCAGGGGCTGGAAAAACATCATATTTCACTCTTCTAATTTGTATCTGATAAATCATCATCCAAATTGCAAATAACGAAAGAAACATTAAAATTAAAATGAGAAAGAATTGATTTTGACTTCTTGCAGGATTCTGTTTCATGAAACTCTTTGGCTAACATCTTGGCGACGTTTATTTCCACCAAAGTAATTCCTTGACAGAACACAAAACACTTTTCTCACCACATCAAATACCAACCAGATTTCTTTTTCACAGCTGACAGCAGTCCTTTTTTTCCTTAGCCAGAGTCAGTTGAACCTTTCTATTCTATAATCCTGCTGATTACAATATGGTTGTCTTCAAGTCTAACGTAAACAAGTTTTTGATGAGCCGTTTCATATAAGTTAACAAATTTACCAAATTTCCTTTACTAACGATTACTATATTGTCCAATTTCTACTGTACACTCTTTAACCTTTATCCTCGAGTGGCCTCAAAGCCTTGATAAGTAGTGATGCCTATGTTAAAAAAAAAAAAAAAAAAAAAAAAAAAAAAAAAATTTAATGAATGACCAATTGAAAGGCAGCAACAGCTACTGTTGAGATTTCTCCAGGATCGTCCAAAGATCAAAAATTCAATCTTATAAAAAATTAAGAGCAAAATATTCTTAACATAGAACAATTCAATCTGGACATTTAGCAAAGACAATGCGATGACAAAATTCAGAGTGAAAGACTAGTGAAAATTCTATTTTAAATATAAGCTGAGGGACAGACAGATCCTTTTAAAGAGATGCTTAGACACATGTATAAATTTTTAATTTTTTTTTTTAAATTCTAGTCAAACATCTGTGCCCTCCTCCATTAAAAGACATAAGAATCAGTAAATCCTTTGTCAGAAACAGTAGAACTGAAATTCCTCATTTGAGGCCCTGAATTAAGTACAAAAATCCAATGTAGTAAAATTATAAATTTGAGAATAAAAAAAAAATCTATAATCATCGGTTAATGTCTGTTTATCATGCTGACATGTGTTGGATGGCTTTGAGAAATTAACTTCAAAACTAATCTATCTCTGTTAGGTCTTTATTTATCCCTCTTTTTCTCAAGTCCAGCTTTATCACTTCCTCCCAGATTTTTCTTGGTCCAACCTTGCTACCTCAACTGTTCTACATCTATACTAACCTAAGAACTCTCATCCATTCTTTCATCATGCTTATACAATCGAAGCTTGCTTCTTGTTCTGCACATACCCCCCCCATAATGTCCATAGTTAATCTATCCGCAACATTATATTTAAATAAGAACATCTTTGCACAGCACCCATTTATTTCAATGTTTTTCATTTGTTTTTTGTTTTTTTATTTTCTTTGCATTAAAAACCGACCATGTGTCTAGCTCTGTCCTCAGTGGGATTTTTTTTCAATATTTGTTATAAAAAAGTTTTGTAAATAAAGTTATGTATGTTTTTATATTTTGTTGCTTAAACATTTTTGCTTAAAGTTTCTAAAAAAACAAAAAAAAAAACGTTTTGTAAACAAATCTACAAAGGTAAACGAATGTAAAAAAGAAACCAGTATCGATCCTACATGTATCTTTTTAGTCGTTTCTGATTTTGGGGATGCCTTAGGTATAATTAATCCAAATTACAAATATAAAATTATCAAGTAAGCTATTTTTTGTTTTTATTTATATCAATCTCTTCCTTTAGTCCACTCTACTCCTTCTCAAGGCCTGTAATACAGGAGAACTCAGACTTGATCGAGTTGTTTGGAGGAAATAGTGGGTTTGGTACTCATCTGCATTTAAAAAAGTATTCTATCTGGTTTTAACAACAATGTTCCTTTACGGTATTTTTATGTTTTTTTTTTTTTCACCTTTACCCCAAACAAGACATATCGCAACTTGGACATAAAAGGCTACTAATTGGGACCATGCCCAAGAAAGATTAACAAGATGTTGGTTTAAGTGACATTTGAACTTTTGCATATACGTACAGTCTGGTAAGTCAGAACACTAGTGTTGATTGGCCAAATAAAAAATTTCATGGATAAGGACCGTTATGTATTCATTAAGACAATAACCTTTATCCCTGAGTGGCTTCCGGGCCTTGATAAGTGGTGACCACTGTGTAAAAAAAAATTAAATAAATAAGTGCACAGTTTGATGTCAGTATGTGAACTGTATATACAATTATTCACAAGAAACTGAAGATGCAGAAGATTTGCACAAAGTTTGTCCCAAGGATGCTCAGAAAAGATCAGAAAGATGTTATCATGACAGCAGGGAGATGGTCGAGCTGATCAATTCAGATCCTGCAATTCAGACCTTGCTCCGTGTGACTTTTGGTTATTCCCTAAGTTCAAGGAAAACCTTAGAGGCTGTCGTTATGAGACAATTGAGGAGATGAAAGAGGCTGTGACGAGGGCCATTGACACGCTCACACAAGAGGACTTCCATACATTGTTGGAACAGTACAAGTGCATTGCAGCTGAAGGAGATTACTTTGAAGGGGATTAGAGTTTCATGTGTGTACTATTAATAAAAGTGGCCATACGAAAAAAAGTCTGGAATCTTATTTAAGGCACCTCGTATATTTCAGTCATTTTGTTTTTATAAAGATGGGTTGATTTATTTTATAGCATATCAAACCTTTTCAGTTGTTAAATGGTGAAATACAATACTTGGGACTCATTGCATACGATTATAAACACACGTTTCTATTTTATCCCTAACAGCATCCGCAACCCCTTCTCATTGGTAAGATAGAAATTGTGGGTTTGTACCTTTTTTTTTTAATGTTATCAATGCATAATTTACAGTTAAAAACAATCTAAAACTTCATTAAAGATAAAGATTAAATGTTTTTAGATGTGAATAAAATCACGACATGAGATTGAGAAAACGCAAGTCGTTATCTTGAAATTGCCTGAAAAATGTGCATCCTGTTTACGTTGTAATTTGAAACAATTTTGTTGTTAGAAAAAGAACAAGCAAAATGTTAGATCAAACATTAACTGAGGCACAAACTAACTTACAAGCAGATATGAAGGATTAGAAGGCAACATTTTTTTTTTTTTGGGGGGGGGGGGGATTTGAGACCTTTTTTTTGGGGGGGGGGAAGAACCCCTTTACTTCAGAGTTAAGGCATAAGTTTTTGAAGCAGCAAAGAATCAAGGTTTTTAAAACTGACTTCTGGGTCTGATACCTCCTCCCCTATGCTCCCCACATCCTATGAGGTGGAAGTTCAGAGTCTGCAATCTTTGCCAGAGTTCAAAATCGGACAGTTTCTTTTTTCATCTAATATCTAAACTCTGATAAGACCTTCTTCATTAGATAACTCACTTAACATTACACAGTAATACATTTGCTAAATGGAGCCAAATTATAGCATTGAAATTGCAAATAAAAGATCTTAAGCAAATAATAAACTTAACTACTGAAAATGTAAGAAAAATTAAACAAGTTTTTTCTTTGTTTTGTTTTATAGCATATCAACCTATTTTGGGTTATAAAATTATAATCCTGAAATTTGGGGAAAAGGTTTTATGCTTAAAGTTCTTTATATCTTTAAATATTCATTGTGTTTGGTTTTCCTGTTTTGTAGCTGAAAATGATTGTTTTGCAGAACGAAAGAAAAACAAAAAACAAAATGCTACATTACTGTTGGATACATTTTAGGCTAGGAAAAAAAAAATCATCCAAGAAATATAAATTATTAAATACATCCATTCAGTGATATAATCAGAGCCTAGTTGTTTTCTGGATTCTTTGGGTTTTTTTTTCTTCCTTCATTTTTCTAACGGTTAAGTTTCATAAAACCTGTTGCACACCAAAAATTTGCAGCAATATTACTAAGAGAGAGAAGAGTCGGATATGAAACTTTGATTAGAATTTGACTTAAGAATGAACACCAAATGAATGTTTATCAATAGATTTATATCTCTACATTTCCAAAAGTAAAAACATTATTTCTTAAAAAACGAAAAGCAGCCGTAAGTGCTATTGATAACCTGTGTCCAAAGAGATTGTCTCAAATTTCTACTTGTCGCTTGCAGCTTATTGGTAGTTACACAAGTTAAAAGCTAACATTAGATAATATAAAAATAAAAATAGTGTTTATTCAGGAGATAAGCTCAATTATACATTCATAATTACAGTTGGGGGTGGTAAATTGGGCATTAATTAGTCGAGCCCAGGAAAAAGTGGAGCCAAGCTTCAGTTAGATCATCAAAAATAAATGTTTAGAGAGCAGGTCAAATGTTTGTGTGTATGAAGACAAATTGAACTTTAACTTCAAATTTAATAAAATATACCCAAAACCAATGTTTTGGGTATATTTTAAGCAACAATTCCATTTAAACTTTAAATGATATTTTTTCCTTTTACGTTTTTGTAAATACAGGATTTATTTCCCTCACATGGCATGAAGATGTGACAAGGTTATGAATATGCAATTTGAAAATCCAGTACTCTAGAGAAAGAGCAATCTGGTCTGCAAAAAATACCTGGACATTTCCGTTAGCATTGCTCAGCAAAAGCACTTCAGACAATTAGCAACAAACCAAGCCATGGGCAAAAAGGTAAAGCTCGGTAGGGTGAACCTCCTAGAAGTGCACAGGACCTGAACCATATCTCAGCCAACAGAGAACAAGCCACCTCAACAATGGCTCTTACTCTCTACCAAGTATTTAGGACAAATTTTACTTTTTTTTTTTTTTTTTTTTTGCATAAAATAACTCTTAATTGTATCATCAGTATCAGCTAACTGAGGATTATACTTGCAATCTCCAGAAATGTCACTCAAAATGGATTATTACTTTGCATTTTTATCTGTTGTACTACAGGCCTATGTGGTCCAACAACCAAAGGTTACACAAATAAACAGTGAAGATGAAAACAATAATACAAATAATCAATCCTCATCTCAAAAATTCAGAAACCTAAAATTAGATGAAAACATTTCTATAAGACATCAGAATTTCATTGCTCTAATTCTTTTTTCATGTTGCCACAACAGTCTGGCCGATCTATTTCTATGACCTTCTATTGAAATAGAATCAGAAATCTATAAATCAATATAAATTATAGATCTGACGGAGTGACAAACTTTTAAAATAACAAAAAGAATGCAATGAATTGTCTGAATAACTCTTGAAATGTAATTAACATCTCTATTCTCTCTGCTAACCCTTTTTCCTTTATTTGAAATGACAATGACTCATCCAAAAAGGCTTAGATGTTAATTGATATTTCACATAAATCTTACTTCAAAGAGTTTCATAAATGGAATTATTTGAAGAACAAGCATCAATAACATGCAATGTTTAAAACCATGGAAACAGCAGAATAAATAAGCAACAAAGTTTATTCCTGTTTCTTAATTTTTGAGATGAGGATTGATTATTCATATTATTTGGATTCTCCAGAAGCACCAGTGGCGTAGCGGATAAAATACTTGGTAAAATTCAGTTGTAAATTACATTCTCAGTGAGGATGACAATCAAAATGCAACTGCGAATTATTAGTATTATTTGGATTCATCGGACTACTGTTCTCATCTTGAGTGTCATTTTCACAACGTTTCGGTCGATGTAACCTCCGATCTTCTTCAGGTGTATCTTGTCAAACTCAGGAATTTGGACAGAATTTCGAGCGGAACCCTTTATTTACTTCTCGGGACTACTTTCTACCTCATTGATCACTTACCTTTTTATTTTTGTTCTGCATCTCTGAAAATCATATATTGCTAGAATTTTAAATAAACTGACAATTATTAAGGTAATATTTTTATTAATAGTATTGACCCAGAGAGATATTAATTTAAAAGAAATACTATTAACAGTAAATTATAGATTGTGCCACGAAATTTCTATGGGCTCCAATACTATTTTTTTTTAATTTTGAAAAAGTTAAAAACTTTTTTGTAAATGTTTTTAATAAAAAAAAAAAAAAGAAAAAAAAAAAGGGTAACCAAACTGTCCAATTCATTATTTTAATGAATTAAATTAATTTTGTCAATGATAATAAATTACAAATTCTATCATATATTTTAAATCAGATTTTTTTTATTCAGCTTCCTGAATGGACATTTTTAATGTCATGACCTTGTTTCATTATTTAATACACTTCGCAAATGACATCATAAAATACTTCATAAGCAGTCAGTGGAAATTCAAGTTAAAATACTTGCAGTTTGAAAATATTGAACAAAAAAAAGAAAAATAATTTCACTGTTTGAACTTACGAGTCAATATTTTTGCTCCTCTCCGTTTCATTAAAAAGTCTGAAATATTAAGACAAATATTGATTTGTTAAGAGTTGCAAATCCCTCCCTCTCCTTATGTTGCGTTTTCATATTGTGTGAAAAATGCAAAAACACAGATAATTTATTTTGCTGTAAACAAAATTAAAACCATTTGTATTGAATAGTTATAAAACTATTCAGAGTTATCTGGCATTGCCCCTAAAGCTTAAACAAAATAGAAGAGTTAAAAAAAGAAAAAAAAAAAAAAAGAAAAAGAGAAACAGCTTTCTTTTAAAATTATATTTCTGTTCTATTCTGTTCTCGGTCAGTGAAGGTGAAGTCTTTCTAGACTAAGGCAATTATATTTTTGTACCCATCCAAAATGCTTCCTTTTGGGGAGCTAGATTTTCCCTCACATTAAAAACCGACCTTGTGTTTACTTTGCCCTTGTGGACAGGCAAGTAAATACGAACATCTTGACTAAATACCTCTAAACAAGGAAATTGTCAAACAATTTTATAGCTCTGAAAAAATTACAGTTCATGAAGGTGTGGGAGGGCGTTAAGGAATTTTTTATTTCTTTTTAGGAGACCAATCTATTTACATACATTTATCATTACCCACCTCCTAACACTGCAGCTAAAACATTAGGCCATTTTCATGTGTGGAATTTAACTCTCTCAAAAAGGAGGCATTTTGGATGAAGGCAAAATTTACTGTGATCAGATCTGTCAGTATTCTCTGGTAAGAGCTTCTCAGACGAACAGCAATACCCCACATGTATACATATACACTCGAGATAATGCCAGAGAGGATAGCTTAGGACTGAACTGGAAACATTAATTCATTCTGTGCGTTGTTGTGTTTCCTTGGATATGGCCATTTGGTAAAACCGTCCATCTGTAGTCAGCACATTTATGATATGAGCAATATCTGATAAATCATTGTTGATAAATTTCTCTGATCTATGCCAATAGAGATTAAACTTATTTACTGTAATCTATTATATAAAGGGTAATTTTTTTTTCTTCTAAATTTTATTTTGTTCTAGTTCGGGATGGGAAACATTCACCCACTATCTCATACATTTTTTTTTTTTTTACATAGGCATCACCACTTATCAAGGCCCAGAGACCACTCGAGGATAAGGGTTAAGAGTGTACAGTAGTCAATTGAACAATATAGTAATTGTTAGCAATAGAAATTAGGTAAATTTGTCAACTAAGTGGAACAGCTCATCAAGAACTTGTTTACATTGGACTTGAAGATAACCAGATTGTAGTCAGCTGGAAAGCAGGAGAACGGAAGACAGTTCGACAGGCGTGCAGTTATAAGAAAGAAGCTTTTTTCATGGAATCTACGTTTAAGTTTAGGCATAGATAAAGTGTGGGGAGAATTATTGATTGTGTTTTCAGCTAGACGAGTGTTTCTTGTGAAAGTTTGGCGAGGGGAGGGACCATAGATTGAAGCTCAGTCGAGCACTTGCCATGAAAATAACGATAAAGCAGACAAACGAGCAACATCTCTTCTGTGAGATAGAGGTTGCAGAGAAGAGAAAAGGACATCTCCTATGAGTCTGCAAAGTCTATTTTGAACTCTATCAAGTCCTTTCTAGCAGCTCCTGTCCAAATGTGGCAATACTACTCCATCCTTGGACGTACCTGGCTCTTATATAGATCTTTTTAAGATTCTAACCATCCCTTAAAGCACAAGTGTTTGAATCTCATGCACTTGGTTCACCGGGTATATTTGCCAGGAATTTTTTGAAATTATTCACGAGTCCAGTTGCTCCTATAATAACTGGAATGATAGAGATCTTCCTAAAATTACAGTTTATTTTCATATTGTACATAAGACCCCCCCCACTTAGTTGTTTAAGTGTGTATATGCCCAGATAAAACTAAAAGCTACAAAATAAACACCAACAATTGATCTGCAGTTTATAGGTTACATATTTTCACACACACACACACATATATACCTACAGTTTTATTTATATAATTAATCTATACTCTTGTAAATTTGGATTTTTTTTTTTGTGTATTGATATACATATTAAAACCCCCCTTTTTCTATTTATTTAAAAAGAAAATACAACTTTGTTATATATGGGTTGTAGAATTGCATTCATATGCAAAAGATCTAGCTAATTTGCATATTCTTTGAAACATGCATTTTAATTAATTCCCTATTAGTTTTTTCGGTTTTCTTATGGGATGATCATGTTTAGTTAACTATTACGTTTAATTATATTCATGCACATATTCTACATGATTTATATTTGCATAAAAGGGTTATAGTAAACACAAACCTCTTTCTATATATATTTATGTATGCATATATATATTTGTTAAAATTTTTTGCTTATCCCGTCAGTTTTTGGCCTCAACATGAAACTTAATATACAGGGTATTTGAGTCCATGTAAAATTTTATATTTGAGTTTTAGCTGGTGAAAATCAGTGCAAAAGTGTAAAAATATTAAAAAGGAAATTTGCCAGGTGAAAGTCGAACGCCGGCATTACGAATATGCATGCGTAACGTAATAACTATTGGTTCATGTTTTAATTTTTAACCCTGCAGCAAACATGTCTTCATAGCCCAGGCATTAACATTAAGGGAAAAAGTAAATCGTAAGCTAAATGATTCTTGGTGGTGGCACACGAGTCATTTTTTTTAAAAAAAACTTTAAATCTTTACTATATATTGGGTCCAATATAATATAATAAATACGATATCTGCATTAATCAAAATATCATATTTAAATGTATTTTATGACTGGGCAATGCCAGGCGGCCTGCTAGAATACATTTAAAAAAAAAAAAAAAGCAACTTGAAACCATTTTTAATGCAATACAGAAATTTTTTCACATTCTTCTGACCGTGACTTAACGTTTACTCATTATCTGTGTAGGCAAACACAGTATCAAAAAACAGTTTATAATTATTTTGAAGAGAAAATCTTCAAAACCCAGTATGATTTAGATGTCTACAACATTAAGATATTTGGTAAGAGAAGACATTCCTGATTAGGATAATTTTTATTTTTGTCCTATCCAGAGTGCTCTTTAGTGGAGCTGTCCACCACCCCATATAACTATGTGTCCAACTTTGCTTGTAGGGAGACAAGTAAATAGGGATCCATGAGAATTACACCATCAATGCCCATTTCCTCCAAATCTTTATATCGCACTTTAAAGATAGATAAAGAAAATTAGGATTAACTACTTTACTAGAGAGAAGAAAGGAAAGCAATTTAATTAAAATTTTCAAAATAATTAACAGCATTCTTGTACCATGAAGAATCCAGTAATTCATTTCCAAAATTACTATTTCAGGTTCTTTATATCTTCAAATAATTATGTTGTTTGATTTGGTTGTTTTGTGGAGGAAAATTGTTGTTTTTGACTTTGCAGAACATGATTGAGTTTTGCAAAGAGAAAGTGAAAAAAACATCAAGGTTTGGTGCATTTTAGACCAGAAAGCCAGTATCTTCAGACAGCCTGATCTGGTAACACCATGTAAATTGATACTCGATTAAGCGCTGAATTAAGATGAAAAGTGAGATGCCCAAAGAGGCATAACGAACACAGTTATCAGCATAAACGTAGTGATAAAGCTGTAGTACAATATTTAAAATATATATATATATATATATATATACTAAACAGATCAACAAACTTAGTTTGAAATCAATTATCATCCTAATATGTGGTAAAATGACTCAGCAGTTGTACACTTGAGACAAGACCATAAGTCTCTCGAGCTTTTAATCGGCAGCTTGAAACACTCAATCAAATATTAAAGTGCATACCATTGTGTGCCATGCAAAAAAAAAATTCCAAAACAGTAGAAAATGTTGACCAGAACACATGACCAATAGCAAAAACAAAATGTGGGAGAGATGTGAGAAGAGGAGGGGGCAGAGAGATTGTTTTATAAGGGATAATATAATTTGTTTTTATTGTTATTATATTTTTAAAATCATTCATTATCAGTTTGAGGGCATAACATCCTAGTTTTTGTTTCCTTGTGTTTATGTATCCCTGAAAACAAATGAGAAACAATAGCAACACTCCTTTACAATCAAAGTCCATTTAAAATGTATGTAGTGTTCGCCTTTTACCAATTATACATTATGAAAATATTTTTGCCAACAATCCTTCCACTAAGACGGACTTGCTTTTTAAAAACTGTCTGCGCATTTTTATTCAGACCTCCCCCCTCATCCCAAACTCTCCGCTCCTGAGCATTTAAAACACAATGAAGCTAAGAGAGAAATGTCCGCTAACAAGCAATTACCATCAACCAGTTAAATAGCGTGTAACACTGAAATCTAATGATTATTTTTTTAAATAGGTGCATAGATGAAAGCATTGGTGTATAAATATATGCGGAGAAACTGAACACATTCTTACATAAAACTATAACTGTATTTTTGCAACTACCTACGGTTATTGTTAGGTAGTTTTGTTTTGCAGCATATCAACCCTTTTCGGGTTATTTAATGACAAATCCTGTAATTTTAGAAAAAAGATTATGTTTCAAGTTCTTTATATCTTCAAATATTTATTCATGGTGTTTGGTTTGATTGTTTTGTAAAGAAAAATTGTTTTTGTTTTTGGAGTTTCAGAATATGATTAAGTTTGTAAAGAGAAAAAACCCCAAAAAACAATTGCATCAATGTTTAATGCATTTAAGTTAGAAAACCGATATTTTCAGACAGCCTGATTTGGTAGCACCAGGACATGCTGTTATGGATATAAGATTATTAAATGTAATTATCTGTGTATAACAAACATGCTTCCTTCTTCTGAAGAATTCTCCTAATATGCATTTCGAAACTAAAAGTCGCAGAGCGGCACTAGGGGCCTCAAATGATTTGATCTTTTATGGATCATCCTTTTATGGGTCTTTAACCGGTTTAAATAGTTTTTAAAGGGTTAAAAAGGAGTCTAAATTGAAAAAATCGTTATACATTTTGTACATTCTTCTTAGTTTATTTTTAATCAGTTCATATGCGTGTCACGTTGGTACAGTGGTAACGTCACCAGCTTTGAACGATACAGTTTTGCTTTCGGTTTCGGTTCTAGCTGATGACACCCAAAAATATTTTTTTTTTTAATTATTTTATTTTTGAAATCTTTTATTTTTGAAATCACGTCCATAATACAAAGTCCGGACAAATTAAAATATCATATTTAAGTGTATTTTATGACCGCTAGTTTTGTATACACAGGGCTCTACATTGCGAGTGAAACAATCACATTTGCAAGTGATTTTTCGAAGTGGTGACTAGAAATAATGAAATGCTTATCTTTTGGCGATTGTATTTTTTTCACTGACAATCTTCCAAAGCTCACTGAGTAAAAAATATCTTCAACTTTTTTTTATATAAAACGAACAAAGTTAAATTTTTTAAACAATAAAAGTTTAATAGAACAATATACTTTTAAAACAAAGACTGTTTAAAAATATTGGAAGTAATTAGAATGTTTATACCTTCAAGTATCAATATAAAATGTTGTATATTTAGAACTACATTTAAAAAAAAAAACAAAAAAAAAAACAGAAAAATCTTTACGATATAGTTACTCATCACAGAACTAAAATGTCATATTCTAAAAATCATGTGAGTCTTCTATTTGGCTAGTAAACGAAAAATATTTAGTTGTCAAAGATTAATTAAATTTTGTAGAGCCCTGATACAGCAGATCAATGTCAAGACTCATATTTTGTACAGCAAGGATAATGTAATAGTCATCCCTTTATCTAAAAAAATAAAATAATTCATGGAAGATAGTATAACTTAAATACAATATAAATAAAAAGATATTTTAACTACATAAGTTTAGACATTTTATGTTGTAAGAAAATTAGTATTAATCCAATCTAATAGTGCTCGATATAAGGTATTTGAGATAAACTCAATAATTCTTGGATTTTTTTTTTTTTTTTTTTTTTTTTTAGATGGTTGTATTTTTTTTTTCTTTTTTTATCGAAATCGTTCCAGGCAAGGTATGAAGCCACTTTATGTAAGGAGTTAAAATAAAAATAAATACTTCAAGGTCAAAACCTTGCCATCGATAAGTGTTAGATGGAATAGATTCTGATCCAGAAAACAGCAATCCTTCCCTCTTTGTCAGAAACATAGCCTATGGAATAAAAGGAAGCGAGAGTTACAAGGCTGCCGAAAGTAAACCCATTTTCTACTATCCTTGGAATATCAACTCTTTTCATATCATTTAGTGGCAAATTCAATTGATTTTGCAGAACATACAGTTTGGAAAAGTGAATGAAAAAAGAAAAAACGAAAACATTAATGTTTAGCGCAGTTTAAGGTCAGAAAGCCTGTATCTTCAAACAACCTGATTTGGTAGCACCTATTTTCATGTCAAAACTAATGTATTTCAACAAATGACTGTTTCTGTGTATAATAGTATTGGTGGGTTGAGAGCTGGAGATCACTGACAACTGAAAAGCAGCAGCATATTGGAAGGGAGTGATCTAAATCATGATTAACGCCAGAATAAATAATTCCGGATTTGCCGAAGCCATGACTAGTAAGAAGGATCTGACCAACAAAATTTGTAAACAAAAAAAGAGGTGTGCCAAAATACAGGCACGGCAATGCAGACCTAAAATATGTCAATTCATGTATCAAAATAATAGAAATTTGAGAAGCTATTTATATACAATTTTTGGCTTTGTTTTACAATCCACAGATTCGGAAAAGTAGTCAAAATTCAAATACATAACAAATAAATGTTATCAAAGGTTCAAAGGTACTCTTTCTACCTACCTGGAAATTTTTTAGTGGTTTTGCTCACTTTAAAATGTTTAATTGGTTCAAAAAAGAAAGTTTCTAGAGTTTATGCGAGAGCAAGAAAAATGGCCACGCTCTTGACTCGTAAAATTCTAAATTAAAAAAATGACATAAAACTAAAAAATTATACAAAATACTGTTAGAAGCCCACCCAATGTATGTCACAGTAGCATATATTGGTGGGTTTCTAACAGTATTTTGTATAATTTTTAGCTTTAACTACTTTTCAAAACTTTAAATTTTATGAGCTAAGAGCACAGTCATTTTTTTTTTTTTGCTCTCATATAAATTCTAGATACTTTGTTTTTCAAACCGATTAAACGTTTTAAAGTGAGCTAAATCACTAAAAAATTTTCCAGATAAGTAGAAGAGTTACTTATCTTGTCTTTTGACTAGTTTTTCGAATCCCTGGATTGTAAAACAAACCCCAATATTTTGATATACATTAAAACATTACCAGAGCAAATTTCATTAGTTTCATTACATTTGTTTCAATTCATACTATATTAAATTAAGCTTTAAAAAATATCTAAAAGTAATGAGACTCCTCGTTAACATCATGTAGTTACAGTGTGTGTGTGAAATTTTGTTTGAAGGATAAAAATATCCAATAGAATACGTTGATATAGATAGGAATAAAATAAAGTAAATAGAGCAACAAAAAAAAAAATCATGATTCGCTTGTGTTAATATTTTCTGTTCTTTAATTTTTTAGATGAGGATTCATAATTTGTATTATTTGAATAATTCGAACTACTGTTCTCATCTTGAGTGTTATTGACACAACATGTAACCTCCGACTATCTTCAATGTACCTTGTCAAACTTGTGAATTTCAAACAGAACCCTTCATTTGATCAATGGGGGTAACATACTCTTGTTTCGTTTAGCCATGACTGGGTAGATGTCCTAAGTAATTCACAATTGTATTTTTTGAGTGTCATCCACACTAAGGATTGAACCTTCAACAAGATGTTGGGACATAAAACTTACCCAAAGTGTTGTGCGAATAACACTCATGATAAGAACAGTAGTCTGAATAATCCAAATATGAATTAATGTTTTTTGTTCTTTATGTATTACCTTATTCCTATCTATATCAACACACACACACACACACAATCTGAAATCAAATCAATGATTTGGCATATATTCTAACCATTATAGTGATTATGCATTTTGAAACATCATGCAAAAGAATGATCTAATACAAAAATATAAAATCACCCCAATCTTGCAGAATGTTCTTACATCTTTGTAAATAACTATCAGGAAAAGCAAGATGGTTTCTACACTCCTTCAACAAAATGATTGAAGACTTTCCAAGAGTTAAAAAATGGTACCATAAAGATCCATTTCCTACAATTGCTAAAGTAATTGTAGCAACCAAAGGCATTTTATTTATTTTTCCAAGTAAAAAACACTGATCCTCTACTAGAAAATTGGCAAAAACAGACATGAACGGATGATACTTCTCACTTAATTGGATAATTAGCAAAATATCAGGCCATAATTTTCAGAAGATGCACACATGAACGTACATATTGTTTACTACAGTATTTTTTGTTAATGTAACCTTTTTTTTTATTATTATTATTCGACCACTTTTTTGTTTGAGGGCTCATTAATGAGGTAGAAGTGAACTTTAGAGGACACTGCCAAAATATTTTGAAAATCTAAACTCATGAATACATTTAATACCAAAGAAATATTTTGCCATTCTAATACTGTTAAATATCTGAATAGCTGTCTTCAAATCAGATATGAGCTGGACAATAGACAGATTAGGTTAGAAACATACCAAGTCGTTTCATCTTGAAGCCACATGATGAAAAATGATTTAAAAAAACAAAAACAAAAAAAAGAAGAATTATTTTAATCACAATTGAGAAAAATTGTGAATCACAACATTCCTTTGATCCACCGCCAATAAGGTGAACAATGGATAATAATAAATACGGTTTATACTAATTAGGTGACAACTTTTAGTATTAACTAAATGAAGGACAATTGGAATCTGAGACAAAATTAGGCATTAAGAAATTGGGTGAAATTATAAATTAAAAATATCATTTCAGAAATTGAAGATAAAAGATCTAACGTAATATAATGTAAATAAGTGTTATATGAACTTGAGGAAAATAGCAAAAGGTCTCCAAGTCAGAGAGAGACTGAAAAGAAACCTGGTAAGGGAGGCATATGAAAGAGTGATGGTTTACACATCAAACCAGGAAGCATTTACTCAACACATAAAAACAAGTTGAAGGCCTAATCTATTTATATATTTGTGCAATGGATTGTTTTGTTGTGTTAATAACGAACCATTGTTGTGTTCAACTGTAAATAGGCTTATTTTAATTAGATTGTTTTGGTTTTTTGTTTTTTTCATTAGGAATGGACGTTGTTTGCTGCCAGTGTATGAGATTTATCAGGTTATGGGCCCAGACCAATGCAATATCACTGCTATGTTATTGATTTGACATTCAAAACTTTGTTAAATTATATTTCATGGCCACAAAATTGAAGTGGATAGGTTTAATGGTTCAAATTCTAGGGAATGGAAATATATAAACGATACCTCTTATACCCTGTTGATAAAGATGTTGAGAGACACAAACTGCATGATAAAGAAAGTGATCTTGCTTATTCTCTTATCATATCGTGTATTTACAAGGCACAATACATCCAGGTTTAGCACATTTAGTCCTCTAAAAGATGCATGGGGTGCTCTTAGTCAACAGGAAGTTATGTGACAAAATTACCATAGTGTTCATTACCAGCCAGAAAGTAACATCCCTGAAAATCTAAATCGCATGAAAACCTCATACAATTGATTGAACGAAATGGGAGATACAATTATTGATAAACAGCTTGCATGCGGTTTACTTACAAGTCTCCCTCTTTTATATGAAATATGAATTACCTCACCAGAACTTGGAAAATAAGTACAATTATGATAATACCTGGATAATAGACCCTAGTGCATCTGATCACTTGTCTTTGAAACGACGAGCATGCTGGATCCCCCTTCATGAGTGAAAAATTTACTTTCATCATGACTAATGATTGTGCAAAATTTTTTAAAAATTCAAGACGTGGTTATTGAGAAAAGTGCGAACAAATGAACAGAAGTGAATTACTAGGTCTAATCTCTTCTTTGTTGGGGGGACCAAAAATCTGATTTGTCTGATTTAAGATTGTCCTTACAAAATGATTTCTAGTGAGATATGCTGAAGGAAAGAGAAAGCTACATTGTAATTTTGGACTTGGTGATAAGATTTCAAATGCATATTCTGCTTGTTCCTAAATTGTGCCAAAACATTTATTCAACACAGGGAGAGTCTCAATTCACAACAGGCAGTGACTCCATAGTCTTGATTATTTGTTTCATATGCATATCATACCTCAACATGGCAAGTTTCAAAATATAGCAAGAGGGATTCAGCATATTGGAATGAAACATTTAGAAAGCACACTGTCTGGGGATGAAGTACCTGGAAGAAGTCCTTTTTACAAAAAAATCCCTTTCTGTAAGATGTATTAAAGGAGAGTTGTATAAGAAAGCTTTCAGAAATATAGAATCCGTTGCATATTACTTGCTTGAACTGGTACACACTGATGTTTGTGATATGATTTAACATTTAGTTGATGTTAATTGATACTATATAACATTCACTGATGATAAATTTGTGCATACAAATTTCATAAAACACAAAAGTGAAGCTAAAATGCTGAAAATGTCTTTGAAACCATGTTAAGATGCAAATATTTTCTTTAAATAATTAGATTTTAATTTCATTCTTATGATTTTTGGATAGCAACATAAATTATTAGAGAAAAACAAGTTTTTATTTTTGTAACTAAAATACTCTCAGCTTGTGTTGTTATATTGACATTCTGTGCAGATGATGCTGCGCGTGGATAAAACCTCTGTACTTTGAAAATTTTCTTAGGCGCATGATCACGGTAGTATAATTAGAAGTGGCAAAAAAAAGCTCTTACAAATTTAAAAATAAATCTAATGATTTGTAATAAAATATTTGCGTTTTAATATTGTTTCAAAGACATTTTGTTTATTCAAAATTTTTAATTTTCTTAGAAGATTCTTCTAAGAGCATTTTTTTTGACAATTTCATTACAAAAGAGAAGCATTTTATAAATTCAAGAAATATGTAAATTTGGTGTAAAAATATAATCAAGGAAATGATCTGCGATCTGACAATGATGAGGAATACAACTATAAATTTGTTGATTTTTGTACATTATGTACGATTTGCATTCAATGCTAAATTCCTCGGACACCTAAGCAAAACGTGTGGAGTGATTAAATCACACTTTGTGAACCTGTCTGTACTATGCCCCAAAAGTGCAAATTTACCCAATTTATTGTGGGATGAAGTTACTGCTACAACAACTTACATCAACAACCATTCTCAAACATCTGCTGCAGGGAATATTACTCCATACGAACATTGGTATGGACAGAAACCAGGCACGTCATATTTTTGCATATTTGTCTGTTTGGCATATATCCACATTTTGTTGGATACCTGTTTGCTACAAAAGGTTGAAAGTTCTTTAATTCAATTTCAAACATGTTTGTAAGTCTTGTCAAGTTGTATTCTTGTCAGATCAGTTCTGGTGATTGTCATGAAAGTGGATGTGGTCAGACCAGATGTGTAGATTGTGTTGTCCATGAAGAGGATTCAAAAGAATAAGAATCATTTCAGAGTGCTGAATACTAAACCTAATGTAGAGGTTGCGTCTGTTGCTGAAATGATTTCTGTTGATATTGACCATGACAATCTACTTGTACAAGCAACACATGAGCAAACCTTTATGCAGAAACTTTCTATGACTGGCACAAAGTGTCAAAGGATGTTCATCATATTGTCTGCACCAATTGTACTGGATCGCATCATTGAGTTGGCATTCAGCTAAGATTGGTTTTACACACCAGTCAAAGTTCAAACCTCGACAATCAGTTCGTCAGAAATAGGGCCAATTCTGTGATGTTTAATCTGTTGAGCTGAGGCATCCATTCTATTTAGCCCTAGTTTAGCCTCCCAGCTTTTGGGTAGAGCAAATTTATTACTTGTTGTCTGACACGCCTTTACAGAGGAATGCCGCCGGAACTACTCATGCATTTTGGCAGGGCCAGAGTGCTCCTCCTTCAGGGGTGCTGGCTTGATTCTTCCCATCTTTCAACCTTGTGTCATATCCCTCTATGGTGGAAGGATGATAAATACCTACTGCCTGAATGCTGTTATAAATAAACCAACATTGAAGAGGCCTTATCTGAAACTACTGAAAGCATATCTCTACTATCATATAAAAGGAACTTTTGCTGTGTATGTGTGAATTCATTCCCTATAGACTGGAAAACATCTGGGCCGATTTTTATGCAATTTCACACAAAGGTATCGGGCAGTGTGCACAGATAGGTTTTGTATCGAAAGGTCTTCAATAAATATCGATAATTATTGAAATTATCTGATGAAAAGAAGGAACAGGCGATTTTGACTAAAGTTAACACCTTAGCCTAACATAAAAAGTGCATTTGAGAAACTTTCTTACTAGCCACACAAGCCAAAAGGCTAGGCATATAAAATCAACAGTGGGTTCTTTGATAAAGTTACTAAGATACATAGAGAAACTGCTTAATTGTAATGGGATAAATTAGATTACGGGTCAGTAATCTCATAAAATGTATAGCAATAACATACAAACTTTTAAAGATTCTACAACAATTTTGAATGCTTGTAGAAAATAAGTCTGGAAACTTATTGAAGGCACCTTGTACCAGCAATGAATAAACTAGGCATTCAAGCATTGGCAGGATCTTCAAACAGGAAGAAAATATGTGTGCTTAATTCACGATGATGTTTAAAAAATTCGGAATTCAGATGAAGCCAAGCACGTCAGAAACAGAGAGGAAAGATTTTTAAAAACCTTCCTGAAATGTGTTATGTAATGTACAAAGGAAGAGAGCGCTTATAGTTAGCAGTCTTGTATGAGATTGGCACAAAACAAAATAGAAAACAAAGACTAATAATATGATGTGAACATGAAGTGACAGAGTACACAAGCAAAATAAGAATTTTTTTTTTTTGTCTAAAAGGCAATGGCAAATTAGATTTTAAAATTTGCGCTGTTTCACTTTAGCCGATGAAGACAGACTTAGGGATATAATAGAAAGATATTCTGTATTATGAAAATGAACTGCTCAGTACTTCTCCACAAAGTGCTGATATAGATAAAAGAAACAAGTTGACCATCTCAGCATGAAAGTTATCTATTAAGCATTAACTCTTTTCGACACTAAAACAAGGATACATACAGGGTGACCCCCCCCCCAAAAAAAAACGGGCCCCAACTCTAATTAGGCCGTGTTTCTTAGTATTGTGTCCAAATGAATTGAAACTTTGGTCATAACTAGTTTATTATATTCAAAACATCACATCAAAACACTAGGGTCTTTGGCCTTTTTTTTCTCCGTTCTACAGCATATGTTCTAGATGGCCTCCATTTAGCTTTTGATTTTTTTTTGTGGGGGGGGTCACCCTGCATAAACAAGAAAAATAATTAAAAATTAAAAAAAAAAAAAAAACTCATAATTCAGATAATGTCAACAAACCAGGGATGAGAAATTAGATTTTCTGCAGAAAAATTAGACCCCCCCCCTCCACAAGGAAAAAAGTTAATAAAAATATAATACGTACAGAAATACCAACTGAATTAATATTTCAGAAAATTATTTATGAAATCCAATATTATTTACATGTTTCCTTATCTTAATTGATGCATTTTCACATGTCAACCATTCAGCATTCTTCAGGTGGCTTTTGTCACCTAGGAATTTCAAACTAGTGGCTACATGGCCATATAGACATTTGGATTCTATCTAGAGGTTGTGAGTTTAATCCTTGGTGGAGAAACCAGAGATTAAAAAAAAAAAAAAAAAAGAAAATGAACTGATACAAATATCTAAAAGATATGGAATGATAGCAATCTACATTAGTAGATTAAATAAAGGGTTCAGTTAGAAATATGTAAAAGGTTACAGATTGACAAAAAGACACTGGATAAAGGTAGGAGAGTACAGCAATCTACTTCATATTTTTTTTTTTTTAGATTATCTGAACTGCTGTTCTTTTAGTGTTTGTTACTTTGACGTTGCGGACAATGTAACCTTGGACTTTCTTTATGTGCATCTTGTCGAACTATATAATAATCTAATAAGTAGTGATCTATAGTGATAATTAGTAAAATTGTACAGCTAAAAACAAAAACAAGACTCTCAAAGTTCGTACTAGAATTGCCCATAAGAAACCCTGTAGATTAAATAAATGGTTTCAGTTTGAAATTCCATGCAAATTCCCAGAGCTCGACAAAAAGATTCCAGAGCTTGAGAAAACACCTGGCGAAAATCAGAAGTTGTATCAGTCAAAATGTAAGAAATAACACTAAAGATGAGAACAACAGTCCGATTAATCTAAACAATACAAATTATCAATCCTCATCTAAAAAGAAAATTCAGAACCATCAATCTACTTATTCAGGCTTTTTTTTCTCCTCTTAAAGTATCAACTAATGAAAATGGTTATAAACCAAGATGGAAAAACAGTCATACTACAAACACGTAATATTTAAACATCCAGAAGTCAAATTTTATTTGCGTTTACTTTTTTAAAAGTTTTTATCTTGTATCCATCGGATGAAATATTTTTTAATTAAATCTATTTTCATATAAAAATAAAATTCACAATTGAAATTGGATCATTTCAAAAATATTTCTTTCTAGTTAAAAACAAAAAACAATTGTGACAAAAAAAAAAAAAAATATATTTTTATAGGTCAGTTTCTGAGTAAAAAGGTTAACATTCCTGTGAAATAATATTTGAAATGCTCACTAACATTTAAATCAGAAAAAAGCATACAATTTATAAAACCAAATTTAAAAAAAATAAAAAGGAATGTATTCAAATATTTGAGGTATATTTAAATATCACAACAAATTATTCAAGATTGTCGTTTTGTTTTCAATTATTTCAACCAAATAATCTTCCAAAATGTCAATAAGACTACAACATCAAATGTCTGTGGCTCAGACAAAACGATTTTGTTGCCATTCCCTTCCGGCTGTAATGGAGGAAATATTTCTATGCATCATTACCAATGAAATATGTAACAGCCATTTTGTGTTGTAAGGTTTATTTATTTTTTTTTTTTTAAATTCAATCAACTTTATGAAGGAATACAATTGAATGAGGGTCAATAAACTAAAGTTTTGACTGCAGATAGCGTCAAAATAAATGTTGGCAAGAAGAATATTTCATATCATTTGGATTGTTCAGACTACTGTTCTCATCTTTAGTGTTATTTTCACGTTTCGGTCGATGTAACCTCCAACCTTCTTTAAGTGTATCTTGCTGAACTCTGAAATCTTTCTGTCAAACTCTAGAATCTGCACAAAATTTTGAATGGAACTTCTTTATTTAATCTACAGACGTAACATGCTCTCATTCCATCAGTGATGGATTAAATAAAATAAAATAAAGAGTTTCCATTCAAAATTCTGTGTAGATTTTCAAGTTTGACAGAAAGATTCCCGAGTTTGACAATATACGCCTGAAGAAGATCGGAAGTTACATTGACCAAAACATGAAAATAACACTCAAGATGAGAATAGTAGTCTGGAGAATATAAATACAAATAATGAATTCTTATCTCAAAAATTCAGAAACATAATATTTATCAATCTTTAACATGAAAAAAAATTGTGTTTCATAATCGAAGGAAAACAGATTTTTGAACGCAGTCTTATCATATCAGATGTTCAATAATTATTGTGAAAAGGTGTCAAAAGAAAGTGACATACACTTAGCTCAATAGAAATGTGGACATTTCCAGGTGAATATTTTAAAAAGATAAGTCTCTGTTTAGTTACCTCCCCACAAGGGAGAGTTAGAAACAACGGTTTTTAATTTGAGGAAAATGCAGCTCCCAAAAAAAGGGCATTATAAATTAGAACTAAAATAAAAATTACCTTATCCTAGAAGGATTTCTTCTTCACTGACTGAGGACAGAAAAGATGAAGTGTCATATCAAAACAAAAAATTCAGACAAAAAAAAAAATTAATAATAATATAAGGATTTAGAGCAATAAAACAACAAAAATAACTTAGACTGCAAAGTTTTTCATCTTAATTTGTTTAACTTAGGTTCATTAGGAAATTTAACTCAGCCTATATATTTATATCGGAGAGTCCAGTCTAGTGTAGGCTGGGTTATCCCAGCAATCAACTGTTTCCTATTGTAGGCAAGACATCAATATAATCTATATTATATTTCTCTCAGTCTGTTCCACTTTTTCTTGGAAACTACTAGGCTGCTGGGTGTATGGACCTTTATTATAATGTAGCAAATGGTGTAGCAAACTAAGTATTACGTTCGATACATGGTTAGGAATTAGTAAAGATTAGTAGGTTTCATGCAAAAATGAGCACAAATTTATCCATATTCAACCATAAATATGGCATAAAGTATTCATTTTAAGGCTATAACTTTTTGTCAGCTTTTAACAGGCTAAAAAATACAGTATAACTATAATATTTAAGAAAGTAATCTTATCTAGAATGTTCCCCACCCTCCTCCAATTGAAAAGAAAAATAATGGATCAATTATACTTGAGGCACTCCAGAATCAGAAACGACTTAAAGGGCACATGTTGGCATGGCAACAGTTTCTTTTATTTCCAGTTAAATTATAAACAAAGTATATGCAACACTTATCCGCACAGATTTTTTTTTATTTTATTTTATTTTTTTTTATTTATTTATTTATTTTTTTTTTTTTACAAAAGATTTTTATTTGGTAAACTTAAAAAATAAAAACAAAACATTTTTTTAGTAAAGAAAGTTTTTCTTAAACAAAATGTATAAACCAGGCAAAAAACTTTTAAATAAATGGTTCACAAAACTTACAAAAAGAAGGGTGTTATATTGAATATTTATTTGCAAGCATAAAACAAAATTTAAAGTTTTTATTTAGAAAACTTTATAACAATGGAACGAAAACATTGCCGAGATGGTATCTATTTACTTACCTCTCCACAAAGGCAGGAGACACAAGGTCAGTTTTTAATGTAAGGGAAATTAAGCTTCCCAAAAAGAGGCACTTTGAATGGAGACAAAAATTAAAATCGCCTCAGTCTAGAAAGATTTCTCCTTCACTGACCGAGGACAGGAGAAATAAAGTGTAGTATCAGAACAGATATTACACTTCATTCCTCGCCAAAAGGTCAAAGACGGTTTCGAAGAAGAGATTTTCTGTGCGTCTTAATACAATTGAATATTTTTGTATTTTTTTTTTTTTTTTTTTTTAAACCCAAACTGCTCCTTTTTTCTTACATTAAAAGCTGACCTGTCCTCCTGGGGAGGCAACTAAATAGATACATCATCTGCAATGATGTTTTTTGTTTGTTTGTTTCTTTCATTTGTTTATTATAAAAATTTTGTAAATGAAATTATGTATTTAAAAAATTTTATTTTATAATTCTTGCAAATAAATCTGCAAAATCTCAACTTCACTTTTCCTGAACCAACATTTCAAGAAAATCTAAGATGACCAGTAGAAACTTTTGGAAGGGAACTAGTTAATTTTCCTTCTAGTATAGTTGCCATACGAAGGCCTGAAAATTTAGTCTATTTCACCCATAGCTAAGGAGGTAAGAGTTCATACTTTCCACAAAGTGACTTTTTTTTCAATCATTTCTACTTTATAATTTATGGCACCTGATATTCTCAAACAGTCTCCTCAGTTTGAAATAGCATCTTTGCCAGTCTGTGATGCTTTTAAGTTTGAAATAGTATTTTCATTGAATAGACCTATCTTAATAACCGTTCTTCTTAATAATAGATAAAAAGAAAAGATTCTCATATTTTGGCAGCGATCATCTCGATATAATGGATGAGAATTTAGGACTGTAAAAGTTGCCAATAAAAAGGATTCTGACTTCAAGAAACTGATTACAGAAGAATTACTTAAAAACTTCTGGATCTATTATCATGGTGGATAAAAGCCAATTTTAAGCTGGCTTGAAGACGAGTTAGTCAGCTGTCACTGTTCAAATTTAAAATATCAGAGATAGCACCTCCAAAGCAGTATTTCCTCTATTAAATTAGATGAGAGAGTGTTAGGTGTTTGACACACACATAAGTATAGAGGGGTGTTGATAGAATCGGAATAATTTTTTTTGTGTTTATTCTAGCCATACCAAAGTATGAGAGCTCCCAAATAAACTGGCCTTATGAAGAGGCAAGTACCAGAGAAGACAAAAAAACAATGATTTTTTGATCAATTCACTAAGAATTAATTTAAGGAAGATTGTGGATAAAACAATGATTTCATTATGATGCAATTTGCAAGGAGGTGGGATCAGTTTTAAACGACCAGTCAGATTTTTTTTTTTTTTTTTTTTCCAACTTACCCAAAATAGGAAATGGGAGTTTTTTTTGTTTTTTTTGTTTGTTTTTTTAGACAGACTTCAATGTCTGTGTTTTTCTGCTGATTATCAAACTTTTATTTTTGTTAGAATCATAGAACTACGATTAAGGAGAGCTAGCTCCTTTTTCTGTTTCAGGTAGAGTTACTTTCTTCCTTTTACCTCCTTATGTGAGTTCTCATGTAGAGATGCAAGAAGAGGATGAGACAGACATAAGTAGAGAGAGATATATTACTTCTGTCCATGATATTTGTGACAAAAATATTGGACTAAGACTGACAGGTGTAATATTTATATCATTCTATGTGTTGCCTCCTTGTAAATTAAATGTCTACATCAAGTCTACTGTGAGTTATCTTCCACTACTTCCTGTTATTCATGTGCTACACACACATATTCGGCTTCAAATATAATCTTCTGTAATGTCAAAACCCATATTCATAACATTTTTTTTTTAATAGAACAAGAAATAATTTCAGATTTAAAAAAAAAAAAAAAAGTAATACAAAAGAAATAAAGTCAAAATATGTACATATTAAACTTCCGCCCATGTATGGAGTATTGTTGTCACATTTGGGTTGGTGCATCTGCTCCTAGTTTTTTTTACTCCTGGACAGGGTTCAAAGAAGAGTTATCAACTTAATAGGTCTCGAACTGTCAGCTAGGCTTCATTCAGCCTCTCTCCCACTGATGAAATATTGCACCCCTCTGCCTGTTTTACAAGTATTTTAATGGTATATGCTCTGACAAACTACAAGCCCTTGTGCCCCCTCAGCATAAATGCTCCTGACAGACCCGACAGGCAGCAAAATCCCACTCCTACACAGAGATTCCCAGATGCCAGAAAGCCTTCTGCTCTAATAGTTTCTTCCCCAGAACTGCTAAACTTTGGAACTCTCTCTTGGGTTCCTGCTTCCCCGACTGTACTGACATGCAGAAGTTCAAGTGTAATGTAAACAGACATCTTGCTGCTCAATTCCCTACATAGTACTGCTGCAAATTATGTCCCAGATAGTAGCCTCCTACATCAAAGTGGCACCAAGCTTTATTTGGAATGAAAAGAAAAAAAAAGATAGGATTTAATTCTTTGTTTTTGCTTTTTTGTAATAAACAAATGTTGGGGAGCTGGATAATAGTTTTGCTGAAGGAAGACAAAGTAAATCAGTAATTAAAAGAAAAGTTTTATCAATGTAAATGAAAGTATACATTTAACAGAAAGATAAGAATAAAATGAAATACCCATCAAGTGCGCTTGAAAGCCAAATCACAACGTAATATTAGGAAAATAAACAAATATTTTACTTGTTTGAAATTTATCACAAATATATTTCAGAGGTATACTCCATCTTCAGTGTGTTGTTTCGTTTCTTTTTCTTCTCTTCTTCCTTGCCATGTTGTCAAGTTGGAGAAAGAAATCTGTAAAGAGCCGCGCATTTTATCTAGCGTTTGTATTTTGAAATGTTTGAACTGTGCATAGGCAACATGGGAATAACATCAAGGATGAGAGTTCATATAGAAACATTGTTTTAATTTAACACACTGAAGATGGAGTATATACCTCTGAAATATATTTGTGATAAATTTCAAACAAGTAAAATATTTGTTTATTTTCCTAATATTACGTTGTGATTTGGCTTTCAAGCGCATTTATTCAAATTAAAACGTTTCTATATTAACTCTCATCCATGAAGAATGATAAGAGTTTAAGTCAATTGCGATGGAGAAAAATTAGGTTACCTCCATATAGATTGCTAAATATTTATTAATACAACCCTGTTTAGAAAGACATTTGCAATAAAAATGTGTAGCTAATCAGAATAAGAAGAAAGGCTCCTCTTTTTTAGAAGTAAAAATATGTACATATTGACTGACTGGTAGAGAATCGAGAAGAATAAATCAGAATAAAGTCAATTGTCAAATACCTTCTGTGTTCGTGTCCAGAATTCTCCCTATGTTAAACTAAAATAAAGAAAAATTTATATTATGTATGTATCCATACCCAAATGAAAATATCATATTCCAAAAATTAAGTAAACTGATCAATTAATGTATTTTTAAATTAGCAAGGAGACTTAACATTGCCCGGGATTGAATGAGGATCAACTAATGTTCCACATTTCTAATGTTTTTATTGTCATCAAACTCACCCATTTTTCAATCAAATTGGTTGCTGTCTCTAGTCAGGGACCCACCGCGATGCACCAGGAGGAAGCTTCACATGTCTCCCCACAGTCACAGTTCACAATACATTGTAGTCTACATTGCACTGCATAGATCCTACTGTTGATTTTATAACATAATTTTTATATAATGGCTTGAATTAAAGTTTAAAATGCAAAAGTCAAGTATCATGATTCAATTGTGCTCTAATGAGAAACATTCATTTCAAACATGCCCTTGTCTTATCGAACAACCTACTGTTGATTTTATATGCTGGACTGTTCTGCTTGTGTAGTGATAAAACTTCTCAAATGCACTTGCGGTGTTAGACTGTATAAGGGTGTTAACTTTGGTTAAAATCAGACTTCCTTCTTTAATCAGATTTTTTGGATTATCAATACTTATGGGATTTTGCATTCAGATACTAAACCTGTCTAAGAACACCCTCAGATATATAAAGCACATTTGTGTAAAACTTAAAAAACAAAAAACAAAAAAAATTGTCCAGGCCATTTCGGAGTCTATAAAAAATGAATACAGACAGTACCTTTTATATATAAGTAGAGATAAGAAAATTTAATTTTATGAGTAACAAAATAAAAACCAAGAAACAAAGGGAATTAACTCAAACTTGTAAGATTTTATGTTGTACAAAGGGTGTCCCAAAAGAAATGCCTTCTATTTTTTATTCTGCCTGAATGGATCAGAAGGGATCAAAAATTGCATTATGATGATTGAATTTATGCATTCATGACCTGGAAGTTTCATCTCTGTTGCAGAAACTTGGTGTGAAACTCTAAGAAAATAACCCTCGTCATGGATGCGTCATTGAATTCCTGGCAAAAATCTATTGAGAATGGTGGTGAATACGCAGAAAAAAATCCTGGAGCATAAAAGGTTGCTTGTTTTAATGATACCATTCCAATCTTCGTAGCTCTTAAACTTTTTGAGTTAAATAAAAATAGGAGGCTTTATTTTTTGAATGGCCCTCAAATCCTATGAATTCACACTAATTGCTTAAAAATTATTTTCTTTATAAAAATAAGACAACTTGATCAATTAATGTAAATTTGGAATACGATATTTTAGTTTTCTCACAGGTGTGTACATTATATAAATTTTTATTTTTTTAAGATAGAGGGAATTCTGAACAAGAACCACTTTCTCTAGATAGGATAGTTAAAAAAATGTTTCAAGAAACATTTGCTTAGAAAATGTGTAGCATTTATTAAAAAAGTTATGCTAAAAGTTTAATCCTGTTTATATAAAACTGAAGTTATTTTACCCCCGTCTTTTTTTGTGTTTTGATGTGTACATGTAATGTATGGAATTTTATCTCTCTGCAAAAAAGGTATATTGTGATCTGCAGCTACCTTTCCCCAAGTAAAGAAGTATTCACATGTCAAACTTAAAATTAGTGGCGCATTGTTTATTTTAAAAGATAGGGATGTTAGGAATGAATATGTATGAGGATGCAAAATTATTATGCAGCTTGTATTATTGCATGGATAAAACAATTTGAGTATTAACTTGATTAAAGAAATGTAATGTGTGCTGTGAAAAGAAAAGCGAAAATATGTTCTAATCAAAGGATATCTCGCAATTAGCAAAATGTTTTCTCAAAGTGTTCACACACAGATTGAAAATCAAAGCACATTTGATGGTAAGAGGAATTTAAAAAAAATTTTTTTTTTTTTAAGAAGAAAGGTTGTCAAAAATGACTATGCATTGGTCAATAGAAGGTTTCTTACATTATGTAAAAACTATTATGCAGGGTGAAAGATGAACAGTTTGTAATATGGCATGGATACAAAATCTTAAGTACTAGTTTGATGGAAAGCTAAGTAATGTACCTACTATTGCGATAACACAAGTAATAGAGTATTGCTGCCACATTTGGGCTGGTGCAACTGCTACGTTTATCACTCTTAGTCAGGGTTCAAAAGAGTCGCCAACCTGTCAGGTAGGCTTCAACCTCTGTCCCATCGATGAAATGTTGTATCTCTCTGCCTTTGTTACAAGTATTTTAATGATAGGTGCTCCGACACACTACAAACCCTTGTACCCCCTCAACGTAAATACTCCCAACAAACGCGACAAGCAGCAAAATCCCACCCTTACACAGTAGATATCACCAGATGCTAGAAAGCCTTCTACTCTAATAGTTGCTTCCCTAGGACTGCTAGACTTTGGAATTCCCTCACGGGTTCTTGCTTCCTTGACTGTACTAGTAGTAGTTCAGTGTAATGTAAACAGACATCTTGCTGCTCAACTCCCTACATAGTACTGCTGCAAATTATGTCCCAGATAGTAGCCCCCCCCCCCTACATCAAAGTGGTACTGTGCCTTGTTTGGAATGAAAATGCAAAAAAAATAAAATAACTAAATAAAAATTTAATTGTTTAGTATGTATCATAAACAAATGTAGCAATGTATAAAAAATTTTTTTCTAATATTTCCGTACGTGATTGGAGGCTTTTAGAACATAAACAAAAAATGACCTCAATTTAACAAATTTCCTAGACAGAATTATTATTTTCTGGAAAAAAACTAAAGTGAATTACATTTAATGTAAAGAACCGGTTGCAAGGATAAACAAGAAATCACTAATCTGAATTAATGAATTAACTGCATTGCTATTTAGGTCTAACATAGAAAACCAGATTAATTTAATTTTATATATTAGATATGTATCTTCCATATGTTGACAAGAATCCTTTCTGGGATGGTACAGAAAATTTATTTTGATACAAAACGTCCATGTTCTAAGTGGTCATCATGAGACAAAATATTTATAATTAGTCCAACAATGAAGGTTATCAGATTATGTATGAGTAGTTACTTGAACAGTCTCTCTTATTGCTATGGTAGCACCAGCAGCTGATGCAATTACTTATAGAGAATTATTCTTTATTTTAAGACTTTTTGATAATGGCCACAATATATTATCCAGACAACATAAAAAGAAATTGCTTTATAACATTTAATAACTTGGTCAACCCTCATCTATATTATCCTGTACAAATGAGATAGGCTGTGAAACTCAGAAAAGCGTTCTTTTACTAGCTTGATCTCTGATTATTATTTAAGATTTATATTGAATTCAGGCAGACTGAGAAGATACAGTTGAGAGGGAATTTTAGAAACCACATAAAACTGAAGGGAAGATATCTTTCTTTTAACACTTTCTTCTGCATTTATCCTACACAGTGGTGTGGGATGTCTATAACCATTCTCTTCCACTATCATATATGGTCAAACCAGAGTAAGGATGAAATCTGGATATGTGGTATCTAACCACCTTTGCTTTGACTGTCCTTTGGGCTTTTTTTTTTCCTCAGAGAGCACCATCTTGAATCTTGTTTTTGTGAGTGTTGTTCTTAAAGCATAGTGCATATAATATTCCCGGCCAACTGGCCATTATAGTGTAACATTGACAGATTCGCGCCATAATCTGCTTAATTTGCACTTTATCTGGTATTTCTCGTGAAAGCTTTAAAACATTTATATAGTTAGAAAGAAAAGATACTATTTCTAAATTTGTAAATGCTTAATATACACTGCATTATTTTTAACACGGAGTTAAAATGGTATTTTCCTTTCAGTAGCAAAAATTGCAGAATATTTTTTTTTCTCAGACTCATTTTTAAACATTCATTTGAAAAATCAGAATAATCTATCTTTATCAATCTGACAACCAAGCAAAAAATTTATTAAACTTTACAACAAATGGGCTGATTTTTACACCAGACATGTTCTGAGTGAAATACAATTATGCAAAATTAAATTTTCATCTAATTAAAACTAAATATAGTACAATACTGCAAATTGTTACCATATTTACAAATTATTTTTTTAAATCATAAAAAGAAAAAGAACAAGCCAAACATTTGGGGTCTCACTCCACAAGTGAAAATAGTACTCTCACCATGACTAATGTTTTTGCAAATTTTTTTTTTAAATCTCAAAGGCGTGATTATTGAGAAAAGTATGAACAAATAAACGGATGAACGATTTGGGGGCGATTTTACTTCTATAATGCCCCCTAGAGAGGGCAACCAGAGATATCCCGGAAAATCTGTTCTGGCAAAAATTTACTTCCACCGTGACTAATGTTTGTGCAAAATTTTTAAAAAATCCAAGGCATGATTATTGAGAAAAGTGTGAACAAACGAAGGAAGTGAATTACTAGGTCCAACTCCTCCTTTGTCTGGGGGAGGGGGAGGGTGACCAAAAACCATTATTAAAATATATTTCACATATTAACGATCTGTTGAACAATCACCACCACTATTTATTTTGATTTAATTTAAACATTAAGTGTGACATACCTTTTAAAACAGTCTTGCATAACTTTACTTCTCTATTATTATATGACGTATTTTACAATCTAATTTACATACGTTTTTGTTGTGTATAGATATATGTAAATTAAATGGCCATACTGAAAACAAAAAGTCAGACATTCAGAAAAATTAGAAAGTGGTTGAATCAACAGAGGTGTGTGAAAAAATAGCTGAGAAAGATAGGCGATTTGTTTAGTTAATTATAAATTAATGCTAATTACGAGAATTAAAAAGGATTTTTTAAAAATACAATTCAACCCTGAAATATTTTAACATGTATTTTGTGCTATTAAAGTATGCAGAAAAAAACCCTTTGGGAAATGAAATTGATCAACTTACCTTAGTATAATGTGATCAGTTGTGAGATTAAAATGTTAAAATTTTTGCAAGTTAATATTTGATAATTAATGAAATTATTTTGGAAAGAAGCTAATTTTTTTTCCAAACTTTATAGAAATGCTTTAAAGTGTGTCATTTTTATTAATGTAATGACATTTCCATATGACATCACAAAGCATGAATGGTAGTTTTAATGTGTCATCCAGCTTTGTTATGTCATCCAGAACTTATGGTGAAATGATACAAAATCCACAGTTTTGGCAGTATACTTTGGTTCATCTAATAGTTATGGCTACAAAGAAACTTCTATGTTTCACCCACATAGGGAACCATTGTATTGAGCATTGTTGAAGTAAATGCTGAACATCGATAAATAAACTATTTATTTCCTTAGAACATTTTATGTGGATACATAATAAATATATATATTAGGCAGAAAGCTTTAAGAATGAGTTTACTAATCAAGGCAAAAGCAAACTCAAAAACAAATATAAATATTGCTATTTAATCAAATATATACCCATGGATCTATATATGCACATGCGTGTGTATATATATATATATATATATATATATATATATATATATATATATATATATATGTGTATATGTACCAATTGGCTATATACCTATATACATCTGACTTTTTCCTCAAAATATTTTTGAAAGAACTCTTCGCATGAATTGTTTCTCTATTTATATTCTTATATTTTATGACTAAAACTTGTTTCAGCTTGTAACCAGCAAATGCATAGAAATGCTGATATCTAGCATTCCTATTTGATTATTTTGCTAACAGCTTTTCTCTGAAACTCCGCAGATTAAGGATTACCTAACACGTCAGTTTTGGGGTATTCTGTTGAATAATAAAAACTAATTGTAAACTTTTTTTTACAGCTTTATTTGTTTACATACAAAATTAAAAATGGGCAATTTCTAAAAAATACATCCGATCTTAAAGGTGAAGACGCTAACATAAATATCGTTTAAAAAAATCAACAACAAAAAAAACTACATTTTATATATATATATATATATATATATATATATATATATATATATATATATATACATACACACACACACACACACATATTTTGTAATATTGCCAGATAATTATATAAAAACAGAATTTTTTTTTTTAATCTTTTTAAAACACAGGTCCAGAGTAAGTTTTTTTAGCTATTGAATCTTCCCCTTCTTTCCAGGGAGACATTGTGCCCTAGTTTAGAAACAGGTAAATACTACTTAGAAGCGCATGAAGACGAAAGAACTTCAAGGTTGAATCAAAACAATAGTAAAGTTATCAAGCAAGACTAAAACAATTTGCTAAGCCAGAGTTCCACACATGACCCATTATGATCTACTGATAGGAGTTTTGTTTTTTACAAAAAGCTAATCTTTATCAGCTGTCATCCACAACCCTCTGGCCTTTTTTCGTGTTCACAATCTAGATTTATCAGAGTGACCTGCAAGCAACCTCCACCATACACACATTTGTTCTCCCGGTTTTAACAGAACAACAACAATAAA
The DNA here is from genome assembly GCF_053919585.1 of Euprymna scolopes. Classification (NCBI taxonomy): domain Eukaryota; kingdom Metazoa; phylum Mollusca; class Cephalopoda; order Sepiida; family Sepiolidae; genus Euprymna; species Euprymna scolopes. Next base: position 116,176,041 of record NC_136494.1, read on the forward strand.
ATCGGTCAGCTTACAAACATAAATATCAATGATTGACTCAAGAAATCTAACACAATTATCTTAAATATCTCTAAACACTGCAACTGCAAATGATGACCTTTAGTCTTAATTACTTGTCGATTGAAAAGTATTTTTAGTTACATCCAAACCTCGATAACAGGCTATCTGGCTTATGTTTGAAAAAGTAGTCTCATTACTAAACCCATAGATTAAAGGGACACATCTATATAAAAAAAAAAAAAAAAATAAGTGCCCCTTTTTTGAAGGGGCGGGAGACTTTCTGCCCACATTAAAACTGATTTTGTATCAACTTTGCCCTCGTGAGAAAACAAGTAAATAGGTACTCCAACATTTAGAATCTCAATAAACAAATAGGCTATTTGTCCAGAATTACACCTATATTAAAAAACAAAAATAAAAATCTGTATGATTTATGTACCCGTGATGAAATGAAAATATATTCCAAAAATTATATAAATTGATTGTTTTATTTTTAAACAAAATCAAATTTAATGAGTATCTGAAGAGCATCTCACTTGCCATTTTGAAAATAAATCTCAAGAAACAAATGGAGATAACTCAATAATTCATACTAGATTTGTTGTAATGTCTAAGAATTCTTATGAATCTTTTAAAACTGAGTTTCTTGATGAAAATAAAATTACTTGATCAATTTACGTGATTATTGGAATATGATATTTTCGTTTCTTCACATGTACATACATCATATAGATTTTTCTTTTATTTAATACGAGGCATGTCAAGATACAAGATATATATCACAAGTAAAGCATTGTAGAAAAACAATTGAAGAAGAACATCTGTATGTTCACCAGAAAACAACAACAAAGGCATTTTACATGAAAGTGTCAACAATTAGGTCTGAAAATTATGTCTCCAGTTCATTTAATTTTTTGAATTTTTTAATTATTCATGTCAATATATTCTTTTCATCTTCAATATCTGCAAGGACCCATGGCATAGTGGATAAAGTACTTGGTAAAATTCAGTTGTAAAGTTACACTCTTCTGGAGGTTGAAGGTAAGTGCAGGTGACACTCAAAATACAATTGAAAATTACTTAGAGTTCTACCCCAGTCATGGCTAATGAAACAAGAGTATACTACCCTGTAGGGTGCCATCTGAAATTTTGTGTAGGGCGCCATCTGAAATTCTGTCCAGATTCAAGTTCAACAGAAAGATTCTCCAAGGACAAGATCCATCTAAGAAGGTTTGAGGTTGCATCAACCGAAACATTGTGAAAATAACACACAAGATGAGAACAGTAGTCTGAACGGTACTTGTGCAGATTTTGAACCGGATGTGTATCTAAGCGTTCACTCGAGTTTGCCAGGAGTATGATGTCAACCGCTCGAGTTTACCTGCAATCTGACGTAAGATGCCGATCAGCCAATCACAATGCGTGGCAATGTGCAAATGACTCTCGGATAAATATTGAAAGAAAAAAAAAATCAATAAATAAACAAACTAGATGTTACATGGAAAGCATGGGGACTAACAGCACTATGAATGTATTAATGTTAGACAAACAACTGCAGACGATCGAAGTAGTATTTATTTTTTTGTCAAAATAAATTAATCGGATCCCAAAAAGAATTGCATTGCATGCAATGTTAGATGAATTATTGCAAATAATACACATGGACGATAAAACGCTTTGGATAATCACAGATTTCAAGGGGGCTCTGCTAAAATAGTTATCTTTTAAAAACCAAGGCACTAAGTACTCAAAATAAAACCGTTTTGTTCGGAAATGAATATACTTTCAAAGGAATGAATAAATAATATACATATATTTGAAGAGTTTTAAGCAAATAAAGTGATAAAAATGTGAACATCATAAAACGTTTTCAGTAAGGTTTTGTAAAAACTCCTCCCCCGATTTGTAAATGCTCATAAGAATTTTATCATAAAATTTGGAAACTAACCAGAAGTGATGTCACTTTTAATAGTTTGGGGTGTCCGAAATACTTTTGATCACTCGTTTTTTTGTTGTGTTAAAAAAAAAAAAAAAAAAAAAGACTTCAACATGATGAGTATTGGAAATTTTGAAAAATATTTTCTTCAGGCACCCACTGTCAAGTAAATTGATCTTTTTACTATTTTTTATCCATGAAAAGTATAATTGTATATTATTTTCTCTTGTAGTAGCTAGCAATTTAAAATGATGATACCCAGAAAAAAAATCGTTTCTGCTTGAGTTTGGGCGGAAGACTGTCTTGTAGTATTAATAGCATCAGCAGCAATAGCACACCTGTAAGCAGACATTTTTTTGTGGTTGATTTTTATTCCAGAACGAATTCTTTTTTAAAATTGAAAATATAAATATATAAAAAAAAATGTTCTAACCTGTTTAGTGAGAGCTATTTGGTTATCAGAATATATAATTAAAGCAATCACAACCTCTCCGGCGTTATCAACTTCATTCAATTTGCTATTATTCACATATTTTTAGTTAAATTTTAAAAATATTTTTATATTTTTGAAAAGTCCAAAAAAAAAAAAAAGAATAGGCTTTTTAAATGTATAGATTTTAACAGCGAATTAAACAGTGTTTTGCTTTCAACAATCAAAAATGTCAAATATGATTTTTATGGGTTCAGGCATATGAGCGGTACCACCCCACTGTATTTTTTTGGGGTTTTTTTTTTTTTTTACAATGTTTTCAGCAGATTATTATTGAATGGAAACTAATCTACCAGATCATTTAAAAAAAAAAAAAGAAAAGAAAAGCAAAATCAATATTTATAGGAAGTGCTCAGTTTCTAGTGAAGTTAAGGAATAAAAACGTCTTAAACTGGAAAGTTTAAAAACAAAATGTGTCACTCAGTACACAAAAGACATGAAGCATAATTAAAAATATAGATCAAATTCATTCACAATTTTTGAACGATTTGTCAAAATGTTTTTTTTATATTTAAATAGGTGGGCAAAAAATACTTGCTACTTTTCCAAACATTACATTTTCTGTAAGAGTGATACCACTTGTTTTAAATTTAATTTTGTCTGTTTGTCTTAATTCTTGTAAAGTTTCACACCCCTCATTTACGCAAATCTACATGTTTAAAAGTAATTTGATGTTCAAAATCTAAGGCATAACATTTTCAAAAGCCAATAATTATGAACCACTAACCGTAAATATAGGTGTCAAACGCTGTCTTAAAAACTTAACTAGAAAAAAAAAAAACCCTCCCTTAATTCTACCTCTAACTATAGGTACGAATGGCAAGCCACATCCTAAAACCTTATTTAGCCCTAACAATCAATAACGCTAAGTCCGAGCGGCAAGCTCCTCACTAAACAAAATTCCTTGCACATGATTTATCTCCCATGAAAATAAATTGGTCAATTGTTCTAAAATGCTAGAATGGTCTTGACATGGCAAGTTATTTTACATTAAATTTATGTGAAACTAATCCCCACTCTAAATTCTAAAATTGTTTGTTTTTTTTCTATCAAGTCTTCAGGATGTTCACACAATTTCCCTTAGTCCTATCATTAACTCAAAGTCAGAGTGGCAACCTCCCCATCCGACCATAATTGCACAAAGATCCTCTTAAAACCATACATAATCATCTTTAGAAAAAAAACAAAAAAAAACGCACAGGATTTATTTCCCATAGAAAAACCAAAACCAAATGGTTAACTGCCCTAAAATGCTGGAATGGCTCAAAATGGGGAATCATTTTACATTAAATTCTAAAATAATTTTTCTTTATCTTTCATTAAAGTTTTTCAAGGTGTTCACACAATTTCCTAAAAAGGTAGAATCACATATTTTAGAGAAGTGATCAGTTGGGAAGGGAGGGGGGTATCGGAAGGTATTAATCTATAATAATACCAAAGAAATATTGCGATATATTCATTTTTTAAGCAGTCCTAGATTTAGATTTCAGTTTTTTGTACATGAAATGCATTACAATTTAACTTTGAGTTCTTTAACTTCTTTTCTTTTAATAGATACATGACATTTTTAAGGAATTGCAATATATTTATGTGCATTTACTGCAGATTATTCAGAAACAACTAATTTTTGGAGATTTTCAGTAGCATATTCTGATTCTTTGCACAAAAATACACTTATATAGCAAATTTTATAGCTTAATCTTGTGTTTTTACAAAGATATATTTTTACTAAAAAAAAAGTGTAAAAAATGTGACAAAATGCATATGGTCTTAAAGAGGAAAAAAATATCCAAATGTGCAAAATACAAAATAGTCATAACTTTTTAATTTTAATCTGATTTAAAAAAAAAAAAAATTAAAAGGATTCTTTCTTGGCTCATCAAGCTTTTTCTTTATATGCCATTATTGAAATATTTTAAGCTATTTTAATTCTTTCATGTATATTGTTATTGCAAACAGAGATTCTGTAAGAAACAGAATGTGGCTGGAGGTGTACAACCATACCCTGTCAAAAGCCTTAGATATATCAAGGGCTACTGCCCTTCCCTCCCCTGCCTTATCTAGTGCTTGATATAAACGTTCAGAGATTACAGTTAAAATATCTGCAGTAGAACGGGCTTGCCTAAATCCATATTGGTGGTCTGAGAGAAGTTTAGCAGTTGTAAGGTGGTGGACTAGAGCTCGATTAATTATGGACTCAAATATTTTGGCGAAAAGAGGGAGGAGGCTAATTGGGCGATAATTTAATGGGTTAGTTCTTTCAGAGTTTTTGTAAACTGGTACCACAGAAGCAGTTTTCCAACAGCCAGGAAAACAAGATTCGTTAAGGCATTTGTTAAAGAGTTTAGAGAGAACAGGAGCAACCTCAGTGGAGCATTTTTTTAATAGCACAGAGATCAGGTCCACATGCTTTTGAGGTGTCTAGGTTTTTTATAATATCATGTACTTGGGAAGGCATGATCTCCAGATCATCTAGCATGGTTTCTGTCCGCAGAGGAAAATTAGGGAGAAAATGGCTTGCTGGGTCCAAGGTAGAGTTTGAGGCAAACTGATGGGCAAGCATGTTAGCTTTCTCAGTTGCTGTGCAAACAACCTCATGATTGTTTGATAGTGGGGGTATTGTCGATTGCCCATTATTTACTACACTATTGTAGATATTTGAAAGGGCTTTTAGAGGGTATAATACAGATAATAGTTAGTCAAACTGTAAAAATTCAAATATTTCAGATTTGCATTGAATTTGAGTGATAGTTATTAGGCACTAATTAAGCAAAATTTCAATTTCTTAATGTTTAAGCTTACATTTTTGACATTTTCTAGAATCAAAATAATATAATTTCAATCCAAATTGGAATAAGAATTCTAGAAAATTTCAATCTTTGTAAGGGAATATAAATGTGCTACAAAACTGTTCTGGAAATTAATTTTACCTGTCCCGAGATCAGTATTATTCTAGTTATACATAAAGTACAATCCTCTGTATCATTAACGGGTCTAATTTTATCATTAAAAGAAATATATCCAAATCTGCGTTGAACAATTTTTTTATGTGCATTTTCAAAAACTTTAATTTTTATTTTGTTCAATTTCATCAAATTTTATATTAGTTCTGCTTGCTATTTTCTTTTAAGATACATAAGGTCAGAGGAATTTTTACTCTCACCCTCAAAACTACTACCAATGTCACCCACATACACTAGGAAAGATATTTCATAGGGCATATGCATTGGTAGAACCATTTTATTTCAGATTTGGTTCTGGCTATTCTATACTTACTTACTTGTAGTGGCATTCATTTGAGATGTTGAGCCGGCTCTAATAGTGTTAACCGCATCTTGCGTCAAAGCCATCCACCCATATCAGTTGGCAGCAGAGTCGACAGCATGATCCAGCCATTCACGGTTCCAATGACAAACACTAAAAACATGAGAACCAGACACAATCCCTATATCCACCTTGACCGTTACAAACCAAGTCTTAAGTTGACCACCTTGGCGCTTTTCCCAACCAGTGGGTGCAACCAACTGACGGACAAACTCGTCCCCTGGCTAGCGCAGCACGTGACCCGACCACTGGAGTCTCCTTTTCAGCAGTTTCCTCCAGGCCAAGAATATTACAACTAGTGCATATGGTTGAATTGGGGATTCAGTTGAAGGTGAACATGCAGGATACAGCGGAGGCAGTAGTGATGGAAGATTTCAAGTTTATGAAGATCCTCTCTGCGCAGTGGCCAGGTTTCACATCCATAGAGAAGAATTGTTCTGACCATGGCTTTGTAGATCTGCAACTTCCTGGAATGTCTTATCTCCTGGCGAGACCACAGTGGTTTTTGAAGATGAATGAAGGTTATTCTATCTTAGATACTCTACATTTTTAACCTAAACAAGGGATGCTCCATCTACCTACATTTTGTTTTTCTCTCTTATAAGAATTTTGATAGACTAATCCTCATATCTTTTTAAATTCTAACTTTCTGAAATAAAAACTAACATATTTATTGAACATTTTCTACCTCTGGTCATTCTTAATCAATTCTTACACAAATGAGAACATTGTTCACAATTAATTTCTACACATATTTCACTTAAGGATATACTATACTGAGCAGTTATCTTTTCTTAAAACAATCGCAGAAAAGCAAATTTGTCTTCTCTCTGATTCAATAATTTCTCTTTAATCATTATTAAATTATTTCATACTCGACTGAGTAAAAATACTAAAATATAATATCTATATTTATTTTGACCATTAAATTCATTATTATGTTAACATTAAGAGTGAGATTGTCAGTGTGAATAATTTAGTAAAATGCTTCCACACCTCAGTTATATTTCAAGTACTTCCAAACAGCAGATTAATCTATTTATAGTATGGTCATGTTGAAAGAATAGATGAGATTTCTCGAGTTGGATGTAGAACAGTTAAAGTATCAGGGGCAGATTATGGAAAACATAAGGGAATGATAAGGTTTGACTGGAGATAAAATGGAATAGAGACCTGGCCAAAGATAAGAAAGGCTATTTCTAAAAGCTGTCCAAGGTATGTAGACATATAAAATGGATGTTAAACCAAATATGATATGATGGCCATGACGTATTCTCACATTTCAAATCAAATTATGTCATTTATATATAGACTTCTTTTTCTTTTTTGACGCCTTAATCGTTTGCAAGCTCTCTCGATTTTAAACAAGACCAAATTCTCCCTAGTAGGATCCAAATTGAATTCTCTCAGACATGCTTTTACAGCCCTTAGGTATTCTTTATGAAATCAGGATTAGTGATTTGTTTGATAGATGACATTGGTAAAGCCTTTTAAGATCCACAGTTCTCATTGGCCAGGTCTCAGAGTCATAGAGAAGAATTGTCTGAACAAATGCCTGATAAATTCAGATTTTTTAATCTATCAGGATCTTGGGTTGAGACCACAGATGAGGTTGAAAATTCAATTACAATAAATCTTGGAAAGACATTGTTTGCTTCATTTTCAAAAGAATCCGACAGATAAATGCTGCTTAGATTTTTTTATTTGTATTTATCATTCAGTTTGGATCTTAAAAAGGTCATGAGCTCTACCACAGAATCCAACAAAAATTGGGAATTTATCAAGAGGGATAATCCAAACACCCTGGTTGAGACGAGGATACTTTGCTCTGAGAATTACACTTGCATAGAGTAAGATTTAATTAACCTTTGCTATTTCTTTTCCAATATCCATAAACTCAATAATCGGAATCTTTGTTATCGGCAGCACTGACCTTTAGCCACTACCTTCTAGTATTTATTAGAAGAATCAGAATATGGTTGGCGACGAATTTATAGATACTAGGGTATGACATGACCAGCCAAAGTAGAGTGTTGCAAGTGTCCATTTATGCAATCACCATTCTGTCTGAAGATATTACGGATCACTATATTTTCAGAGGACGGAGGTGTGATACCTCGTTGCATGATGGTTGCAGTTTGCGAATTCCTGGCTCCACTGACAAGGCTGTGACCAAACGAAAAAAGAAACAAAAATGTTTTTATATATAATGTTCGTGTTTCTTTGTTATTGTTGTTGAAATAAAGTATAATGCATTTATTTGAAATGGAAAGTAGGTGGTGCAAGCATATTGGTGCAGCTGAGGAGCTGAACAACAATAATTACGGAGAACTTAGCTGTACTTCCAGGTCCACAGGTGGTTGGTTTTCAATGGTGAAATAGTGATTGGTTAGCTATCTCGTATGACTTTGTTGAGGATTGCTGTGTATGGACAGCCATAATTCGGGATGTAAAGTAATGCAGGCTTGGTTAGGGAAAAAGCTGGCTCCATCTGACCAGGATAAGCATCATTATAACTACAATACTTACTTGTACTTGTTTTCGCATTCAATCTGGAGTGGTTCAGCTGGCTCAATCCAGAGAATTTACTGCATCCTGAACAAACTGGATCAACTGCAGTAGCTAGTTACAAGAGTCAGCCAATCACAGTTCCAGAAGTGAGGGCCCATGGTCTGCTTGGTATTGTTTCACTGTTCTGAACTAGGTTTTCAGTTGGCTGGCCATAGATGTTTTTTCCAACCTTGGGGAGGGTCTGGTTCTTGAAACGAGGAATTACATTCACAGGGAGATCATGAAATTGGCTGTACATTTTTCATGGATCATGATTGATACTTTCCGCATTTGCAACTACTATAACATTATGGCATCAACCAGGTTGTTGGCTTCTGATTAGACTGCATCGGCACAAAATCAGTTACTATTTAGGTGATTTCTGAATATTTTGCAGTTATTATTTATTGTAAAATTATTCTATAATTCATGTAACTGCAACATGGACATTCCCAAGTTAAATGTTAACAAATACACATAATCAAATTTTCTCCATTCCATTAATCACTTTTAAACCTATCATGGTCTTGTTCATTGAACCGATAATCTTACTAACCTTTATCTTTTAATGCTTTTTGCTTTTGTATGTGGTGACTCAGTATTAATTTTTTTTTTTTTTTTTAAATACAAATCAATTTCAAACATTTGAAACTTCCTTTTTTGTTATGATCATTCCCTAGTTTCCAAAATGAGATAAAATATTTTAAAGTTAGGTTCTCTGAACACTGAAATATCCAAATTTAAACTTGTTTTAAGAGTTTTAGGGTTAGTGGTAAGGCTTTTTAAATAATCTTTTCAGTTAAGCAATTACCCCGAAAATCAGACGTGTTTGTTGATCAGTAAGCTTAATAATATCAAATAAATAAAAAAAATCCTAGTCTCAACACTTTCGAAATATACAGGTTGGTGTAGAGAATTTAATTCTATTGTGTGCTAAAAATCATTTGTTTTTTTTTCTTTTTCTTTATGAGTACTCGACTGTTAATTATTATAGAAAAACGATATATCATATGTACTAAAACAAGCTCATTAAAATTTGATTAAAAATAATTTAATTAAATCCATCACAAAGCATTTCAATTTTGATCTTTTTTAATAGTTGAAAAACCAAAAATAAATCTTTATTACTTTGTAACCTTTTGACATTTGAAACCTATTGAACTGTCAAATATGAAATCATTTTGAGCTTTAAAATTCTTGGCAGATTCTCATGCATTAAAAGAATTTAAAAAATTAGTTACATCCAATATTTTTATACATATTGAATATTACCTTAACAAGATTTGTTATAGTTTTATAACTTTTAAAGTCATATTTAAAAACAATTTGGTAAAAAAAATGAAATAAAATTGAAAGTAAAAACCCCTGTGCAACGTCAGGTCTATTATGTAAAATGATTTTAATTAATAAATTTGATATTTTTATGCAATAAACATATTTAAAGTTTTGAAATGCTCATTCTTTCTTGGGTCAAAATAAAAAGAAAAGGATTAAGATTAGTTTTTATTATGTTAGTGACCGTGTGTGTGTGTAACGGTCTCTACCAAACTATTCTATCTACAGATTTGAAAGTTGATATATAGGGAATTTGGACCTGTTGATTTTTTAGCTAGCTGAAAATGGAAAAGTTGGAACTTGGCAGGCATAAGTTGACTTAAAGTGCTTCTCTATGCATGGCTAAATATACATTTAAGTTAATTTGTAAAGTTTTGATATGCATGTGAACTTAGCTGAAATGGTAGCAAATAACGCTGGTTTTGATTTTGATTTTAGCTGATAGTACCCAAGTCATCTTTTTTTTTTACTTTTGAAATCACTTCTCTATATTAGGTACAATATAATAATCAATTGGCTCTGTAATAATAAATACAAAATCTGCATAAATTAAAATATATTTAAGTATATTTTACAACTGGGCAGCCTACTAGTTAAAGAATAAATCTATAAATAAAATTTCTAGCAATAAATTATTATTACCTCTTACACTGAACAATTGTAAAGGGGGTTTGAGAGTATTTTAGTTAATTTTAAAAAGCTAAAAATTGAGTTTTATTTATTTATTTTTGTATGTGGGGGTATTTATCCTAGACAACACTTTACACGGGATGTTCGGCTTGTTATGAATATTTAACATCAGGAAATGCGTGCAGAACAGGAGACCATTGGTTTGATTATATAAAAAAAAACAAATAAAACTGAGTGCTTAGATTAAATGTAGAATAACTAAAATAGTAGGGCCTAGATAGCAAAAACACGTGAGAAAGTGATAAGAATGAATGTCAGAGAAAGAGGGATAACCAAAGACCTGGCCAGAGACAATTTTTTTTTAACTGTTCAATGCATGCCAGCATGTAAAACAAATATTCGACCAATGAGATGATGTAAACAGACCACTCTCCCACAATGTGCACATAACCACAAAAAGAGCAATAACTTCAAATGGAAGTTATATTTCCTTAGGATATTCTATTAAAATTTCTCTCTCTAGCATCTGCTTTTTCCTCCACCCAGTCTATTCATATCTAACTGAACATACGACAACTCCTTTATATAATAAGTTTCCTCTAGAAATGAGATGGCATTATAACACTGAAAACCAACCGCCCCCTGACGAAACTGTTCCAGTTGACCATAGAGAATGAATAACTTTTTCTACATTCTAGATATTATTCACCCAGGGCAACAGTCAACACTGGTTAAGAATATAACTTTGTGAATTTTTTTTTTTTTTGTAGGGTATTTTTTTTTTTAACTTTTAGCTGGACATACAAATACATGCACAACTGCTCTTTATATAATAGATTAAATGAATAAACGTTAAATTAAAACTATAAGATTAGTGTTTACATGAAGGATTAATTTGGAAACTTTAAAAAGTAGTCTTGATTAAAAAAAAAAACTTTTCCGATGTGAATTTTAAATGTTTATTTACAAATTAAAAAGATAAAATAAACCAAAGTTACAAAAATAATTCAACTTCCTCATGCGTATTTTGTATGACTCATTAAATTTTATGGTTAACTGGAATATCCAAATTGTGTCATATGGGATTTTTATTACTTTCATGTCTCAGTTTTAATTATGAATTTTCCAATGAACTATAACACAAAGATTATAGTTGATATTAAAGAAAAAATAACAGCTTAAGATTAAAATTCAATCAGAAACGAATGATGACAGAATTAAAAAATTTGATTCCTCTAAAATTGAAAAATGGTAGAGGGGTTTGAAAGTATTTTAGTTAATTTCAAAAAGCTGAAAACTGAGTTTTATTTAATTTTTTTTTTTTTGTATTTTATCCAGGACAACATTTTACACAGAATGTTCGGCCTGTTATGAATATTTAACATAGGGAGATGCGTGCAGAACAGGAGGCCATTGGTTTGGTTACAGTAAGAAAAAAAAAACAAAAAAAAAAAAAAACGAATGAGTGATTCTTGGATTAAATGTAGAACAGTTGAAATAGTAGGGCCTAGCTAGCAAAAACACGTGAGAAAGTGATAAGGTTGAATGTCAGAAAGAGAGATAAAGACCTGACCAGAGGCAGTTTAAAAAACAAAACAAAAAAAAAAAAAACTGTTTAATGCATGCCAGCATGTAAACAGATGTTCGATCGATGAGATGATGTAAACAGACAACTCCCCCACAATGTGCACATAACCACAAAAAGAGCAGTAACTTCAAATGGAAGAAGTCAGGAATACCGACTTTGTTTCCATTATTTTTTTTTAAACTTACGTTATGATGTCAGAAAAGGACCCCCACCCCAACGGCAAAAAAAAAAAAAAAAAAAAAAAAACTTACTCCACCCCATTACCATATACCCAAAGTTATGGTCTTTTCCAGATTATTTGCTCCCTCTACACTATTTCAGAAATCTCAGATGAAACTCGAAATTGATGACGTAAGTACTGACATTTTATGGGTGCCTATTCAGAATGGCTATTCGCTTTGTCAAACCAATTCTACAATAAGAAAACCGGCAATCATCCAGTATAGTTAGCAGCCGAGAAATTATAAACAAATAATATTTAAAAAATAACTAATATCAAATGCAGTAAAATTTAATTTAAATTATGCTGGTCGGAAAACAATCCTGAAATTATTTTAAAGTTTGTTTTCTTTATTTCAATATAAGATCTCATCAATATCTGCTTTTCAAATACAGGGAATCCAACGTGGTCAACCCATCTGTTGGGATTTCATTCCTTAGGAAAAAAAAAAAAAAAAAAAAACTTTTTGCCCAAGTCCACTACTCTCGCCCAGGCTTGGTGGTAGGTCAGCCTGTTTTATTTTTACTATCTTTTAAGTGATCTCCACTCAAAATCAACCGCCTGCCACTTTTGATTGACACTTGTTTGGCTAAGTCAAAGTAACGATAACATATTCAAAGAAATTTTACAATCACTTTCCACACTTTAGAATTATACAAGTCAAAGAAAATAATTTTTAATACGTTTGGTTAGGTTTTCAATGTGTTTGTTGTATATTTTATTTGTTTTCATATTTCTCAACTATTAAATATATTGCACGATAGCAAAAAGAAAAAAAAAGAAAAAAAAGAAAAAAAAAGAAAAGAACTTGGAAGGCTTAAGTCGATTTAAAGTGTTTCTCCATGCATGGCTAAACATACATGTATACATTTAAATTAATTTGTAATGTGAACTTATCTCAAATGGTAGCAAATAACAGGACAGCCTTGACCTTGCGATTAAAAACCAAGATTGAGTCAAACGGAACGACTCGCCGGAAGTGCAGTGAATCTGTTTAGTTCGTATATTTATGAATTTATGTGGAGAAAGCGATTGGCACAAATAAAATTCGGCGAAATCCTTTGCTGCATCACGAGCATTTCATGACAATTAAAACTTTTTTTTTTTTTTTTTACTTATGTAAAATGAAAACAAAAAAAACATGAAAAATAAAGTTAAACTTTTAAACAATTTATTTTAAATTAATATTTTCTTCTATACTTTAGAATGACAAATAATTTAACCAATGTTTATTTTTAAATAAAATTTAGTTTAAAATTAAAATGAAAACTAATTCCCGAGGTCCCGTCGATTCGTTCCGTTTGACTAAATCTTAGTTTTTGATCGCAAGGTCAAGGCTACTTATCAGTCTCCGAAATGGTAACTGGGCAGCCATATTGATTCTATATTCATTGAATGTTTACACACTGTAACCGTGTATTTCTCGAGTTTCGATGGGTAACTAAAATTAATTTTCATTTTTAACTATATAAATTTTTTTTTAAATTAAATGATTTGCGTTAAAAAAAAAAAAAAAAAAAAAAAAAAAAAAAAAAAAAACAAAACAAAACAATCCCTATGAAGTAGAAGTACCGTTTCCAAGACTGGAAACTTTCTTGTTTCGTTTAACACTTAGTTTATGATCGCAAGGTCAAGGCTGCTTTGTGCTTACGGCCTGGTCGAGGGCAGCCATGTTGGATTCTTACACGATTAAATTGTTTACACATTTTAAATGTGCATTTCTCTTGTTTGTATGTTAAATAAATTAAATTTTTACTCGAAACGACTCCTAATGTAATAAAGCTTAACATGAGAAACATTTTGGATGCCTTATTTTTTTCATATCACCTTATTTACTGACATTACCCTACCGTTTTATTTATATAGATTTTAGATTTATTAGCCATCCCAAGAAGACAATGTTTGGCATAAGGTCGGTTTTGAACATGGTGAAAATCCAGTTCCCTCCATAGGGGCACGTTATTCAGGACACAAAATTGTCCCGGTCGGGAACGATTTCTCTTCCACTCAGAAAATTTTAATTCTAAGTCGAAGACCGGAAATCAATAGGCCTTTTCAATAAAAAGAAATAATTTTTTTTGTTTAAAAACAAACAAGTTAATTAGGCTTAAATTGAGGATTTGTAAAAGTATAAAATCAGAGGGTTCTATTCTTTGGAAGAGTTATACAATTCAGGGGTTTGTATTACTGTACACAGATTCGAAAAAGTTGTCAAAAAACAAATATATAACAAATATTATCAAAGGCAAGATAAGTTACTTTTCTACCTAACTGGATATATTTTTCGTGTTTTTATTCAATGTAACATGTTTATTCAGCTCGAAAACCATACCATACAGTGTTTACCGATGTATTGGAAAATTCAAAATGGCGGCCGACACTCTCTTTAACACGGTAAGTTCAGGAAAAGATGTCATAAATAATAAACTAGACAAAATACTGTTAGAAATTCGCTCATTATATGTTACCGTGACATGAGTTGACATATATTCGGTGTTTTTTTAATAGTATTTTGTCTAGTTTATTATTTATAACACCTTTTCCCAAACTTACCATGCTAAAGTGTTGGCCGCCATTTTGAATTTTCCAATACATCGGTAAACACTGCATGTTCTTCGAGCTGAATAGACATGTTACATTGAATAAAAACACAAAAAATATATCCAGTTAGGTAGAAAAGTAACTTATCTTGCCTTTGATAACATTTATTTGTTATATATTTGTTTTTTGACAACTTTTTCGAATATATGTGTACAGTAATACAAACCCCAATTCAGTATTTGTGGGCGTGTGTGTGTGTGTGTATATATATATATATATATATATATATATATATATATATATATATATATATATTATATATATATATGTATGTGTGTGTGTGTGTGTGTGTGTGTGGAAAAAAGGATTCCAGCACAGTACAAGTACAGTGCTCGATTATAAGAAAAAAATTCGAAAATAAGAGCGTATTATTTATAATTTTTATTTACAGAAATTTTAGATAAGTCATCGGTACCATCGGTTTCAACCCTGATAATAGGGGGCCGTTTTTGATACCGATGCCATGCAAATGAAAGATGAGGAATAAAAGTTATCCATTTAGGTGAAAGTGTGCTGATTCACCGGAAGACTTACCTTAAGAATTTGGGATTAAATTGTTAGGTGAAAGTACAGAATAGTTACAAAACATACCCCCCTTCCCATGTTAAATAATAGGTTTCTAAATAATTAATCCAAAACAGAATACGTTTGATAACAAATACCCAATTCCGTAAACGTGGTCAACCAGCGCACTTTTACCTAAATTTATCATATCACCAGAACAATAAGGAAAAATAAAGGGGGTAAAGAAGGAAAAAAAAAAACTCCTTAGGCCATGACATTTTGAAGCTAGATGCTGCTTTGCTTCTCATCAGAAGAGAAGGGCCCAAATTATACAAAATGCAAATGTCGAAAAATTGATTTAATAACATTTAGATACGAAATGAGAACGAAGGAATAAGGTAATATGGTAAAAAAAAATAATTAAAAGTTTATTCCTCATCTTTCATTTAATATTTGTTTGCTCCTCTTAATAGTGTTGAGCTTTTATCTTGATAAGCTTGCTTTGTTAAAGATTTACTCTTCCATAACAATGCTTTGCTTAGCTTAACTCAAACATTTCTTGGCCTCCGGGCCAAGATCACAGTGACTGCTCTACACTTCACCTTTTGTCGCCAGTCAGTGGAGAAATCCTTCATGACTAATACAATTTTTGGTGCTAATGCAGAGAGTGATCCGCGCTATTTTTTTAAATCGTATTCCACGTTTAATTAAAGTTTTTTATGTTTTTATTCAATTGTAAGGTTAAAGTAGAGAGGTATATAACACTCTCCCCATGTTAAGAATGGCTTTTTAAATAACATTATTTCAGCACGGATCACTCTCTGCATGAGTACCACATTTTTATTCCTATCCAGAGTGTCACTTTTTGGGGAGCTGGATTTTCCCCACATTAGAAACCGACCTTGTGTCTAACTCTGCCCTCGTGGGGAAGCAAGTAACACACACCACACCAACACCACCTTAATTAAATCTCTTTACATTAGTGGGAGTTGTCTTAAAACAATTCAGTGGAAGTTATTTAGGACCAACTTATAGACTTTACTCAATATTTAATCGCTACCAACTGTAGGATTCATTTTTTAATGGACCCAAAATTAAAAAACAATAACACTTAAATAATGATTTGATCAAGTTAGAAACAAAAATGTCCGAACAATTTTTTTTTTTTTAATATATTAGTATATAAGCAACCTGTTTATTAGTTTGTAATCATTTTTTTATTTTAAATAAAATCAGATCGATAATATTCTATTTTGTAAAAACATCCTTAAAACCCTTGAACCCAATGAAAGGGAAACCTAATTGACCCATTTTATTAACTACGGAAGGACATTCGTGCAATTATACATTTAACTAGCTTGTTGAACTTGTTACGTTAAAAGTCATGAAGACGAAAGAAAGAAAAAAAATCTATATTAATTTGAGCAAGAGTTATTTTTTTTAAATTTTTAATGGAGAGACATAGTATAAAATCATATACTTTGGTAATTACTTTACAATATTACAATCTGCTTTTGGCATTCATACCGGAAAGCAATAGATCGATCAAAGATATGTTATGAGCTGCTGGTGTACCCTAAGGAGGAGGAATGTTTTACTACTATAATTCTGGGGTGTGGTCTTTTTTTGTCTCCCTATCCCTTAAGTTTGTAACAAAATAAGCATTTGTCAACTATGTCATTACAGATATTAGAAAAAAAAAAAAAAAAAAAAAAAAAATCGGAATAAATAGATAAATTTGAAGAGCGAAAAAAGTTACTGTTTCGATCTCATTCTTAAAAAAATAAAAAAGGACGCCTTTTTATCGTTCTTGCTCAGGTTATATTTAAAAAAAAAAAATAGAAATGACAAGAAAGATTAATATTTTTGTTACTTCTGCAGTTTACGAGCCGTGCTTACAATATATAACATTAGTACTCATGTTACCGTGCTAAAATAATAACATTATTTAGAAAGTCATTCTTAACATAGGGGAGGGGGAGAGTTATGTAACTATTCTGTACTTTCACCTAACAATTTAAAAGATATTGTAAAACTCCAATTTAACTTGAAAATACAACTTTAAAAAATAGCACGGTACCATAAGTGCATAAGCACCATAACGTTTTCAGAAAGCCATTCTTAACGTGGGGAGGAATGACTTTATTAACTATTCTGTGTTTTGATGTAATAATTTAATAAACAAAAGAAAAAATTAACATAACTTTTTTTTAAAAATCTTATTTTAAAAATAGTATACTGCAAAAGTACCTATTTTTAATGTATCAATAAAACTTTTCTTGCTTAAATTAAAAGTACTCATTCACGTTCACCTTGTATATTACCGATATAAAAAACAAAAACATTTGAAATAAAAATCCAGCCGGCAGCAACATTTCGAGTTTTTCTTAGTCGATATAAAAAAAAGGGTAACAGTAAAAAAAGGCAACACACAAAACCAGTGAAACCACTTATTTTCAACACATTTTTCTTTCGAAGGAATCCATAAATCATTAAGCTATAATCTTTAGAGCAATACATTATCCCGCCTTATAAATTAATTACTCACCATGTCAGTTTCGTCAACTGAAATATTATTTCCGTCTGGTCAAATAAATTCCGAAAAGATCTCCACTGCAAAACTTTACTACACAAGACTGTCATCTTACGCCACTAAGGCGGAAGTTACTACTGCGCATGTCAACATCAACACGGAAGTGTCCAACTGGTGCATTAGTTAACGTTCGTAGATTTCGCACTATGGGAACCCCTACTAAATTGCGCCGAATTTTTTGCATGCAATTATTTTTTATATCTAACAGTGAATAAAAATATATTAAATCGAGTACTTATTGCTATATTTTATCCTTAAATATTTGTTGTTTATAATTTGAATTTATCATAAAAGCTGAAGCAATCATTTTATGATTTATTGCAGGAATAGTAATCCGTATTTGTTTTGATAATGCAATTTTGCCGTGGAGATTCACGCTTGTTTGATAGACTCCCTTGAGCTCCTTATATCTTTATAGGTAAAAGAGATATTGATTTTAAAATGTCTTCACTAATTATAGGTAACAGAAAAGGAATTACGACTCATCTTACAATTAAATCTTTAAAAAATAACATAATACGTTAGTTATTTTTCAGAAATGATTTAAACTATATAAGTGCTTCCCAAAAACGTTTGTCTGTTTTTTTGTTTTTTTTTTACTTAGAAATCATTTTTTAGTAAGACCTACAAGTTTGATTGTCTACGCAAAACAGATCAAAATATAGACTGGAAAATAAAGATGGCCGACATAAATAAATAAAAGAAGGGAGATAATTTAACATTTTACCATTTAACTTCGCTTTTGATTATCTATGACAACTTGCTAACTTTCTCATTTTTAATTTTTGCTGGTCAATTTTTTTCTGAAGCGATTTTTTTTTTTTTTTTGGTCTGCACTTACTTCACATGGATATTTAAACTTACAGCCAAATATTTTAAAATATAATATAACCTAATTAAAATTTCTTTTAAAAATACAGAATTTTTTTGTGACGTATGGAACGAAAATGTCATATTCAAAAAATTACGTAAATTAAATTCTTTTTTATGTATAGAAAATTATTTTTTACGTGTTTCAGCGATAAATAGTATATCGTAGCCATTACAAACCTGATTTTGATTTGATCTCTTATTTCTGGAGAGGTGGTTAACGGGGGAGGTAACAATTTTATTTATATACTATGGCGGATCAAGACACAATGTTATCGCTTACTCATAAAATTTGATTTTCTTAATTTCTGTGCATTTTTGGAATATGATATTTTCGTTTTGGTGACACATAAACATATATATAAGTGAAAGTGTCTGTGTATCTGTGCGTCAGTGTGTGTGTGTGTGTGTGTGTGTATACATTTCCCTACGCAATAACTGTCAATTTTTATTCTACAGACTCGAAATTTGATATACAGGTTACTGAGATTTGGGAAAATCGACGTGATCGGTTTTTGGCCAAAAATTTGGCGATTAAGGGGTCAAAGTTCAACGATTTGATCTTTGAGAACTCTACCAAACTCCTCTGACAATTTTGGATCTACGCATTTGAAATTTTAGATATAGTTTCAATTGGACATGCATCTAACTTAATAACTTAATTTGAGCCCAAAACAATAAATTTTAAGAGGTCATAATAGGGGTCAAAGTCATAAAAATTTGACCTCTGCAGTCTCTTCCAAATTACTCAGACAATTTCTGGTCTAAATATTTGAAATTTTACATAAAGGGTATTCAGAGATAGGGCAAGCTTTTTAATCAGTTTGGGTCGAAAATTTTTACTTACCAATATATAAATGTATGTATGTATGTCTATTTGCATGTCTGCCATAAACTTTCAATAGAGGCGACGGATTTTACCAAGACCAGTATCGTTTTAAAGTTTGATCTTTCATACGACAAATATCGAAAAATTGGCTAAAAACATTAATATATTCTCCTTCAACTAGGCACTTTTCTACAGGGAGGGGTCACTTTTTCGCCAATATTTTTGAAAGTTATCCTCTCCTTTAGATTGTCTAGCCTTAATTTTAAAAAATGCCACTTCCAGTTTGGCGGTGGTCGTAACAGCATAAACGTTAGGTTTTACCCTGTTCTTTTCCTCCTTTGCGGTACGGGTTTAGCCTGCCTTCCTACTACCACTTCTTTTATTTTTTTTGCTCAACATACACATCCAAACACCCGGGCAACGCCGGGCTGAAATGCTAGAATATATATAAAAGTGGAAGTGTCTGTGTCTGTGTGTCTGTATACATTTCCCTACGCAATAACTCTGTCAATTTTAAGCCTACAGATTCAAAATTTAATATACAGGGTACTGAGATTTGGGGAAATCGATGTGATTGGTTTTTGGACAGAAATTTGGCGATTAAGGGGTCAAAGTTCAACGATTTGACCTTTAAGAACTCTACCAAACTCCTCCTACAATTTTGGGACTAAACACGTGAAATTTTAGATATAGATTCCTTGGACATGGATCTAACTTCATAACTTGATGTGAGCCCTAAACAATAAATTTTAAGGGGTCATAATAGGGGTCAAAGTTAAAAAAATTGACCTTTTTTTTTGTTTTGCTCAGCATACACCTCAAAACACTTGGGCAACGCCGGGCACCCATGCTAGTATATATATATATATATATATATATAAAATTAGATTAAATTCTTTATTTGCACTGTTTTATTTTAATAAAACATCGTTTTTGAATTTAAAAAAAAAAAGTTGTTTTGTGTGTGTTGCAGAGCCGATCATCTGGGTCTTACAACTAAGTAAGTAGATACAGGCTAGAAGTAATAATAATGGTCAAGAAGAGAGGACAAATGCAGATGAACAGTTTAAAAAGAGGTTGCATTTATTTGCACTAAAAGTACAGAGGTAATGATGGAAAAGAAAGAGAAATTGGTAGCTGGACAGCAGGTTTAGTGACATCTCTAGAAGCAGGACGGCAAGAAGGACAGAACTGACGTCTCTGGATAACAAGAAAAGCTGGATCCCTATAAATAATCAAATTCTACCCAATTTACACTATTAATGATTACTATACTACCACCTTACATTCATTAACCTAGACACCTTAAAAGCATGTGGACCTGATCTCATTCCGGCTGTACTATTAAAACAATGCTCCACTGAGGTTGCTCCAGTTCTCTTCAAACTCTTCAACAAATGCCTTAACGAATCATGCTTTCCTGACTGCTGGAAAACCGTTTCTGTGGTACCAGTTCATAAGAATTCTGGCGAAATAACTGATCCATTAAATTATCGCCCCATTAGCATCCTCCCTCTTTTCACCAAAATATTTGAGTCCATAATTAATCAAACTCTAGTCCACCACATTAAACTTTTGTCTAACCATCGATATGGATTTAGGCAAGCACGTTTTCCTGCAAATATTCTAATTGTAATTGCTGAACGTATATACTATGCACTGGATAAGGCAGGGAAGGGGAGAGTATTAGCCCTGGATATATCTAAGGCTTTTGACAGGGTATGACACGATGGTCTTCTCAGAAAATCAGATCCTATGGTATTACTGGACAAATACTTAACATAATTAAATCCTTTTTAAGTAAGAGAAGAATCCAGGTTGTCCTCGATGGTCATACGTCTAAACAGTATGATATAAATGTGAGTGCAACTCAAGGGTCCATCCTTGGACCTTTATTATTCCTGATATTCATAAATGACCTCCCTGATAAAATTGTTTCTGAGATGGGTATATTTGCTGACGACATCACGCTCTATAACAGGCACGAAGGGAAAACGAATAAACACATATCCAAGGCAATGGCAGATATCTCACTACTGAAGCAATTCTCTACCTGTATAAGAGCTAAGTACGCCCTAGGATGGAGTACTGTTGCCACAGCTGGGCAAGAGCTTCTCGAAGACCCTATCCTGCCTTGATAGAGTTCAAAAAAGACTTTGTAGCTTAGAGGGGATGCCTTTTTCTCTTTCCTGCAATCTCTTTCCCACAGAAGAGACATTGCAAGCCTGTCCCTGCTCTTTCGTCATTTTCATAGCAAGTGCAGGTCTGAGCTCCAATCTATGGTCCCCCCTTGCCAAACTTTCATGAAAAACATTTATCTAGCTGAAACCACTATCAATAATTTATCTTTATCTGTACCTAAACCTAAACGTGGATTCCATGAACAAAGTTTCTTTCTTAGAACTGCATGCTTGTGGAACTTTGTTCTGTTTGCCTGCTTTCCAGCTGACTACCACATGGTCGTCTTCAAGTCCAACATAAACAAGTTCTTGATGAGCCATCCACAAGTAATCCAATTTACCAAATGTTCATTACTAACGATTATAATGATATTGTCCCATTGACTACTGTACCCTCATTAACCTTTATCCTTGAGTGGCCTCCAGGTCTTGATAAGAGTAAACCTCTGTGTAAAAAAAAATGTCATTGTGTAACATTTTAAATGTTATACAAACCGTTCACCCCTGGCCGTTTATCATCAACCATCTTAAGATGGTGACATTCGAGCAGAGTCTCGATGTAACGTAGTATTCATGTTTACACACATAGGCCCAACAGAGCAAGGAACATAGGACAAGTAATAACTTGACTCCTTTTTTGTAATAATAACATTTATTTCCTCATTCTCCTGCTACATGTAATTTCTCGTTACGGCCGTGATGTCATCCATGTCTCAAACGTGATCTCTCTCCTTTTTATCGTTTTTTTCTTTTTCCTTACCATGATGTTATTTTGTACATGGCTCAATATTTGATCTAGAGGAGTAAACGTCGGTAAACAATTCTGTTATTCCTATGAATAGCAGTCATTCCTGTGGCATCCAACAAAAGTATTGTAGCAGATCAGAGAATTATGTGGATGATCATATTCTTGACAATAGATAAGCACAATGCCTTGGTGAGTGGAAAATTAGGGCAGAATGGTGTCTTTACAAAATACTCGTCCCTTTGAAGGATTTGGTGTTAGGAAAGGCATCAAGCCATAAAATTCTTTGCTTCAAACAAACTATGGCTGTTTTAAGCAAGTTTGCAAGAACAAGCGTCTCAGTAGCCACAGCAAAGCAGACTCTATGAACCATGGAAACCTGTCTACAACTGAATAAGAAGAAGATTTTAAGGAAATGACTTAACAGGAATGGATGATAAGTAGAAGTTATTAGCATACAACAATGAACATATATTTACTATTAACTAAGAAAAAAAAATCGGTTCTTGTTCATAATAATAATAATTCAATTCGAAAATGAAAATATTGAATTTTCTTTTTTTTACATGGTAGTCACCACTTATCAAGGCCCGGAAGCCACTCGGGGATAAGGGTTATTACGTGTGCAGTAATCAATGGGATAATTTCAAGTAAAACCAATGATATCTACTTAATTGTCACGTCAGAATAATGAAAATATCCAAAAATTACGAAAAACGATAAGGTAGAAAAGTAATTATTAATGGAAATAGTTTTTGAAGAGAATTAGCAAAAATTAAGTTTTGCTAAATTGGCTAAAGATTTTCAATTTTCAGCAAATATTTACCTCTCTTTTTTTTACAATTAGAACTCTACAATTGATTTTTTTTTTGTTTTGTTTTTTTGCAAAACTCAGTTTTCACTAATTGTCTTTGAAAACTATTTTCATTAATGATTAATTTTCTACCCTTTAAATTGAAAGCCATTTTTGGTTTCAGAAGAAAAGAAAAAAAATCTTGTTTCAAACAAAATGACAATCGTCAATCAGAGAAACTTTGAATTGTAAAAACCAAGACAAAAACAAAGAATAGGTTTTCCGTTGGGTAGTTAATCTGTACAAGTGCCGGATTGTAAAAGTCTGCAGACAGAGAGCAAACTCCTTCTTGTGTTGGACATGAGAAAATCATGGGCAGGAATGCTGAAAGATTCAATAGCAATTCTGGTTTCTGATTGGTTGCTAGCAGAATGTGGCTCCATTTGATTCGTCAGTTCTATAAGTAGAACCTTCCAACTTTCTGTAATCATACCCTCTATTATACGCTAGTAATGGTTGGGGATGGGTCTACTTGCTGCTTAGGCGGCTTGGAGACTGGGTAGAGTACTCGTCAAGGATCCATTCTTGACACTCAGCCTGACAGGTGTGGGGCAGGAAACTATCCAGTACCTGTCGGACTGAGGTACACTGTCTGGGTATCAGTCAGGAAGTCCACACTCCCAGGCCTTGCCAACCAGCTTTTGGGTGGGGGCAAGTTTATTGCTTGTTGCCTGAAGCGCCCAACTGGGGAATGCCGACGGGGATGCCCAGGCAATTTTTGTAAATGCAAGAGTTCCCCTCCTTTTGGGGAGCTTGCCTCATTCCACCTTCCAACCTTGTGTCACACTTTGCTGCGATGGACAGCAGACAAATATCTACCCTTTATTATATTAAAAATATTGTAACACTACCTTATCGTTTTTCGTAATATTTGGATATATTTATTACAGTGACAGTAGATACCATTGGTTTTATTTGAAATGAAATATTTCGATTTTTGAATTTCGCTATTATAATGAAGAAGAACCAAAAAATCTATTAAACATACTCATAGCTTAATGAAGTGTTTGTACACTGTCGTGAGCTGAAATCTAAAGCAGAGTTTTAACCACTCAGCGTTTGACTTTGCATTTCCATTTACTCAGTGTGTACTATAATAGATTAAGAGCTTGCACACAAAAGAGATATTTGTCATTATTTAATGCAAAGTTCTTTTTGTTAACACTCGCCATGAACCGTTTCAGGTTGCAAGCATGATCTGACTGGTTGAGTCTACAGAATATTACTTTATCTCTATTTGGATTCGTTTTGTCTTTTTTTTTTTTTTTGCTAATGAGTCACCGCTTATCAAAGTCAGTCAAGGATAATGGTTAATAAGATTGCCGTTTTGATGATGAACAATATTACGAGAAGATTTCAAATGATTAATGAAAGGAAATAAGTTTGATTACTTATGGGAATGATTTATGACAAGTATTTTTGGGCACTGAATTAGAAGACAACCATGTTGTAGTTTGCAGGGAAGCAATCCTGTAGTAATGTGTTCCATAGATGGGAAGTTCTTGCAAAGGAAGGAAGAAAAGTTCCTTTCAGTTGTGGTAGAATGACAAGTTCTGGCTACGAATGTTTTACAAAGAGATTAAGGATGGGGTAATCGGATCATTGTTAATGACTAATCTACTTATGTATAAAAGGCACTGTGTGTGTGTGTGTGTATTTTTTATTTTTTCGCATAGGAGTCACTATTTATCAATGCCCGGAGGCCACTCGAGGATAAGAGTTAATGAGTGTATGGTAGTCAATGGGACAATATCGTAGTAATCGTTAGTAGTGAAAATGTAGTGAATTGGATTACTTAAAGGAATGGCTCATCAAAAACTTGTTTACATTAGACTTGAAGACGACTATATTGTAGTCAGCTGGAAAGTATGAGAGAGAGAGAGAAAGAGAGAGAGAGACACACACACACAGAAAGAGTTCCCTATGAACTCTGAAATGGCTGGGCCAATTGTTTTTAAATTTCACATAGATGTACTTAATGTGTCTGGGAGTGTTCTTAGATAGGTTTTGTATTGGAATGCCTCCAATAAGTATCACAAATTGATAATCCAAAAATCCAATTAAAAAAGGAAGTTCGATTTTGATCAAAGTTAACACCTTATACAGCTTAACATCACATTTTAAACTTTTAATAGAAGTTTGTACAATTTTGAGTGCTTGCCGTCAGTGAGGTAAGCAGAAAATTTAAACATGTATGGATTATTTTTTGTGGTGGTCTCTATTTATTCCTTTCATGTCTGTGTATTTTTCAGGATCGAGCTGGAAAGAGACCGGTTATTGTCAGCTACCCCTTGCTGTGACGTCACATAAAATCTTGTTTCCCTCTCCTCTCTCTTTCGTTATACAACAGAGAAAACTAGAAACATTTGAACAGACACACACACACAAAACACACACATGCACACCAGTCGTAATGTGGAGGATTGATTTACAATAGTTTTACATAACTGAACCCCAAATATAAAATAAAGCCATTTTTAGAAAAAAAAAAAAAAAAAAAAAAAAAATTCTTTCATAATCTAAAAATTTGATATTTAATCAATAATAATCTGCAGAAAGAATTCATTTTTTGTTTTCAATAGCAAAAATTTTAAAGTGGGTGGAGTTTCATGATTCAAAATTCCTGATTTTTAGTAAAATATTGACAGACTTGATGGCTTCGGATGTTAGATGTTTTACGCAGATTGTACTTTGAATTGCTTCTGCACACATTCTATTCACTGAACCACAGCGATTACCGGCTGTTTGCAGAGCTCAAAAGAATGCACCAGTGAAAGAGATTTGGCTTCAATGAAGAAGTGATATTGGAAACCGAGGAATATTTTGAGGTCAAAAACAAATTGTTCTACAATACAAAAGTCATTGAACTGTCAGAAAAAGCATTGGGATAAATGTGTTCAGACAAGGTATAAATGATATTAACAATAAAGGATAAAAAATTACTACCGGAACAGTAGTAGAAACTCGCTATGAAGCAAGCAAACAACAGAAGATGTTGTATTTGAGAGAAACAGCTTACCTTGTAGGCTTGTATATACTGATGTTTATTAGCTGTTTTCTTTTCGGATAAAGTTAATGTCAAGAGAGATATAAAGCACCTTTCTAGGGCTTTCCTTGTCTAAGTTTTATAGGATGGTGCTTTTTGGGGGGTATTTCATAGCATATCTTTTAAAACTTTATG
Source organism: Euprymna scolopes (assembly GCF_053919585.1). Classification (NCBI taxonomy): domain Eukaryota; kingdom Metazoa; phylum Mollusca; class Cephalopoda; order Sepiida; family Sepiolidae; genus Euprymna; species Euprymna scolopes. Next base: position 116,202,470 of record NC_136494.1, read on the forward strand.
TCGTCATGTTTGGGGGGGTATTTCGTCTTATAGATAATATTGGATCATCAGGAGAGAATATGCACTGTTTCGGGGCCTTTCTTTCTACGGCTTGTTTGCGTATTGCCCCCCCCCTCACTGATATGAGGCCCAATTATCTGCTCAATACAGTTAAAAGAAAAGATGTTTAATTAAACGGCTCTTGTTACGAGCAACGGCTTTGCGCATGTCGTTCAATGTTCAAAGGCTACGTCTGACACATTTGTTAGGACACGCACAATTTACTACCTTATAAACTAGTGGTTCTCAACCTTTTTTTTAGCTTGTGAATCCTTTAATAATATATCCGAATATTTCTTCCTGTTTCTAAAAAAGAAAATATTTCTGATTTAAAATGTACATTCATATTAACTTTGAAGTTGTAAGTTATTTTAGTTTGAGAAAAGAAATGTTCCAAACAAAATCGTAGTGTCAATCCAGAGAAGCTTTGAATTATAAAAGCTTGCAAATGAGGACAAAAAGCAGAGTTTCCAGTAGGTAGCCAATCCAAAGAAGTTTTGAATTGTAAAAGCTTGCAGACGAAGAGCAGAGTTCCTTCCTGTATGAAAACGAAAAGAACTGTGCAGGAATTCTAAGAGATTCAGTATATTTTATGAAATGATTCTGGTTTCTGATTGGTTGGTAGCAGAGTGTGGTTCAATCTGATTATCAGTTCTTTATAAATAAAACCTTCTAATTTATTGTAACCATACCCTCACAATTATACAAAAAATATTGCAACATTCACACTAATAACTAATACTAGAATAATAGCATTTAATACAAATACTAGTAGACAGAGAGAGAGAGAGAGAGAGAGAGAGAGAGAGAGAGAGAGAGAGAGAGAGAGAGAGAGAGAGAATGTGTTTGCTGTGGCACTGGATCTAATTTGTGTCTGCTAATCTCTCCCCCACCAGGAAATTCTTTCCATATGTTGCATATTAGGGACCCTACGTCAGTAGCGATTAAGTTAGTGCAAATTTTGACAAGGGTCACACTGAGTACAGGATAACTCAGATTTATAAAACAGAAAATTATTTTCAGGGTTGAATGAAAGATGGGTGATATAAAGTTAAGGGAGGGGGAAGCTGTTCAAACAGTAGACAAAACAGAGATGACGTCACGTTTTTGAAGCTGATAGAAAACTGTTTTCAAACCAGTTTCTCCAGGGAAGGCATGAGAATGAGGCACTGCCAATATTGTAGAATGACCTAAGCAGAACGTTACCTCAATGTCTGTCTGTGTGCGTCATTCGTTTCAGTAAATTAGAAAGTTAAGTAAGTAATTAGCTAATGGGAACATAGGTCTCTTTCTCCTGACTTAGTTCTCTCCAAATAAAACCTTGAAGAAAACTCTCAGCAAACGTCTCCTGATGTCCTCTTTCTTCATGAAGGAAAGCATATTTCTGTTACAACTATTAGATGAAGTAGTAATGATAAAAGGAGCGACTATAAACAAAGAGACAACATATAAACAGCTCATACATGCAAAGGACACATATATGTATGAAAACTTTTATTTTGTTATCGAAAATGTAACACAGTGTCCCATCCCCCGGTTGAGTACCATTGTTTTAGAAAAAGTGAGTTGAGTAATCAACAGCTGATTTTAAGGATGAGTAATATCCTGAAAGACAACATCCTTAATTAATTCTCGAATGAGTAACAAGTAATAAGATCAGAAGATGTTCAGAATTACACTGTTTATAAAATTAAGAAATTAATGCATGCAAGCAGATAATGCAGTCTGCTTGGTCTCTGACAATAACTTCCTTCTTACACTTTATCCAAATTTAAACTGAAAGTTCCTGCTCACTATTTTCCTTCTATCTACAACCTTGGTCTTTTCACAACTAAGGTTAATAGGTATCTGCAATAATCAACTTTCATTCTTATTAGCTCTTTACATCAAGTGGCTTCATGCCTTGTTTCGAGCGATTTCTATTAAAAAAAAAAATTTTTAATGTACAAGAACAGCTAATAAAGAAAGACATTTTTTAAAAGTTCTGTTGTGACTGTTTTTTTCTTTACTGATAGCTGGGTACCCTTTTTGATTAAGGATTGTTTATGGATTCATAATGAGAAAACCAATGAAATAAAGAAAAAAAAATTTTTAATTAATTTTTTTGATAAATTGTTAGCACAACCAAAAATGAAGAGTTAGTTAGTAATAAATGAGAGTTCAAAGTGTCTTAAAACGTTCCAAGTGAAGAAAAGAACGTAGTCTGTGTGCAAAGTGGAGCAGACGTATTCATTCTATTGGTGCATGTGACAATGTCTATAAGTTCAGTAGTCAATGCTTGCCTTTGTTTTAGTCAATGTGAGAGTATATGCGTGAACTTGTTTGTGAGTGAGTTTGTGAATGGTTTTTGTTTATTGTAATTTCCACCTTTTTGGGGGGCATGCTCTGTGTATTAGCTCTGGAAAAAAATATGGAAAAAAGAAAGAGGACGGTGATAGCTTGGATTTTTATATTATGTTAAAAAATTGTAACAGGTGAATATTTCTGCGATTAACTGAAAGAAGCTGCTGATTAAAATTTTTTTTTTCCCCCCAATCGAAAGTCAATATTTGTAAACATTTTGATAGAGTATGGCATAAAGGTCTACTCCACAAAATCTCCAGCTACAGTATAGCTGGAAATGTCTTTTCAATTATTAAATCATTTCTCTCTGATAGGTTAATAAGAGTAGTGGTTGATGGGCAGAAATCAGAAGCTCACAGTATTAATGCTGAAGTCTCCCAAGGGTTCATCCTGGGCCCAACTCTCTTCTTGATCTTCATCAATGATCTCCCAAATTACATCCTAAGATCATTTGTAGACATTTATACTGACGACACTACCATCTACGGCAAGATTTTAAAGGTAGTAAACGACCAAGTTCTCTCTAATTCTCTCTCCTCTGATCTTGATCACGTGCAATGGGGAAAGAGGTGGCTGGTTAATTTTAATGCATCGAAGACCAAGCTTCTATCTTTCCATTATCATTACTCTGATCCCCATCTGGCATCAATCGAAATGAATGGCTCTTGTCTTGGGAAGGCTCCATGTTTTGACAAACTTCTAGGTCTAACCTTTACTCCTGATCTGAGATGGAACACGTGCATCAAATCTGTTGCCAAGGTTGCTAGAAAAATGGTCGGATCGTTCTACTGCTCCAGTAGATATCTCACTGCTGATGCAATTCTCTACCTGTATAAGAGCCAAGTACGTCCAATGATGGAGTACTGTTGCCACATCTGGGCAGGAGCTGTTAGAAGCAGCTTATCTTGCCTTGACAGAGTTCAAAATAGACTTTGTAGCCTAGTGGGCAATGCCCTTTTCTCTTCCCTGCGACCTCTTTCCCACAGAAGAGACATTGCGAGCCTTTCTCTTCTTTATTGTTATTTTCATGGCAAGTGCTTGTCTGAGCTCCAATCTATGGTCTCCCCTGTCCTGACTTTCATGAAAACCACTATCAATAATTTCCCCCACTCTTTATCTGTGCCTAAACCTAAATATAGATTCCATGAACAAAGCTTCTTTCTTAGAACTGCACGCCTGTGGAACTCTGTTCCATTTTCCTGCTTTCCAACTGACTACAATATGGTTGTTTTCAAGTCCAATGTAAACAAATTCTTGATGAGCCATCCCCTTAAGTAATCCAATTTACCACATTTCCACTGCTAATGATGACTACAACATGTTCCCCTTGACCACTGTACACTCATTACCTTTATACTTGAGTGGCCTCCGGGCCTTGATAAGTAGTGACTCCTTTGTCAAAAAAAACAAAACAGTTTGCTGCTGCTGCTGCTCCTTCTATAAATTCTTCTTGATTGCAAGTTGATTGATTCTTCAACAATTTAGCTCATAACTATGGAAAAATACAAAACTGAAAAACATAAAGAATCCTATACTTTTAGGACAAGGGGGGTTGACAGTATTAACTAGTGATGGGACGATTCCAATATTTTTCCCAATTTTTTTTTTTTTTTACACAGTGATCACCACTTATCAAGGCCCGGAAGCCACTCAGGGATAAGGGTAATTTCGATACAATTACCGATTCTGTACTAAATTCCAGATTCCGATACAATAACCGATTCCGATTCTTTATAAACCTCTAAATATTTAACTATAGAAGTGTTATTTTTCACCAATTACTGTAAAAAAATATGTTAAATGTGCATATATTTTCCGGAACGTAAAAATACATCTATGATCAATGTGATGATCTATTGATTTTAGTCTTATTGGTTGTTTAAAATCAATAATTATTCATTATTTTATTATTACTATCAACAATGGAAGATTTTGCTTTAAACGAAATCAAATAAAAAAGACAACTGAAAGAGTCGTTTTGGCATCAGAAAATATTTTTCCAATAACAATATTGATACCGATACCCACAAATATTCTAATTTTTCCGATTACCGATTCTGATTAATCGTCCCTAGTATTAACAAGAACGCTAGTAATAAATGTTCCAACACTTTCGTACTCTCTCTCTTTCAGATCTATGTGTGCCTATGTGAATAAAGGAATGCTTGCGTATATATGTGAATGTCAGATTGATTTTTTTTTTCTGATCCTGAAAAGTGGATAATAAATAAGACAACATGGTGGTATATTCAGAAGAATGTATATTTATAGAAATACAGAAATATTTTGTTTCTGAATTTTTGAGATGAAAATTGGTTATTTGTATCATTTGTTTTTTCAAACTGTCATATTTGCAATGTTTTGGTCAATGTAACCTCCAGCCTTCTTCAGGTGTACCCATGGCACAGTGGTTATAGTACTTGGAAAAATTCAATTGTAAAAGTGACATTCTGTTGAAGGTTGAAGGTTCAATCCTCAGTGTGGGGTGATCAAAAACACAATTGCAAATTACTTAGGACTTCTATTCAGACGTAGCTGATGGAATGAGAGCATGCTACCCCATGGATTAAATAAAGGGTTCTGTTTGAAATTCCCAAGTCTGACAGAAAAATTCCCGAGTTCAACAAGATACACAAGATAAGGGATAAGGTTAACGGTTGCATTGACTGAAACATTGCGAAAATGACACTCAAGATGAGAACAGCAATCGGAAAAATATAAATAATTTGTTGGTTATTATGGCTATGATAGTCACCAATGACAAACACGGCATTTAGTTGTAACTCCGTTCATAGTGTTTGGAATAATTGGCACTTATCCAGTTCCCCAATATGAAAAACTACTCATTAAAAAAAATAAATAAATAAACAATTACATATTAGGTTTAAAAGGACAGTACACTTAAAATACAAAAATTCATCAATTATTTTTTTAAAACAAAAATAAAACATTTTATAGGCGAAATATCTCAGCCAACACTTTCTGCTTACATTAAGGTTAGCTGCCAAGGAACATAATTCAGAGTTTCAATATCACATAGGTATCATAATAATATCGGCTTCTTAATCAAATTTTATTTCATAAAAAAACAAAATACTGGATGAGTTTACGTAAATTTTTCTGTACAGCTTTTTAACCTTAAAGGTAAGTTCATAATAAAGTTTTTCTGCAATTATAATTTTTAATGTTGGGATAAACCTGGATGAGCGCTGAAGAGTTTATCTACACCCAAAATAGAGAAGACCGATATTACACCTTAATGCTTTTTTTTATTTATTTATTGCCTACAGCTCTTGGGGAGCTAAGGCATAGATGCTATGCCTGTCAGCTTTAGCACTGTGCTACTCGACCACAGAATACTGCTCATGCTACAAAGATCAACATCAAGACTTACAGGATGAAATTGACCAACCTGCCATCTGTCTACAAGATGTCTGAAATTGCTCCGCAGCAGATCCGTCTAGAGGTAGCAATGACAATCACCATTCCCTATTATAACATTAAGAGGTGCTGCGACAACTACCATCCTGCAAGAGCTTTGCCACGGTCACAGGCCTCAGATGTACAACACCAGTTTCTTTCCGCCTGTGTTGATAGAATGAATCAGTCAAAGACAACAACAATGATGTTTTTCTGGTACCGAAAAAGACCTTCAAGCAGGCCCTGAACTCTCCTGGAAAAAGTGAAGAACACCCAACTTGGCCTGAGCAAAGGTTGCCAGAACACAAAACAACATGCACAAGTGGGGCTATGTATGTGTCCTTGCAAAACCGACGTGTAAACTATCACACATATCCTTACAGACTGTTCCCTAAGTGAAGCATGCTCTGAAGTGGATCTGAGAAATGCCTTGGACACTGTCCGATGATAGACTTCTAGACGGAGTGAAACGCTATGATGATGATAATTTATATATTAATTAATATTAATGATGTTAATAGGGTTAAGATTAGGGTTAAAGTTAGGGTAGCTTAACGTTAATATTTCTTACTCCGAGTTCTCATAAATCATTACAAGTGATCACTCGCTGGTAAAAATAGGTGGTGTTACCTAGAGTTTCAATGACAACAAGTCTCCCCAGATTTTCAATACCCTTCATTTCTTTCAATCTGTATTGTATTCCTGCACATCATTTACCTCTGAGTTTTAGCTGATAATGGTTGATGGCTTTCTCTGGAAATTGAGGAGCATTAAGTCTATTTAGGATTCCAGGATTCCCCATCCCCTTCCAATACAATGTTTGATTAGTGCTTTATCTCCCACCTCTATCTTCCCATCCTCTCAAACCCTTTGCAATCATTTCTGTGATATCCATTAATGCTGGTATCACCATATATGAGGAGAGGGAGGGAGAGAGTTGTTAGATAATAGGATGGTTTTTATATATCTATCAAAACTATAGGTAGTTTTAGTTCTCTTGTTTTCGTCTTAGTATGTTTCATGAATATTTCCAGTTGTAGCTACAAAACGCTATTTTATTTCAATTTATCTGTTATTGGCCAGAATTAGCTCGCTGTCTGGGTTGGTTTTTGCACTCTAGGATTTTCTTGATATTTTGGCTATTTTCATCAGCGTTATGATATGCATTCTATCAATCCCCCCTTTGATTGCAATTGATTTTTTTTCATGAGTTTTTGTAATTATTATTATTATTATTATTATTATTATTATTATTATTGCCATTGTTAGTATTGTTATACTACTACTACTACTACTACTACTACTACTACTACTACTACTACTACTACTACTACTACTATTCATTCAAGTCATTTCTCACTAATAACATCTAGTGGTTTTCCTTGGGATCTGTATGACAGCAAGACTCACATGATTACTAATACTTTTCATTATATTCCATTACTATTGTAACTCATTTGGTGTGCTAGGACCATCTTATGTTGAATTCTTGCTGATTGCGTGTTGATTAATTGTGTCTAACTGTGTCGGATATATACCCAAGAGTCAAAAAAAAAAAATGAAAAGAATATGCTGTTGTCATAGCCCTAGTAATAACCTATATACGAACATGAAATGCTTTAACATATTATTAGCCATGTAACTTTCGTTTTCCTTATTTTGTCCTTTAGTCCTCACATTTCATGAGCGGTTTTTTTTTGACAAACAGGGAAAAATTGCTGTTTTCTAGGTCAGAATATATTCCATCTAATACTTGGCAAGTTTTTTTTACCTTGAAGTAGTATTTTTTAGCTCCTTACATCAAGTAGCTTCAAACCTTGTTTGGAGTGATTTATATATATATATATATATATATATATATATATATATATATATATATATATATATATATATATATATATATATATATATATATATAAGCAGAGACGTTTTTAAAGAAGAATTTTACAGTTTTCTTTTTTGCTATCTATGTCACCACTGGGCAGCTATGCCAGTTATACCGTGAAATAATATTTTTTCAGCTCCTTACATGAAATAGCTTCATGCCTTGTCTAGAGCAATTTCCATTAAAAAAAATAGATTGTGTTCATCCAATGAACTCATCTCTACTTCAATAGTTTTTCGAGTTGCCTAGGAGTTTGTTCTTTTTTAAATCTGAAGTACTGCATATTTTTTTTTCATTTCTAAAGATCCTAGTTGTGTTTATTAGTGTTCTCTAGTGACTTTTTCTTTTTCTTAGTAGTGTGATTTCTATTTTTTTTTTTTTTTTTGCCATTCACAAATTTGAATCCTGCATTACATCTCCTAAGTATGTTGATTCATGCCATCATACTTGAATTTAGTAACTCCCACGTCTTGCGATGCATGAGGCAATCAAAGTATACCATCATTTTCAATCTGAAACAGTTCACTCCAACTTCTTCCCATTGTAATCAAATTTCTCTTGATTGTCTACTTCCAGTTCATTTTTGATTTTTTCTCTTCTTTTCCCATCAGGTTCCACTGGAACACTTGGTTTGCAAGTCTCTCTAATCTTAAGGTATGTCTAAGGTTGTAGATTATTCACTATACTACTTGTTGGTTAGTGCGATCTCTGACTTCTTAGTTGCTAATGTGATCACTCTATTTGATCTCTGAAAACTTCCTAAGGCATTTGGAATAAAGGACGTCTTATTTTTTCCTTTGGCTGATTTTGAGATACCAAGTTTCAATTCCATATACAGGATCGAATGATAAAACTGTCATTCTAGAAAAGATGACATGATTCCATTTCCGTTTGATGAAAACCACTTTTCTTTTCTTTTTTTTTTGTTGCAGACCATTTACTAGTTGGCCAGTTGTGTACAAATCCCAAGAGTGATAGGAGCCTTCTATAATGTCTGAAAGTGACACAATGTTCAATGAGCAAGACCGGAGATGCACCACTGTACAACTCATGCTCTCTATCTATCAAAGTTATAACAAAAAGACCATTGCCAGCATCCTCAAAATGTAAATCCAAAAGGTTCAACACTTCAGGGCACAGCTCAACAAGATTTTCAGCCACGGTTATTGTCTTTGTTGTGGTTTCAAGTGAGGACCATATCATGCCACCTCACATTTTAGAAGTCGGTTTGAAAGTCAGCACCAAAGTGTACCTGGATGTGCTAAAGAGTGTGGTGATCCCCTGGTGCAATCAGGTCACTGCTGGCAAACCCTGGGTGTGGCAGCAGGACTTGGTGTCCGCCCACAAGTCTAAAGAGACCCATGCTTGACCAGAAGGAGTGCTACGACTTTGTACCCTTCTTTCACTGCCCCTCCCCGTCTTCCCTGAACCTGAACCCGCTGGACTACTTCTTTGGTCATACATCGAGAATATCACCAACATAACTTCCTACAACAACAAAGCCAGCCTAATCACCACCTCTTCTGTCAAGTAATTGCCGAGCTCCTACTGAGCTTCAGCCAAGTGGCTGCCAAACTCCTGCTGGCGCTTGTGGAAAAGGCATGCTCCCAGTTCCGGACCTGTATCAAAGCGGTGATTGAGGCTGAAGGCGGCTATATTGAATAAATGCCAGCTCTACTACATAATTAAGTTATCTGAATTGATTTTTTCAATAAAAGTTTTAAAATAAAGCTTTAGTGTTGTTTTCTTTAGGGCGACACTTTTATCATTCCACCCTGTAGTACTGTATACAATACGTTGGTTTTATAAATCTTATTTTAGATCTGAGATAGCTGCAATAAAAAAAAATAGTAAAAATAGAAAATCTTCTTGGGTCTTATCTTTGCCAGATGTTGCCTTCCAGCTGCCACTTGCAGTCTCTAATTTTTGTTACTTTTTCCATTAAGTTGACAATTTTGTTTAGAATTTTAAAGATCTTTAAGCAATAATTATCTATAGTTATGGACTTACATTGTATGCATCCTTGTAGTCAATCCATGCCGTTGCTGTGTTCTTTTTTTCTGGTTTTTATTTTCTTCAATTTGTTCTGATTTGTGTATAACAGGTCATTTATACCTCTTGTCACTTATCGGCATCTTTAGAGAGAATTATGTGGTTATTAAAGGAGTGGTAGACCTCTTTATTAGATTTTGTGCTTATCATTTTCCACATGATCAGTAGGCAGGTTATTGGTCTGTAGTTGCTTGGTATTGTTTCCTTCTTGCAGCCTTTTAGAATTAATATGTTTCGCTACTTATCTAGTATGTCTGCTTTACATTACTATTATTAATTACTCATTTAAAGTTCCCATGTGAGTCATTACCAGTGATCGCTCACTGGCAACAACAGTGCACAATCTTAATAGCAACAAGTTTTCTTGGATTTTCAGTATTCTCTGCTTCTTTCAATAAATGTTGCAAATCATTTTGTTTTCTTGCAAAAACTGTATAGCATCATTATTTTTTATCCATTGATAACTGCTGTTACAATATTTGTCCTCTAATGGGGTATGATTCTGCACAGTCGGGAGATTCTATTTATAAACGATGCTGCTAGGAACTGACGAATCAAATTAATTCACGTTCTGCTACCAACCAATCAGAAACCAGAATTGCTCCATAAATATTAAACCTTTCTGTAGCAATTTTGCATATGTTTTTTTTTGTTTTTTTTGTCTCAACATGGAAGAATCTTTTGCTCTGTGGATTCCAATTCGAGAACCATCTACTGCAAACCAGTCAACTGCCGGGACTTGTGTAGAACAATGAATCATCGGCAACTGTTCTGAAACTAAACATGGCTTACAGTTCTAGAGGTTATGGACCCAATGTGCGTCTTTATTTTGATGGATCCGAATCAAAATTCGAATTGTAGCAAGTTAAATTTCTAAAATATCTACAAATTCAAAAGCTACACAAAGTACTTCAAACACAACCTGAAAATAGAAACGACCTCAACTTCATTAAAAAGAACGCAACTGTCTTTGCGGAATTAATACAGTGTTTAGATGACCGAAGTCTATCACTAGTAATGAGAAAAGCCCTAGACGATGGCTGCAAAGCATTGAACATATTGAGAGAGCATTATTTATTGAAAGGAAAACCCAAAATTATTTCTTTATATGCTGAACTGACCTCTCTAAAACGAATGGAAGCTTAAACCATTACTGATTATATTATAAGAGCTGAAACGACTGCAAATTCTTTAAAAATGTCTGGTGAAGTTATAAACGACAGTCTGTTAATTTCCATAGTCCTCAAGGGATTACCGAGTGATTTCAAGCCATTTACCACCGTGATAACCCAGAAAGAAAAACCTATGACTTTTAGCCAATTCAAGATAGCACTCAGAAGTTATGAGGAAACTGAAAAAAATGATCGCAGAAAAAAACGAATCTACCAATATCAGAAAATTTAAAAATGCACACATAAAAACACCAGAATTAAATTATACCCATGTCGGGAATAAAAACTGCAACTTTGCCAAAAACAATTTTTCCCCTAAGAAAAGTACAAAAATTATTTGCTATAATTGTGGACAACCTAATCATAAGAGTTTTCAATGTAGATACAGGACTCAAAATGGCGACTCCATTAAAAATGTGGAGAGTTCTGTTAGCGAACATACATTTATATTTTCATGTATGTTTAACGCTTCAACAAACAATAATAATTTTCTTGTCGATTGTGGTGCCACGGCACATGTGATTACAAAGGAATCTGATTTTATCAATTTTGATCCCAATTTTAAGCCACAAAATCATTTTGTAGAACTAGCTGATGGGAGTTGAGTAAATGATATCGTTTTGAAAAGAGGCAATGCTAAAATCTCGCTAAAGAACAATAAAGGTGAATTATGTTTCTGTATTCTAGAAAACGCTCTTCTAATCCCAAAATTTAAACAAAATATATTTTCTGTACAAGCTGCCACTAAACAAGGTGCAAATATAAACTTTAGCCCCAATAAATCAAAACTGGTATATCCGAATGGAACTGTATTCGATATTAAAGAAAATGGAAGACTATATTATTTAAATAGCGTAGTCCATTGAAAACCGCCTGCCATGATCTACAGACATGGCATAAAATTCTTGGACACTGCAATATTCCTGATATCAAAAGGTTGCCGACTGTAGTTGATGGAAAATACAAACATCAAAAAACTTCAACTGCGACATCTGTACACAAGGGAAAATGACAAACTATCAAAGCAAGATACCAGACAAGAAGGCCAAAAAAATCCTATCAATGGTGCACTGTGACTTGAATGGTCTCGTGGAACCGATAGCTAGAGAACATTATAGATATGTGTTGAATTTCATAAATGACCATTCAGGTTTAATAATGATTTACTTTTTACAGAACAAATCTGATACCCTGCTAGCAACTAAAAGATATTTAGCCGACATGGCTCCATATGGTAAAGTAGAGTGTATTCGCTCTGACAACGGTACAGAATTCACTAATAAAGACTTTGAACTTTTACTAATTAACCATCGTATCAAGCATGAAAAATCAGCTCCTAGATCGCCACACCAAAACGGGACTGCGGAATGTGCATGGCGGACACTTTTTGAAATGGCAAGATGCCTACTCATTGAATCTAAACTCCCCAAAAACCTCTGGACGTACGCACTTATAGCAGCTGCCTATATACACAACAGGTGCTTTAACAAAACACTATCTAAAACCCTGCATGAAGCTTTCTGTGGTAAAAAACCCAACTTAAGCCGAATGCATATATTTGGTTCAACTTGCTTCGCATATATAAATAAAAAGAGTAAATTAAATATTAAAACTGATAGAGGTATATTTCTTGGATATGATAAAAACAGTCCAGCCAATTTAGTATTTTTTCCAGAAAAAAATAAAATAAAAAGAATCCGATGTGTAAAATTCACAGACACGTTTAATTTTAAAGATGAAGCCCCGTCATATGAAGAGGATGAAATTATATTTCCTCAAATTATTAAAACAAATGAAAATAATAAAGATGACGGAGACAAGAGTATCCATGATGATGATGATGATGACGATGATGATAATAAAGTCGAAAGATATCCCAAAAGAAATAGAAGGCAACCCGATTTTTTTGTAGTTGACAATATAAAGGATTATCAAATCGACTATTGTTATTCCATGGAAAATATGCCAAAAAGCTTTAACGAAGCAATTAATTCAGAACATTGTGATCAATGGGAAATAGCCATGAAAAAAGAAATAGAAGCTTTGACCGAAAATAATACCTATACGGTAGTACCTTTCCCAAAAGATAAACTTGTTATTTCTACAAGATGGGTCTTTACAAAAAAACTAGAGCATCAGGCGTTGAACAGTACAAAGCTAGATTTGTTGCTAAAGGATACTCTCAGATTTATGGTATAGAATATTTTTCTACGTTTTCACCTACCAGAAACTTAACGACAATCAGAATTTTAATTCAAATCGCATCGCAATATGACCTAAACATCCATCAAATGGACGTGAAAAATGCTTATTTGAATGCCCCAATAGACTGTGAAATTTATATTACCCCTCCAGAGGGATTTATAATGAAAAATAAAAATAGCGTGTGGCAGTCTAAAGCAGAGTGCTCAGTGTTGGAATACAGTATTTCATGATTATAGGATTAAACAACAATTTAGACAATGCGCTGCAGACCCCTGTTTATATACCCAACACAAAGACAATAAACTACTGATTTTGGTTTTATGGGTCAATGATATTTTAATCGCATCAAATTTTGATATAATGTTGACCGATGTTAAGAACAAATTAAGTAAAAAATTCAAAATGACCGATCTTGGCAAAATATCCTGTTTTTTGGGGATAGAATTTACTCAAAGGAAAGGACTTATTACGATGAATCAATCGAGATGCATTGACAAAATACTATTAAAATTTGGAATGGGAGAGTGCAAGAAACGCTCTACACCGGTCGAAAATGATATTAATAAAAATATACACAGAATCTGAAATAATAAATGATAAATTATACTGAGAAATTATAGGTAGTCTTGTATATTTAATGATTGTGACCAGACCCGACATATGCTATACAGTAACAAAGCAGTCACAAAAATTATCAACACCGAGGACGAAGGATTTAAACAGAGCTAAACAAGTCCTTCATTATTTAAAAGGAACTAAAGAACAGAAGTTAGTATTTAGAAAAATAAAAAAATCCCCTAAAATTAGAAGGATTTTCGGATTCAGATTGGGGAAATGACGAAGATCGAAAAAGTATATCTGGATATTGTTTCAGACTTTCAGAAAATGGGCCTATTATTTCATGGAAATCTAAAAAGCAACAGATTGTATCTCTCTCTACGTGTGAAGCAGAATTTATTGCGATCACGCACACGACCCAGGAAGCACTCTACCTTAAAAATATCCTAAAGACTATTTTAGAGCCAGAAGTAACTAAAAGCCCCGTAGTAATTAATTGTGATAATCAAGCCAGTATATTCTTAGCACAAAACACGATAATCAACCAAAGATCTAAGCATATAGATATAAAATACCATTTCATAAAAAACGAGGTGAAAAAGGAATCCATTATTTTGAATTACATATCATCAGAACAAAATATCGCTGATGTGTTCACAAAACCCGCAACAAGAATAAAGTTAAAGCGTTTTTCTTCAAAACTTGTTGGGGGATTCGACTGAATAATTTTTTCATGGGCTTGTATGTATATAAATTTCTATATATTAAAAAAAAAAAAAAAAAAAAATTAGTCTTGGGCAAGACGTTAAACTGCATCCATTTTATTTGTATAACACTTTAACCTACTAATGCGTAACTAATACTTTTACTGAAAAAAAAAAACCTAAAAAAAAAAGTCACTTTTTTAAAACCTTTTCTTTGTAAATTTCCTTTTTGACAAATAGCTTTTGCACCATTTTTTTTTCGACAAATTAAAAAATTTTTTTTTTTTATTCAATTTATTCAATCCAAACAAGGCACAGTGCCACTTTGAAGCAGGGGGCTACTATCAGGGACTTAATTAGCAGGGTCATTATGAAGGGAGATGAGTAGAAAGATGTTTGTTAACATTACACTTGAACTTCTGCATATCAGTGCAGTTGGGAAAGCAGAATCCCGGAAGGGAGTTCCAAAGACCCGTAGTTCTGGGGAAGAAACTATTGGAGTAAAAGGCTTTCTTGCACCTAGGGATCTCTACTGTAAAGGGATGAGACTTAGTAGCTTGTCGGGTTTTTCGGGGGTAGTTACGTCAGGGAGATACAAGTGTTTGCAGTTCGTCAGAGCATTCACCATTAAAGTATTTGTAGAACAGGCAGAGGGATGCAACATCTCGTCGATGGGACAGAGGCTGAAGCCTAGATGACAGTTCAGGACCTATCAGGTTGGCGACTCTCTTTTGAACCCTGTCCAGGAGCGAGAGACAAGCAGCAGATGCACCAGCCCAGATGTGACAACAGTACTCCAACATGGGCGAATGGTGGCCTTATAGAGGTATAGGATACTGTTAGGCGTAAGTAGTTTTCTAGCACGGTAGAGGGAGCCAACCTTCCTTGCAGCAGCCTTGGCAATGCTCTCAATGTATCTATTTCAGTTCATATTCCCTGTAAACATTAGGCCGAGGAGTTTAAAAGAAGTACTTTCAGGCAATGTGTTCTTGGCCATTGCTATTGGTGGTAGAGAAGGTTTCTTGTAGTTATTGAAGGAAACAAGCTTAGTCTTAGCAGCATTGAATGTGACCAACCATTTTTGTCCCCATTCCACTACAGATTGGAGGTCATCCTCTAGTGTTTCTGCCATTTCCTTGAATATGTGTTCATTTGTTTTCCCCACATATCTGTTATAGAGAGTGCTGTCATCGGCAAATATACCCATCTCCGAAACAATTTTATCAGGGAGGTCATTTATGAATATCAGGAACAATAGAGGTCCAAAGATAGACCCCTGAGGTACTCCTGCATTTATGTCATATTGTTTAGATGTACGACCGTCGAAGACAACTTTGATTTTTCTATTATTTAAGAAGGATTTAATTACTTTATGAATTCTTCCAGTGATTCCATATGATCTAATTTTCCTTAGAAGACCATCGTGCCATACCCTGTCAAAAGCCTTAGATATATCAAGGGCTACCGCTCTACTCTCCCCTGTTTTGTCCAATGAATGGTATATACGTTCAGAAACTACAGTTAAGATATCTGCTGTTGAACGGGCTTGCCTGAATCCATATTGTTTGTCAGTCAGGAGTTTAGCAGCTGTTAGGTGCTGGACTAGGACTTGATTAACTAAGGACTCAAATATTTTGGCGAAAAGCGGGAGGAGGCTAATGGGGCGATAATTTAGTGGGTCAGTTCTTTCACCAGAATTCTTGAAGACTGGTACCACAGAGGCGGTTTTCCAGCAATCGGGAAAGCAAGATTCGTTAAGGCATTTATTGTAAAGCTTGGAGAGAACTGGAGCAACCTCGGCAGAGTATTTTTTTAATAGCACAGCCGGGATGAGATCTGGTCCACATGCTTTTGAGGTGTCTAGGTTTTTTATAATAGCATGTACCTGAGAAGGGGTGATTTTCAAATCGTCTAGTGTGGCGTCTGTTTGCAGAGGAAAATCAGGAAGGGAGTGGTGTACCGAGTTCAGTATGGAGTTTGAGGCAAACTGACTGGCAAGCAGATTAGCCTTGTCAGTTGCCGTGCAAGCAACCTCATGATTGTTTGATAGTGGGGGAATAGTTGACTGTCCATTATTTACTATGCTGTTGTAGATTTTCCAAAAATCCTGGGTTCCTAATTTCTGTGCTTCGATGTGTTTTCTGGTGGTTTCAGAGTAATCTGTTTTAGCTGTCTCTATCACTCTCTTACAATTATTTCTAGCTTCTATAAACTTCTGTTTATTTGAGCTGGACTTATGTCGGTTGAATCTGCGGAACGCATGCTGCCTTTGACAAATGGCAGCTGCACAAGCAAAAGTAAACCATTGGGGAGAGTGGGGCTTGCTATAGAATTTCCATGCGGAAACATGTGCTTCAATTGCAGTTTTGAATCATTCAGTGGAAGAGTAAAGATATTTTGCCATGGGGCATCTCTGATGAGTTCTCTGATGGCTTCCCAGTCAGCCTTTTTGTAATACCTCGTTGTTTTGAGCAGTGGGTCTTCAGTTTTAGGGCGAGAATTTAGGCTGATTTCTACTATTATCACAGCGTGATCAGCATTCCCAAGTGGGCTATGGGCATTTGTTGTACAGTCATCGGGAACCGTTGTCAGAAAGAGATCTAGAAGTGAGGCATGTTGATCTTGCTGGTCTGGGAAATGTGTCAGAAATGTAACAACTGAGATAGGGAATGGGATATAGAGAAGCTATGTGTTGTGCTACCAGCTACGTCTGTGTGATTAGAGAATCTTAGCCAGTTACTGTGGTGGACATTGAAGTCACCAAATACATGTATTTGTGCGCTAGTATCGAGGGAGAGTGCTATATCTATGCTGTCTGAGACTTTGTTTATTAGGATACAGTCTTGGTTTGAGGGAGAGTGGTAGAGAAAATACAAGTAGCTAATATTGTGTTGCATATTTAGTCTGAAGCACATAAAGGCCTGGTCGTCTGATTCTAGTTTTATTTCTCTAGTCAGGGGGAGGGTGTTACCAATATAGACTCCAAGCCCATGCATATGTTTGTCTGAGTCCTTACGGTAGAGTGGGAGATAACCAGGCATGTTAAAGTGGTTAGAGGGAATGGAGGAGTGAAGGTTAGTTTCACTTAATGCTAACATATCCGGGGTGTTTACAAGGAGAAATGATTCAATATCATCTAAGTTAGTTCTAAGCCCGCGGATATTAGTAAATGCAAGCCTCAAGGGAGGAGGCAGGTTGGTTTTCTTTGAGTTTGGCCCTGGTTTAAACATAACTTTTGCTTGAGCTGTCATTTCATTTTATTTAAAAGTTTCAGTTAGGGTGAGTGAGTGAGGGGGTGCTGGACAAGTAGTTGTGCAGAATACCAGACATGCAATACAAGTAAACCATCAGTTGTCCTCACCCTCAGGATTGTGGCCTCAGGAAAGCCCACCGGGGATGAGTCCAGGGTCCCTTTCCATGCGCGACATGGCACTACAAACATCCCGATATTTTACAACTGTTGATGGAGCAGCTGCTCTAAGCGCTACCAAAAAGTTAGGGCTCCTGTACTATCAGTCGGAAACAGCAGCCAGGAACTGTCAATCCGGTACCCTCAATCCATTAGGCAAAACCAGCCCAGTCCATCTGCACCGACATATATGGCACTGAAGCACCTCACTGTGTCCAGTTTATGGGGATGGGATGTGGTGGGAGCAGGGAAAAGCGGCGTTTATTGCCCTAGTCAGGAAACAAGGTCAACCACTGGGTGATTCAGACGAGTCACTGTGATAGTACGTCTACGCCTGGTCAATAGGTAAAGAAGGAGTATGAAAGCTGGGCGATAGACAGAGCCTATCTCCTCCTTAAGCAGTTTAGGTTTGCCAACCGGTGATATTTGTTTGAGTCACCAGCTCTAGGAAGGTTGTCGTCCAGGACTGAAGAGGCCTCCCTCCCCTAGGTTTAACTTCAGAGTTTTCCTTCTCCTAGACGGATGACCTGGGAAGATCTACGGGTCCATCAGCTCCGAGGGGGTTCGCCCCGTGCCTGGGTCCTAATCCAGGTATTTTTGCGACCCCGCATGGGTAGTTAATATTAATTGGTTATTTTGTTTGAAACGCATGTTCATTGTTAACATTAATATCTCTGAAAACGATACACATGCAAAGAACTATTGTCTAATACCTTTTTGCATGCTTATTTTAAGGCGTACATAAATTACAATTGACTTTTATTTTTTGTGCACATTAGTTTTCTTTTTTATTTTTCAAAAATGCCCTATTTTTTTGCATTGTTTTACTTAACAAAAAAAAAAAAAAAAAACCACTCACTTTAAACGGGTACATATTGCATGTATGTTTATTTTTATGTATATTTATTTATATGTATATATGTATGTGCTTTCATCTTTTCTTTCTTTTTTACAAAACTGCATAATCAAATTTAAGAAATGGCTTCTTTTTCAAAAACCCATCCCCTTTTAAGGTAAAAATACGTTCCATTTTTCTTTTCTCTGTAAACACGTATATCTGTTTGACATTTGAACACAATTAAAGATGGCGTCTTTTTACATGCTAAAATGTTAAGATCCAAATGATTTCTAATTTTGTTATGTATAATTGAATATAAAAATATATTTTTATTTTTAAGCAGAATAAACATAAGGGACTTCCCCATTATAAAAAAATAGGGAGGATGTTACAATATTTGCCGTATAATGGGGTAGATATTTATTTGCTGCCCACCACAGCAAAATGTGGCACAAGGCCGGAAGGTGGAGAACAGAATTCCCCAATAGGGATGCCTCAGGCGACAAGCAATTAACTTGCGTCACTAGAAAGCCCGGTGGCAAGGCCTGGGAAGGTGGACCTCCTAGGTAGTACGTAAACGGTGTACCTCAGTCTGACAGGTGCTGGGCCAGTTCCCTGTCTCTCTGCAGCCGAAACCACTAGGAGACACATCCCATCATACCGGAGTATAATGGGATATGATTCTGCACAGTTAGAAGATTCTATTTATAAACAATGCTGCTAGGAACTGACGAATCGAATTAATTCACATTCTGCTACCAACCAATCAGAAACCAGAATTGCTCCATAAATATTAAACCTTTCTGTAGCAATTTTGCATATGTGTTTTTTTTTTTCGTCTCAACACTCTGTGGATTCCAACTCTAGAACTGTCTACTGCAGACCAGTCAACTGCCGGGATTTGTGTAGAACAATGAACCATCGGCAACTGTTCTGTCTACTGCAAACCAGTTACCTCTCAGGGCTAGTGTAGAACAACGAACCATCGGAAACTGTTCTGAAACTAAACATGGCTTACACTTCTAGAACTGCTGTTAGTTTTCTTTGGAATTAAAATGGCAATATGCCTCCTTAGGATTCCATTACTCTTCATGTCCTTCCAGGAGGTCTCAATGGTGCTCTTTCTTCCTTGGTCTTTTCACTCTCCTTGACCTTCCATGACTATTTTTGTGGCAATAACAGATACCGGTTCAATCCATTGTGTGTGTGTGTGTGTGTGTGTGTGTGTGTGTGTGTGTGTGTGTGTGTGTGTGTGTTTCATTTTTTTTATGAGAGAGAATCAGATCGTGTAATTTATATTATCTAATCTGGTAGTTCCAGTTTCGTTGGTTTCATACAATGTTACTGTATGTTTCTCATGTTTACACAGTGTTTTTCTATTTAAGTTTATCTGTGACTGTTCAACAATTTTTTTTTTGGAAATCGTCCAAGACAAGGCATAGAGCCATTTGATGTAAGGAACTAAAACAAAAATTACTTCAATGTCAAAAAACAACCAACGACAAGTGTGAGATGATAGATTCTGATTCAGAAAGCAGCAATTCTTCTGCAACAGAGCCTCTAGTGCTGTTAGCAGCAGCAGTCATATGACAGGTAAGATATGCAAATGACCAAGCTGGCTGTGCAAAGTGACGTCACAGCAGAGACAAAAGGATACATATGACCAGGAACACAGTGGTGTTCTCAAGACATGATGAGAGAAGCATGTGCTCGAGACATGGCCAGAAAATAACAGCAAGCGACACATCAGTGATGAGAGCATCTTTTAAAAAGATATGTCGATGCGAGAAATGAAGTATTTAATACAAGATGTAAGGCATTATTGGAAATACCAAGAATAAACGCCTTTTGTTTAAAACTGAAAAGGCGAGTCAAATTTCTTCCTCTTTTTTTCTTCTGTTTCCTTATGATCAAGTCTACATGCTAACAGGGAGCATTAAACTTCCCCCTTTGTCAGA
The DNA here is from genome assembly GCF_053919585.1 of Euprymna scolopes. NCBI lineage: Eukaryota > Metazoa > Mollusca > Cephalopoda > Sepiida > Sepiolidae > Euprymna > Euprymna scolopes. The sequence continues at coordinate 116,223,053 of NC_136494.1, forward strand.
AATATCACTCATGGAATGTGAAGACTAAAGGACAAAATAAAATGAAAGCAAGAGTTACAAGGCTGCATTGACCCAGAAAACAGCAATTCTTCCCTTTTTACCAAAAACATCGCTCATGGAATGAGGAATAAAGGACAAAATAAGGAAAGCAAAAGTTACAGGCTACCAAAAGTAAACCCAACGTTCACTAATAATAACACAGGTCGACAACAAATTTGTTGTCTGTATTTTTTCAACCAATTTAGGACGAATCTGCTATGCTAAATTGAAAAAAATCACATTGTTTTTGCTCAATCAGGTCAAGTTTTTGAACCATGGTAACATGTTTTTTTTATGTTTTTGTTCATATGTGTAGAGCATTTAAGAAGGATTCGGTGGGGGGGGGGGTAAAACGCCATGTTTTCATTAGAAATGATTATTTTAATGACAAGATGTATTCAGGTTCGATAGTTCTAGGTGATTAACTAAAAAAGGGATCAGTTTGAAGTTATAAAACCTCGAAATCTTCCAAAAATTGGTGCCCAGCAAATACGAAGATAGGACTGGCCTGTAGAGGAGGAATTGGTTCCTTACAAAGAAAGGAACATCATCAACGACTCTCTGTTGGGCAGAGACAAAATAATTTTTCCACTGATGCACATCAAGCTCGGCTAATCAAGCAGTTCACCAAGGCTCTGGACAAGGAGTAACACTTCATGACTGGCACCACTACTTGGCCAACAGTGTTAATTGCAGCAGTGCCAAAAGAGGAAGAGCTAGATAAAGAATCACTGGAAGATAAGCAGAAGTATAAAGGAAATAATTGTAGCAGAAAAGTTGACTGAGTTGGTAAGAATGAAACTTCATGGTCAGTTTGAACGAAATACTAAGGCACTTAGTCAGGATGCATGGAATTTTCTGTCTAAAGATGACTTGAAAAGAGGGACAAAAAATCTTATATTTGCTGCTCAGGAGCAGTGAATAAGTGAAATTGGAGTCAAAGGGAAGTCCGAGGAGATAAAATGGATAGCAATCATGAAAACAGTTGAAATCTTAAAGAAAATCCTATAATGTAAAATATATATATACTGTGAACACTAACCAGGGACTTGGATGCTGCAATAAGAATAAAACTATAGCAGAAAGAACCAAGAAAACTGAAACCACAAAATAATCACCATCTCAAAAAATAATCATGGCATCTATATCAGATGGCACTACACGAAAGAGTTGTGAAGAGGATCGAAGAGGAAAGGCACTAAGCAGACCTCCACTAGAAGAATGCAGAGAAAACTTGGGACTTGAGGAGGCTTTTTGCCACCTAGATTCCAAGGAATGCCAATGGTCGATATCAGTGAGAAATAACATGTTGGGATAACATGAAGTCTCCTGCACTGACTTGTTGCCACTTAGACTCCAGGAAACACCACAGTGAGCAATCGCTGGGGATGGTCTGTGTGAGGACTTCTAGTGAGTGAATATTAATAATAATAATAATAATAATGATGATAAATCTCATAAGCTGACCCTCCCTCCTAAAAATATCCAGAAACCAGACAACACACACACACACACACACACACACACACACACACACACACACACACACACACACACACACACACACACACACATGCATGTTGTGACATCAAACTCAGCTGGTACTACATAAAAGAATTAATAATTATCGAAAGACTGAAAAGAGGCATCAACCAAAACTTCCACTGGGAGGATGCAAAGAGAACTGTACGAGTGCTAGGAGCAGTTTCGAAAAACTTAAAAAAAAACATTACTTGAAGAAATTGGAATTAAAAGGAAGATTGATACCATACAACACATACCACTAATGAAAATAGTTGAAATTTAAAGGAAAATCCTTGAATGCAGAAAGTATCCTTCATAAATAACAAACGTTAACTAACTATGGATAAGAGTCTTTTTACAAAGGAGTCACCACTCGAGGATAAGGGTTAATGAGTGTACGGTAGTCAATGGAAATATCGTAGTAATATTCGCAGCTTTCCCAGCTTCAATTTGATATGACACATGAATATAAAGCTCAAACAGATGACTCCCTACAGTACTTTAAAAATACAAAAACAAACACAAATCAAGAACAAAAACGACAACCAGCACTGCAAGCCACAGTGTCTAGAACTACGTCTGCTGGACGAGTATAAATACAGCAAGTTATTTCAACCAGAGGCTGACCAGCCTGGCTTGTCGGGCAGCGAGGATCACCCCCATTAACAGCACAACCCAATGCAGCATCAGCAGCAGCCAAACCACTACAGAACAGCCTTTTACCATCGACTCACTTGATAGCCAAACCTAGTAGCAGCAGTAGCTGGAGCCACTTGCCGTTGACGCGCTTGATTCCCAGCAGTCCAGCTTCTCAAGTCAGCACGTGTTTCCTGTAGCCACTGGTGACGACCTCGTAGCCATGCCAGTTCAGTCACCAGCTGGACTCCAACCCTCAGTGTCAGACCTCCTACCAACATTCAGTTTCTTTTTGGAAAATAAAACTAAACGAATTTATATTCGTTCACGACGGTACTTACTGCTTTTGTCATCTTTTCTTTGCCATTGTTATTTTTCGTCTTTTTCTTGCCTGTGTCTTTTAGTTGTAGGGTCGATTACCACCGACATTCGGCCCTGCAACACACTCAAAAAGGTTGTGAAGGGTTAAGCTGGATGGAAAGATGGAGAACAGAGAGAGCCATCCAAATCTTCACTGAAGAAGTATGGAGCATTCTGGAATCTTAGGTAGGCTTATTGCCATACAAATTACAGAGAAAGCCAATGGATGCAAGCAAATTGTTGCAATCGCTGAAAGTGATTTACAACAGTTACTGCTGCAATTCTTTATCTATATAAAAGCCAAGTACGTCCAAGGATGGAATACTGCTGCCATATCTGGGCAGGAGCTGCTAAAAACAGCCTATCCTGCTTTGACAGAGTACAAAATAGACTTCGTGGCTTAGTGGGGGATGCCCTTTTCTCTACCCTGCAACCTCTCTTCCATAGAAGAGACGTTGCGAGCCTGTCTTTGTTTTATCGTTATTTCCATGGCAGGTGCTCGTCTGAACTCCAATTCCTGGTCCCCCCTCGCCAATCTTTCACGAAAAACACCCGTCTAGCTGAATCCACTGTGAAAAATTTCCCCCACTCTTTATCTGTGCCTAAATCCAAACGTGGATTCCATGAACAAAGCTTCTTTCTTAGAACTGCATGCCTGTGGAACTCTGTTCCATCTGCCTGCTTCCCACCTGACTACAACTTGGATGTCTTCAAGTCCAACGTTAACAAATGAACCGCCCCCTTAAGTAAACACTTAATCAAATCTCCACACTAACGTACTGTACTTGCAATAACCCTTATTCTTGAGTGGCTTCCGGGCCTTGATAAGTGGTGACCACCGTGTAAAAAAAGAAAGAAAAGCTATTGAAAAAGGAAGAGCATGCTAAAAATCCAAAGAGACTTGTTATCGCCCAGACCCCAGGAAACGCTAGAAAAATGAGACATACTTCTATATTATTATGTAATAAAAACTGTTGCATGAAAGAAAAAACAAAGTTTTTTTTATAATAACACCGAAAGGATTTATTTAATTACTTACACCATTTTGTATAGGTGGAAGAAAGCTCGACTGTGCCTATGAGGAAAGAAAAGTTATTTGGGCTGTCGAAAGTCTGTCAGCAGTTATCTTCAGGCAAAGATAGTCGATGCTTGAATGTCCAATGAACAGGGACAGGGGAGAAAGAGAAAAAGATAGAGAGGGGAGGGGGAAAAAGAGAAAGAGAGGTGATAGATAGATAGATAGATAGATAGATGGATAAAGAGAGATGGGAGATAGATACATATATATATATATATATATATATATATATATATATATATATATATATATATATAGAGAGAGAGAGAGAGAGAGAGAGAGAGAGAGAGAGAGAGAAAAGGGGCATCTTTCCCTGTTGTTTCCAGAGTTCTCTCTGCTAACCAATCGTGATTCCCAAAGAGATAGAACCAATTCACAAACTTCTATAAATTAATAGTTTGTAATGAATTTGTCTCTAATGTAACCTTGATAATCGTTATCAGGAAACCCACTCGCAAATACTATAAAGCAACAAAAAAATTGGGGGATAGCAGTGTAAAAAAAAAAACAACAAAAAAACTCTAAAATCGAAAACAAATGATACCCGTACATATTTTTCAGGGTTTGTTTTTGTTGGAGGTGTGGGGTGATAGTAGCGTGTTATTAATGTGTGCATAGGTAAGTGTAAGGTTTGTTAGTATTTAATTTTCTGTTTATGAGAGGTTATGTTTGCATTTGGTTTATTTTTTAAAACGATTGCCTCTTGTATCGCCATATTTGAAAAGTTTTGGAGCATTTGTCTATGTATTAAGAGGTAGATTCCAGAATAATCGAATTGTCAGCTCTCAACCAATGAGAATGGGCGGAATTTGAGAAGGGAGAATTTATTATTTTTGAATCGGGAAATGAAAAGATTATGCTATGTCTATGAATTTATGATCCAATTACGAGAGGTGCAAGCACAATATTTGTAGAAGTTGTATTTTTCCTCCTAGTTTTGATTGAGGGCAGTACAAGGACTTATTATTTAGGTGGGAAATAGGAACTACTTCCTCTAAAGATGCTGCGATTGTGATGGTGTTGTTTCTAGGAGGAAATGTAGGATTTTATGATAATGACTAAATGTGTCGAAAATGTGGTTCTAAAGTTACATAAGATAGTGGCTAATAGTCAAGACAATAAATTTGTATGTGTCATCTGTTGTTGCAAACCTACAGTACTTTATATTTTTATGGATAAGCACCAGGATAACATTAAGAAGTTTATCAAATTGAAATTAAATTATATATATATTCTAAAGTAGATGAGGACCTCAGCTATCCCTCCTAAAGATGTGATTCTAAGTTTTTCAAATGATTACGTGTGAACATCCCGAAAAAAAATATTTTATAATTAATTAGTTTTGCATATAAATTAAACATAAAATGATCCTCCATTTTCGGGTCATCATAACTTTTTAGGGTAGGTAACATTTTTCTATCTCTAAGTCTGACTGGCAAAATTGTAAAACCAGATGAAATCGCCTTAAAAAGTAAAAAGCACAGAATTTATCTCCCATAGCAAAAATATGCTCCAGTTTAGAAGAATTTTTCTTTCACTGACCAAGCACAGACTAAATAAAATATAATATCAGAACAAGTACTACACTTTAAAGCAAGCATTGATTATAAATTTTTTTTAAAGATTATGACATAATTAATGCTTTGAAAGTAATATCTATTTAGTATTATATATGAAATCTGAAAAAACACTTAAAATGAATAAATATGCTAGTATAATCGACAGATTTCTAAGATGGAATCAGTATTGAAAGGTAATTGCTTATTAGCTGAGACTCCACATCTACTTTTAAACATATGATTTATTTTTAATTTACGAAGTTATGTTTTCCCTTTATACATTGCATCCAAGATTTTCATAAACTCATGAGATTTTTATTTATATCTTTCACTTCTGCTATTTTTTCCACATTTAACCAATTTTACAATTTTTGCTAGTGCCAATTTTTCCATGCCCTTTTTGTTTATCATACTGTTAGAGAAGAATTATTTCAGTCGCCACAATACCAAATTTACTCATGGAGGGGGGGGGTATCAACTTAAAATATCTCTAAAATATTGATAAATTTAATTTTAGTCATAACTCTAAAAGTAGATTTTGTTTCCAAGAACAATCTATGCATCATTATTAAGACAAATGTATCTATTAATCCAAGATAGTTAGAAAATCTATAATTATTGATTTTTAATGAAACTTTGGGACTTACTCAGGAAAACGTATATAATTATTTTTAAACATTTTTTTTTAAATACAAGTTTAAATAGCTATTTGAGAGATAGTTTAACAGTTATAAGTTTTCAAATTTCCATACATTTCCATAAATTACTTTAATTAATTTCAAAGTACTAGGTTTAAAGAATTTCAAACAAAAAACACAAACATTAATTATTTTAGAGGAGATATACTCAGTGACTGAGTGACCTGACTGGACAGAGCCAAGCACTAAAAAAAGTCTTCAAAACGGTTTCATACCCAACTGTGAACTCTCTGAGAGGTTCCATATAAACGTTTAGTAAGTAAGTGTGAAAACAAATTAAAACAATAGGTGTGAGATTCGTTCAGTGGGGGGGGGGGGCTAAGTCTTTAGAAAAAGATATTTTTTTTGATATGATAAATGTTAGCTGATGATTCCGGGGCTGTTTTACGCATGCAATTCCATGAATCGAAAAACGAAGCCAACATTTAAAAAACCTATAAGTTTTGACATCCAAACTATTTTTTAAATTACTTAATTATGACTCTTTCTTTAATAATTACTATTAAAAAATATTTATATAAAATGATTAGAAAAAGGCTAAATTTGAAGCCAAATTTGAAAAAAGGCCCAACAGAAATTTCGAAGGCCAAACTGCTTTTAAAAGGCCAAATTTCACGAACTTAAAAAACCCAACCTGGCAACCCTGCCAAAGGGGCTGAAATCGTCCTGGATGGGGGGGGGGGGGGAATGAAATCAGTGCACCCTGCAAGCTCATTGGTCAGTGTGTAACCAAATCACCTAGCAAGGGTATTTCTCTGTGAAAAAAAAGTCTTTATTCATGACTGCTACAGCCTCCACCTATGGTTGCCAGTGAGTGAGCCCTGCTGAGTATGTGTGAAAACTTCCAGTGAGTAAATGATGCTAATAGTAAATCAATCCACATAGGCAAATAACACCAACAAAGCACAGATAAGTTGAAGAAATAGCAACAGGAGAGAGAGAGAGAGAGAGAGAGAGAGAGAGAGAGAGAGAGAGAGAGAGAGAGAGAGAGAGAGCAATACACAAATTCAAAGAAAATGAAACTGCTAGAAATCCAATAATCTGCCCCCCCCCTCACCCCACCATCCATTCTCACAGGCAAAAAAACAAAAAAAAACAGCACCGGGCTTAATTGTTACTAAACAAGGTAGTAATAAAGGGTAAGAAAGAATGGAAAGACCCAAAGGTAAAGCACCGTTCAGACTTACACAAGAGAGGTGCAGAGAGTACTGGAATTATTAATTGAATATACGCAAAATTGATATGGCAAAATTGTAAATGTTTGTTTTATGCAAGGGGAGGTAACTTGTTTCAAAAGCGAACAAGAGTTATACGCACTGACATTTTTCAAAATTACATCTTTTCTGTTTATATATATATATATATATATATATATATATATATATATATATATATATATATATACACACACACACACACACACACACACACACACACACACACCGCTAGAATACAAAGGAAAAAACCTTACAGATCTTATAGCGGCGCTTGTTTTATTTCGCCAATGTTATTTTAGTTCAATTTAATTAGAAAATAAACGAAATAAATAAATAAATAAATAAATAAATAAATAAATAAATAAAACGTAAAAACAAGTCAAAATAAATGTCTTATCTCTGCCAAAAACCGTGATTGGATTTTATTGTTAATTAAATCAAAGATAATGAAAAATTCAACAAATTAAACACTTAAAATGATAAAAGTAAAAATCTAAAAAGAAAAAGAAAATAGAAAAAAAAAAAACGAATTAAATTTTGCAAATTTGTAGATCATCAGTGATGATGATATGATCGAATTTAGGAAAACTCGTCCCGGGAAAACTCGTCTCGGGAAAACTCGTCTCGGGAAAACTCGTCTCCGGAAAACTCGTCTCGGGAAAACTCGTCCCCTTTCGCTAAGTAGGAAAACTGGTCCCGTATTGAATAAATATCGATTGAAAACACATTTTATGATCGTTCTTGAAGGAGATATTGTTTTTTAAAATAAACTATAGCCCCCCCCATAATATTTTTTAAAAAATATTTTTACTTGTTTAATGTTTTTTTTTTTTTATATAAAATCGATTTTCTAAGTGTCCGTTTTCTAAGTTCTTAGTGGTTTAACTTATTTTAAAGCGTTTATTATGTTCATACAAAGTTTATTACAAGTTTTTTTTTGTTCTTATTTTAACGATGTTTTTTGGAGTCATAAAAACAATAATAAAAAACAAAACCCAAAAATTAAAAAGAGCGATTCGATTCTTCGTTACGCTTTTGGTTTTGTTTTTTAATTATGATAGTTTTTTGTTGTTATGTTTTTGTTTTCTGTCATACCAAATGCACTCATGCGTTATTTAAAATTATGATTTTATCAATTATCAACATTTATTGTCGTCCTGTCAAATTTTGCAAAAATTAACTAATAAATTAAAAGCGAAATATTTTTTTGGCGCGAGAGATGCCATGTGCTAACAATCTCTCGTTAACTCATTTTTAATTTTTTTAATTTTTACTTCAAAATTCTAAAATAAATCATTAAGAGAGAAAGTAATCACTAAATAAATTTATTAATCAATTTTATTGAAAACTCCGCTATCGTTTATCAAGAATCTTTTTAATTTCATTTTTTGTTGGTTGCTTTTCGAAGGGAGATATAGGTTTTATCCCCCCCCTCTCTCTCTAAATTATATTTTAAAAAATATTAAAATTTATTATTTTCTTTTTAAAACCAAATCTCCCTCAGTAATTTCTTTAATTTTCTATTTTTTAGCGATTATCAAGACCTCCTAAGATGTGATATACCGGGCATTATTTCTCGTTCTCCCGTAACACTCGACATGTTTTTTGTTTGTTTTCTGTTTTTTTTTTCTTTACCAAATAAACGATTCCAAACAAATTAAATAAACAACATAGTCGGCGAGGTAGAAAAATCGATTTTACCCTTTTATAAACAACAGTATATAAGTAAATTCTTTTTATATTGATATAAAAAAATATGCGGTCTCGTTTATGAACATAATAAACGCTTTTATTAAAAACACAAAAAAAAACATTAAACAAGTAAAAATATTTTTTAAAAAATATTATGGGGGGGGCTATAGTTTATTTTAAAAAACAATATCTCCTTCAAGAACGATCATAAAATGTGTTTTCAATCGATATTTATTCAATACGGGACCAGTTTTCCTACCTAGCGAAAGGGGACGAGTTTTCCCGAGACGAGTTTTCCGGAGACGAGTTTTCCCGAGACGAGTTTTCCCGAGACGAGTTTTCCCGGGACGAGTTTTCCCGGCACCGATATGATCATCATCACCCTTCGCTACCCACCCCAACCAACACTCGACAAAAAAAAAAAAAAAAAAAAATAGATTCTGTTTTTCTTTTTGTTTGTTTTTGTTTGGCGATTAGATGAGAAACCCTTTGAAAAACTGGTGGACAGAAAAAAAAAAAACGAACAAACAATCATTTAAGAATTTAGAGTGAGGGATCAGTTGCGCATACAAATTTAACGTAAAATGATTCTTCATTTTCATGCCGTTCTAACATTGGCAGTTAAGCAAATGTTTTATGGGATTATGGGGGATTCACCGTTTTCTTTTTAGGGCAAGAGTAAAAGAAAGTTAGTACCCCCACCCCCTCACAAGAAGGAGAAGAAGTCTTGTGAGCAATTAATTTCTAGGGAATGGAAAATTTCTACGAAGTTAAAAAAAAAAAAAAAAAAAAAATCCCTTAACCTTAAAACTCACACAAGGCCGATTTGTTGGGTGTGTCAGAAATTTCGTGAAAAATATTGAATAATTTCACCCCGTCTTTCTAAGCTTATAACTCCTCGAAAAATGTAATTCAAGCCCTAATTTTTTTTCAATTAAAGGAGCAAGGACCAAGGTTTCATAAAAAAAAAAAAAAAAAAAAAAACGTGTTTTTTTAATTTTTTTTTTAATTTTAAACTTCGGACTTTACAGGTAAATTTCTAAAAACACTACTTTTTTTTTGTTTTAATTTTGAATATATTATTTATTGATCTTTTATCTTTAATTTGTAATATATAACACTTTGGTGAGTAAATTAATTATTTACTTTTTAATAGACATTTCAAAATGGGAGCCGTGAATTATTCGACCCCCTGTCTTTCCAAGCTTATAACTATTCGAAAATATAATTCAAGCCCTATTTTTTTTCAATTAAAGGAGCAAGGACCAAGGTTTCATTAAAAAAAAAAAAAGGAAAAACAAACAACGTGGTTTAAAAAAAAAGGTTTTAAACTTCGAACTTTACAGGTAAATTTGTAAAAAAAACAGTACTTTTTTGTTTTAAATTTGAATATATTATTTATTGACCTTTTCTCTTCAATTTGGGATATATAAAACTTTAGTGAGTAAATTAATTATTTACTTTTTAATAGACACTTGAAAATTGGGGGGGGGGGCATGAATTTAAAAAAAAAAAACGTTTGTCTAAAATATTATATTCAGTTTATTGGAAAGAGCATAAAATTTCACATTGACCCTGAAAATATCGTAAAAATAGAGTCGATAGAAAAATTTTGATAGATTTTTAAAGTTTAAAAATTGAAAAATATTGAGTTCGTAAAATTCATTACTGTTTTTTAAAAAATAAAAAAAATATTTCTATTACTTTTAAAACAACTTTAATAGTTTTGGAAGTATAATCCATAAAGAAAATAAACAACCCACTTTTAAAAGAGAAATTACGAGTTTTTTATATTTTATTCGCAGTTTCATGTTAGGGGTGTCAAAAATTCCTACAAAAATTCTGATAATTTGCAAGCCCCCCTCCCCCCATACAAACTTACTTAAACAAAACCTTTCCTAAAACTACACATAACTGGACAAAAAGTAGACCACGCTCACAAAAAATAAAAATAAAAAATAGATAAAAACACACAGAATTTATCTCCCATAGCAAAATATAATGAAATAAAAAAAAATTTGAAGAAACTAAAATGTCCTAGAACGGAGTGATCATTTTACTTTAAATTTATATGTGGAATAAGTCCCAATCTTTAAATTTTAAAATAAGTTTTTACTTCTTTCCACTAATTTTTCAGGATGTTCAAATGTAATTGTGGAAAAAGTAGAATCTCGTTTTTTTTTTTGGGGGGGGGGGGGGGCTTGCTCATCTACAATAATACATTCATCTTTTTTTTTCTTTGTTTTAATGTATTTTTCTCTTTTTAATAAGATACTTTCATTTCAAGTTAAAAACTCAATAATTGCTAGCATATAACAACAGAGTATATATAAATAGACAAAATTGGCCTACATTCCATGGACGAAAATTTTGTTTCATGTTTATAATTTTCCAATTCACAACATTGATACATATTTTATGGACGCTTTCGCTCATAGCCAAATAACAAGATATCAATTCAGGATCTTTCGATTATGTTTTTTTTTTTTTTTTTTTTTTTTACACAGTGATCACCACTTATCAAGGCCCGGAAGCCACTCAGGGATAAGGGTTATTGCAAGTACATTACGTTAGTGTGGAGATTTGATGAAGTGTTTACTTAACGGGGCGGTTCATTAGGAATTTGTTAACATTGGACTTGAAGACATCCAAGTTGTAGTCCGGTGGGAAGCAGGCAGACGGAACAGAGTTCTCAGAAAACCAAAGTTTGCTTTTAGAAAAAAACAACAACAAAAATCCTAAGGCAAAAAACAAACAATTCACATTGATTACATTATAAGAATTGAACAGTAAAATAATTAAAATCTTGGTTACTGGAATGTAGCTTAATACTCTCTGTTTCTCACACGTATGGAGATATCTTTTCTCGGATATCATTTCTTAGTAAGTGTTTTTGAATTTCTGGAATTTATGCTTTTCCTTCCTTGAAACAAATATTTTTTGTTTTTTATTCCAGTCTCTTATGCGTGGCTGTCTATAATATTTATGTCTCTAATGATTTGTGTGATAGCAGCATTGGCTATATGCACAATAAAACACATGTAATGCGTTTACGGAAAAAGTAAATATAAAAATTCCTTTATACATATATAAATAAATAAATACAAAAATAAAAATCATGTTTGTGGATTAACTTTTTGTGGTACCTACCTACCACATCTGATGAATCTCACCCGCCTTGGCGGAATTAAATGAATTATAATGTGAAATGGCTAAAATGTTGGTTTGAGTTCCTCCTATGCAATTTATATAATCATTCACGAATATATTGTTTTGCTGTATCACAACTCATTAGTATGGCTAGACTAACATTCAACCCAAGCCAGGGATTGAACGTCCAATCATTTTTATTTAGTCGGCAACTCTTACAACTAAGCTACAGAATAGACGCTCGTAAATGATATCCACCATAGCTAAATATTAACTGCCACTTTACAGTGGTTACTTTCTTTATTTGCAAAGAGTTTCGCATTATGCTAAGTAATAGTAGATAGCATCATCTAATGACAGTGCACAATACAAGAAGATGGGTGGTTTGAATTCCAAGCTAAGCTATCCCTGGCCAGATCTTTATTCTTCCCTCTTTCCCCTTGATCCATTTTTATCATTTTGTCTCATGTTTTCCTTGGCCTTCCCTTGTAAACTGAACCTGCCACCTCAACTGTTCTACATCTATTAACCCAAGAACTCTCGTTCAGACCTTAAACATGGCCATACCATTGAATTCTACTGTTCTGCGCCCCATCAGAGAATCCATCATATAAACTCCTTGGTCTAATATTCACAAGTAATATAAATTGGAACAAATACATAAAAGGCATTGCCAAGGCTGCTGCAAAGGAGACGGGTTCCTTCTACTAAACTAAAAACTTATCACACCTGGCAGCATCCTATCTATATCTCTCTGATAAGGCTCTTTGCCTAAACCAATGTGACTCTTCTCTTTCTCCAAATTTTCCTGTCTTCTGTCAGATGCCTCAGATCTTCAGGATCACAGTTGGCGTCAAGTGCACTTTGCTGGAGGTACGTGGATCTAGGTCGTCCTATGTTCATGCGACTGTGCTGTGGAGTTCACAGCAATACATTTCTCACCAGCTCTTGCTTGCTCCTCTGGTAGTGACCGACAAATCATAGATGTGATAGTAGATATGGCAGGTAGGTTGCCATAAAGTTGCTCCTTCATGGGATGATCTTGCCAAAATATATTTAACAATTCATAGCATATGGGCGTATGTGCTGTCTAGCTTTCTTTCCAATCTTTTGGTGAGTGCCCAGCATATTATATCTCTACAAAGGCACCATTCATCGATGCATAGAGCATTATTGCCACAAGTTGGCTGGTGCTCCAACTACTGGTCTCTCTCTCTCTCTCTCTCTCTCTCTCTCTCTCTCTCTCTCTCTCTCTCTCTTAGACAGGGTGAAGAAAAGAGCCTTTAATCTAACAGGCTTCATACTATCTATCAAACTCCAGCCACTGCCCCATCACCATAATATTGTATTCCTGTGTTTGTTATACAAGTAATTTCATTGGATGTCTTCTGATGAACTTGCTGTTCTTATGCCCTCTCAACCTAAATACCTTCGCTCAACTCATCAATCAGCAAAATCACACTCGTCTTCATTGTAAAGCTTTCTACTCTATTAATTTATTAATATTCCCTCTCTGCTCCTTGTTTCCATGACTGTAACAACTTGTAGAAATTTAAATGTAATGTGAACAAACCAGCTAAATCAAGTTGCTCGTCACATAATTAGAGAAATCTATTCCACCAGAATTCATTCATTTCAGGAAGAATTTGATTTTGTCATCATTTGTTCACGCAGTTTTGTTAGCACGTAAAACTGTGGTTGAAATGTGGTCTTTTTACACACAAATCCATGAGACTATATTTTTTGTCTATTCACGTATGTAGACAGTGAATGGGTTGGAACATTCTAGAAAGCAAACATAAGAAGGTCAACGTATCAAAGACAAAACAGTCTAGACAAAGTTTTTGCAATTTCCAGATATTTTTTCACAGGCTTCTTCACCGTTGCTGAAAATTATCACACATGTTGAACTTTGTCACAGGGTGTAAGAAACTGCACTAGGAATGTCAAGTTCAAACTGCAAATGGACAAATTACTCAGTCCTTTACTAATGAAGCTCACACGAACGACAATGGATGAATATTTTTTGCTCACAAAACTTTTACCCTCCTTATATACTTCGTTCGCAGGTTTTCTTCATAAAATATGTTGATCATAATGATTTCCTCAGTTCAGAAAGTATTTCCTCAGTCAGAAAAGATTTACAGCCGTACCCTTACAATTATGCAAATATTCTTTTTCACTTGGATAATAATTCTGAAATTTCGTCATATAAAAATGCACATTTCTCCACTTTATTAATGGACTTCAATCTTTTTTAATTTCGTGCTCATGAGCTGATCTCGAACATTCAAGAATGACTATAACTTGCACATCTCCCATACACAAAAATAAACTATTTCTGGTTAAATAAAATTTATTCTTTTAAGTTTTAGAATTTGTCCACGAGTTGTTGCTATTTACTGATGCCTTTTTTTTTTCTGGTAAGGGAAAGGAGTTTTGATCTATGCTACCGTCACCGTCATGAATTTGGAGCTGAAAACGAATATCGCATTAAAATTTTCCATAAACAAGTAGTTTTTCAAATATTAAGCAATGTCAATCTTTATGTTATAAGTGGTGGCCATTGTTGTACGTGCAATCGCACATATTTTTAAATGGCCACAACTTATAACATAAAGAATTACATTGCTTTATATCCAGAAAACTATTTGTTTGCAGAAAACTGTAATGCGATATTCGTTTTCAGTATACCCGAAAACCTAGAGAAGTTGTCATTTTAAAGGTGATTGTTAAGGCAAAATGTAAGTAAATATTTACTCAAAAGACATCCAGAAACAAAGAGTTGGTAGAATATTAAAGATCAGAGAGTTATAGAACTTGTCCAGTGAAGAGAGAATCGTTTTATGCATGAAAAATTGTGTAGCCATATTTGTTGTTTGCATGCAATAGTGTACATAAATGGTAGGCATTGTAGATGTGTATGTACATTAGATTGCTTTTGTTTTGTTGGAAGTGAATATTTTTTGTACTCTGATTGGATAAAATAAATTGTTGATTTGATCTTTAGTCCAATCGGAAGTCGATACATAAAAACAGCATTTATTAATTGCTTCTGTTTTCAACAACAGAAGAAATAATAGAAATATAAAATAAAAATCCAATTTAAAATAAGATGGGTAATATTGTACGATATATGATAAAGACAACAATAGAAAAATCACACAAGGTCCAAGTAACTACTCCTTCTGTTTACAGATAGATGGTGGAAGGAATTAATGCACTCATATGTACACGTAACATTTCAAGGTGAAATTCAGAATAAACTCTGCTTTAAATAGAAACTATATCTCTAGGAAAAGCTTTCAAATAAACTGGATGTTTTTCATCAAATACTCCACCATTGCAGAATCTAATAAGGTTCGAATAAAATATTTTGAGTTAAACATAATAATAAAAATGATAATGAAACATCATAATAAATATAATAAAAATAATGATAAAAAATAATAGTAAACATAATAAAAATAAAAATAATAATAAATATGATAATAATAAACATAATAATAAACATAATAGTAAACATGATAATAATAAACATAATAATAATAAACATAATAATAAACATGATAATGATAATAAACATAATAATAAACATAATAATAAACATAAACATGATAATACAAATGATAAACATAATAAACATAATAATAAACATAATAAAAATAATAAATATAATAATAAACATGATAATAATAATAAACATAATAATAAACATAATGATAAACATAATAATAATAATAAACATGATAATACAAATGATAAACGAAATAAACATAATAATAAACAGAATAAAAATAATAATAATAATAAATATAATAATAAGCATAATAATAATAAACATAATAAAAAATAATAAACATAATAATAAAAATAATAAACATAATAATAAACATAATAATAAACATAATAATACACATAATAAACATAATAATAAACATAGTAAAAATAATAAACATAATAATAAAAATAATAAACATAATAATAAACATAATAATAAACATAATAATACACATAATAAACATAATAATAAACATAATAAAAATAATAAACATGATAATAAAAATAATAAACATAATAATAAACATAATAATACACATAATAAACATAATAATAAACATAATAAAAATAATAAAACTAAATAATAGACATAATAATAAACATAATAAACATAATAATAAACATAATAATAAAATAATAAAAATAATAATAACATATTAATAACCATAATAAAAATAATAAACATAGCAATAAACATAATAAAGAAATATTCATAATAATAATAAACATAATAAAATAATAAGCATAATAATAAACATATAAAGAAATAATCATGATAATAAACATAATAATATACATAATAATAAATAATAAAAATAATGAAAACAATAATATACATGATAATCATAATAATATACGGAATGATATAATAATAATAATAATAATAATAATAATAATAATAATAATAATAATAATAATATAATAATAATAATAATAATAATAATAATAATAATAATCAAAATAATAATCAAAATAATAAAAAATGATAATAAGCATAATAATATTCAGAATAAACATAATAAAAATAATAAAAAATAGAATAAAAAAAAGAAAAACAATATTAATTAGATGGGATCAAAATCAAGGTATCTAAATGATCACAACATTTTTATAACTAGAATGTAAAAAATATTGTTCAGCTCAAGTTCAAATCCGGTTTGGCTTTTAAAAAAGAAATTATTTCTGAAATTCTCACAAAGTCATGCTGTAGTCACGATGAAAATAGCAGATAAAATTGTCTGAAATAAGATTAACTTGAGTAAATTGAATAATACAGGGATTGGTAATTTTTCTAAAAAAATTATTAAGACATAAATTGACCTGCTCAAAAAGAGTTAGACAGCTCAGTTTGTATATATATATATATATATATATATAAATATAACACGGAAATTACATAATTGTCGATGCAATAATTTATTTCAACCTTACGGTATTTTCAAGCATCTAAACTAGACAATTACATTTTTGATACTCTTTCTTTTTTTTTAGTATCAAAAATGTAATTGTCTAGTTTAGATGCTTGAAAATACCATAAGGTTGAAATAAATTATTGCATCGACAATTATGTAATTTCCGTGTTATATTTTTATGTTATTGCTCTGTTTACCACATTGAGCTCTCATACCCGGATTTCTTCCTGGAATTATTCCATTATAACACTATATATATATATATATATATATATATATATATATATATATATATATATATATATATATTAAGTAATGTGATTTATAATTTAAAAATTTTAAAAAAAATTTTAAAATTTAAAAATCAAAATTTAATTAAATTAAAAATCAGTTTCATAAGAAGGAACAACAAAGTCAATTATCTGTACGATCGTTTCGGAAATCCGTGCTTTTTATTTGTGGTATACATGAAGTCACGTAGAACAATTATACATAGTTTTTTTGGTAAGCACGGTCTCCTCATCAGCAAATTTAGGAGGATTTATATTGAATTGAAAAGACACCAAAAATAAACCTAGCATTAAAAGTAAGGCAGATGAATCTGAAAAATTGAAGTAAAAGGTTTGGATTTAAAATTTATAAGAAAATTAATAAGAAAATTGGTATAGGTTAGAGATAGAAATGAGTAGAAAAAAATATATATATATATATATATTTTTTTTTTTTGAATTTACATAATAAATTTGATTTAAAAATATATAGATATAGTTACCTTTTAATTTTTCTTTTTTTGAAATCAGGAACTGTATTTAAAGTAGTCATTTAGATGTTTGCTATAGCTTTTTATTTTATTGAATGATGAATTTTAAAAGGGCGACGCTCGTGCAGTAAATTGTTTCCGTTAGCGTATTTTGATTTAAAGACGCTACAGTTAATATCTATAGAGAGAGAATATTTAATTTGCAAGTTTTTAAGGGGAGATAATTGTCATGGTTTTATTTATTATTTGATTTACGAGTCTAAGGGCGGTAATTGGTCTAACTTAATTTATTAAAAAAAAAAATAAATAAATAATCTATTTTTACTAATGAGTAATTTTTAATGATTTAAGGTGGTTTATATTTATTAAATTTAAACCAACGTTTATGATTACATGATAGAAGCTCGTGTCTTGAATTTACTAGTTTGGTTGTGCTTTTTATATCTTCATATTTTAAAATTTTTAGGGTTTCTTTTGTACATAATGTACAAAATTTATCTCCTGGTTTATATGATTTGCAAGTCTCAATTATTTGCCATTTTAAGTTGAAAGAAATATTGCTATTTTTTAGTTGCCAAATATAGTTGGATAGAGTAGTTTGGTTTGATAGAGAGTTATTTTTAAAATAATGTTTGTGCGTTAGTAAAAACATATTAGATAGAATTATCCCCAAAATTAAATCCATAATAAAATACCCACTATGGCAATCTTCCAACCAAGTAATCGACTGGTTTTCTAATATTCAAAATAAAAATAATATTAAATTTCTTTCTTTTGAGATTGAATCATATTACCAATCTATATCACCTATCCTACTTAATAAATCTCTATTAATGGCACGAAAATTAACTAATATAACTCAAGACCAAACTAAACTAATACTTATAGCTAGACAGTCTTTAATAACATTTGATAATAAATATTGGACCAGGAAAAATACCCCTAACCACTTCAACATTTTAATGGGATCGACGGACTCGACTCAGGTCACTGATCTAGTTGGCCTTTTCCTTTTAAATGAAATACATTGTATACTCCATAAACAATTCAAACTTGAAGGAGGGCTATATAGAGATGATGCACTTTTCATAACGAATTCTACTAATAAAAATTATGAAAATGCAATTAAAGCTCTACATAAATTATTTAAAAATTATGGACTTAGTATAAAAATCGACCCTAATAAAAAAATTGTTAATTTCTTAGACATAACCTTAAATCTTGAAAATTCTACCTTTGAACCATACCATAAACCTAACCAATCACTTCTATATGTCCACAATCAATCAAACCACCCTAAATCAATATTAAAATCAATAGTTCCCAATATCGCTCTAAGAATTTCTAGACTGTCTTCTACTAAATCAATATTTACCAAAAATGAAAAATACTATAATGAAGCCCTTAAAAACTCTGGATATAACTCACAAATTAAATTCATAAATGAAAATGATAGAAACATAAACTGCATTAAAAATAAACCTATTAAGAGCGTAATAACATATAATATGGCAATGTCTTCCCGTATACGAGTTAAGAAAAATAACCAGGAGACAAAAAAAGATAAAACCAAACTACAAATATTAGATAATAATATAAATAAGCAACAAACTAAAACCCGCAAACGTAAGAATAGACACAAGGAGATCCTATGGTTCAACCCCCCGTATTCCAAAAACCTAGAAACAAACATAGCTAGAGAATTTTTTAAAATATTAGATAAGAACTTTAAAGCCCCCCATAGATATAATAAGATTTTCAATAAGAACACAATTAAAGTCTCTTACTCTACTATGCCTAACCTTCATCAGAAAATAATTAGCTCTAATAATAATAAAATTAATAAACTACAAAATGCAACTATACAAAATACATCGGACTGTAACTGTAGAAGAAAAAATAAATGTCCCCTACAAGGCTCATGTAAAATTAAAAATGTTATCTATAGCTGCACAGTATCAAAAACTCCAAATATACAAGAACCTATCAACAGCCATAACTCAACTACCAGATTAAATAATAACACCAACTTAAATCAATCTACCGATCAATTATTAACCAACCCACCACATTATAATCCAACAATAGACCTAACGGAAAATAATCATAATAATCAAGAGGTAATATATATTGGTTCCACATCTGGCCCAATAAAACATAGAATTTCAACGCACAAACATTCTTTTAAAAATAACTCTCTATCAAACCAAACTACTCTATCCAACTATATTTGGCAACTAAAAAATAGCAATATTTCTTTCAACTTAAAATGGCAAATAATTGAGACTTGCAAATCATATAAACCAGGAGATAAATTTTGTACATTATGTACAAAAGAAACCCTAAAAATTTTAAAATATGAAGATATAAAAAGCACAACCAAACTAGTAAATTCAAGACACGAGCTTCTATCATGTAATCATAAACGTTGGTTTAAATTTAATAAATATAAACCACCTTAAATCATTAAAAATTACTCATTAGTAAAAATAGATTATTTATTTATTTTTTTTTTTTAATAAATTAAGTTAGACCAATTACCGCCCTTAGACTCGTAAATCAAATAATAAATAAAACCATGACAATTATCTCTCCTTAAAAACTTGCAAATTAAATATTCTCTCTCTATAGATATTAACTATAGCGTCTTTAAATCAAAATACGCTAACGGAAACAATTTACTGCACGAGCGTCGCCCTTTTAAAATTCATCATTCAATAAAATAAAAAGCTATAGCAAACATCTAAATGACTACTTTAAATACAGTTCCTAATTTCAAAAAAAGAAAAATTAAAAGGTAACTATATCTATATATTTTTAAATCAAATTTATTATGTAAATTCAAAAAAAAAAAAAAAAAAAAAAAATATATATATATATTTTTTTCTACTCATTTCTATCTCTAACCTATACCAATTTTCTTATTAATTTTCTTATAAATTTTAAATCCAAACCTTTTACTTCAATTTTTCAGATTCATCTGCCTTACTTTTAATACTAGGTTTATTTTTGGTGTCTTTTCAATTCAATATAAATCCTCCTAAATTTGCTGATGAGGAGACCGTGCTTACCAAAAAAACTATGTATGATTGTTCTACGTGACTTCATGTATACCACAAATAAAAAGCACGGATTTCCGAAACGATCGTACAGATAATTGACTTTGTTGTTCCTTCTTATGAAACTGATTTTTAATTTAATTAAATTTTGATTTTTAAATTTTAAAAATTTTTTTAAAATTTTTAAATTATAAATCACATTACTTAATATTGAATTAGCTCTAGGACATTTAACTATCGAGCTTATTATATATCTAAATTACAACGAGCATTTCCTGTATTTTAATTAAACTAGTAATTTCACTATTACATTAAAATACACTTAGCTCTTTAGACTATTATTCTAATCTCCTTTAAATTATATATATATATATATATATATATATATATATTATTAATTGGAATTCATTATTGAGATGAGTATTATTTATTGATTTATCTATTGCAGACTATTATCCTCATCTTTTTTAGTTGTTGTTTCACAACGTTTCGGCCGACAATTCCTCTGGTCTTTATCAGGTGGTAACCATAATGGGATAGGAACTCCGTATCCTGAATCTCCTAACTGCATCCTCAGCCATTACTACCTTCTATGGTTGTTGTCGTCTCACCATGAAACGTCGTGAAACAACATCGCCCTTCAGGGCCCATGGTGCAGTGGATAGAGACATTGAATTTCTTCGGTTCCAGGTGAGCATTGTCTGAAGATAGTGGTTTCAATCCTACTCAAAGCCGGCCAGAGGCTTACTTGGCCATAAACTTTGGTGAGATGACAACAGATAATAATAAACAAAATGAACATAACAATACGAAAACAATAATAAAAAAATGATAAAAAACATAATAATAAACATTATAATATTCATCATAACAAATAAAAATTAAATGAACACAATAATAAGCATAATAATAAACACTATGATAAATAAAAAAAAATAAAAATAAAGAATAATAAACATAATAATAAAATAATTATAAACATAATATTAAAAATAATGATGAACATAATAATATACACTATAAAATTAAAAATAATAGACATAATAAAGATAATAACAAAATAATAAAACATAATAATAAACATAATAAAAATAATAATAATAAACATAGTAAACATAATATTAAACATAATAATATACATAATTAAACATAAAATAATAAACATAATAATATTAACAATAAACATAATAAACAATAAAACATGATAATAAACATAATTAATAAAACATAATAATAAACAATAAAAATAACAAAAAAATAATAGACATTATAATTTTCATCAAATGATCTGTAATGTATAACTAATGAATCGAATTATTCAGAACACATCTTTGACGATAAATTTTGATGAAATTTAGTTTAGAAATTTTTTACTTCCATGGTGAAATAATGTTATTGTTTAGAAACTATCTTAACATAGTTAGACAGGAGCGGCTTTATTAAGTATTCTGCATTTCCACTGAATAATTTAATGAGCAAAACATACCGTAAAAATTGAATTTCACTTGAAAGTCTAATATATAAACATCTATATGTCTGTCTGTCTGCCTCCATATTTTCAAACTCTATTTCCACCGAAACTAAAAGTCACAGTGCGGCGCTAGGGGCCCAAAATGAGTGGATTTTTTTACAGATCGTTCTTTTGTGGGTCTTTAGCCGGTTAAAATAGTTTTAAGAGGTCAAAAATGGGTCAGAATTAAAAAAATCGTTATACATTTTGTATATTCATCTTAGTTTATTTTTAATTTTTAATTTATAATCAGTTTATATGCGTGTCAAGTTGGTACAGTGGTAACGTCACCAGCTTTGAATGCTACAGTTTGGCTTTCGAAAAAAAAAAAGTATTGGGGTGCTATCAGTTAGAATCGAAACCTAAAGCTAAACTGTAAAATCTAAAGCTGGTGACGTTACCACTGTACGAACTTGACATGCATATGAACTGATTAAAAATAAACTAAGATGAATGTACAAAATGTATAACGATATTTTCAATTTTGACCTGTTTTTTACCTCGTAAAAACTATTTTAACCGGCTAAAGATTCATAAAAAAAAAAATGGTCCATAAAAAATCCTATCATTTGAGGCCTTAGCGCTGCTCTGCAACTTTTAGTTTCGGAGGAGATAGAGTTTGAAAATATGGAGACAGACAGATAGACATAGTGCCTTTTATATATTTACTTATTTATTTATTTAAATATTTACTAGCCGGTGGAGGGGGGGGGGGCTTTACCTGCTGCATACGCTTAAATATGATATTTCATTTGTTCAGATTTTGTATATATTATTATAGAGTCGTGATTTCAGAAGTAAAAAAAAAAAGGATTTGGATGCCATCAGCTAAAATCAAAACCTAAAGCAAAACTGTAGCATTCAAAGCTGGTGACGTTACCACTGTACCAACGTGACACGCATATGAACTGATTAAAAATTAAAAATTGAAAAAAAAATAAAATGAATATACAAAATGCATAACGATCTTTGAATTTTGACCGGTTTTTGACTCCTTAAAAACTATTTTAACCGGCTAAAGATCCATAAAAGAATGGTCCATAAAAATTAAATCATTTGAGAGCCCCTAGCCCTGCTTTGCAATTTTTAGTTTTGGAAAAGATAGAGTTTGAAAATATAGAGACAGACAGACATTGCACCTTTTTAATATTAGACTAATGGGGGGAGGGCGCTCGGCTTTGCTCAGGCGTAAAATATGCTTAAAAATGATACTTTAATTTGTCCAGATTTCGTATATATTATTATAGTCGTGATTTCAAAAGTAAGTAAAAAAGTATTTTGGTACCATCAGTTAGAATCGAAACTGTAGCATTCAAAGTTGGTGACGTTACCACTATACCAACGTGACACGCATATGAACTGATTAAAAATTAAAAATTAAGAATAAACTAAGATGAATGTACAAAATGTATAACGATTTTTTTTAATTTTGACTCTTAAAAACTATATATATATATTAGTGTTGGGACAATTAATCGGAATCGGAAATCATAAAAATCGGGACATTTGGGGGCATCGGAATTGGTATTGGAATCGGAAATATTGATGCCTATTTTCCGATGCCAAATCGATTCTTTTAATTGGCTTTTTTTATTTGATTTTGTTTAAAGTAAAATCTTCTATTGCTGGTAATATTGATAAATTAATAAATATTCATTGATTTTAAAATACCAGTGAAGCTAAAATCGATAGATCATCCCCCACAAGTATAATTTTAACGTTTAGGAAAATATCTGCACATTTATGTGTTTTTTACGAAAATCAGGTAAAATAACAATCTTATAGTTAAATAATTAGGGAATTATAAAGAATCGGAATTTAGTATGGAATCGGGAAAAATATTGGAATCAGGAAAAATATTGGAATCGTCCCATCACTAATATATATATATATATATATAAAGAAAATGACGATATAAAATTATATAGCAATAAAAACTATACTTTTCCTATATTGCAGAGATCAATTTACCTTCCTCAAACATCCACAATATTTTATTTCGCTTCTAATGTAACTATCACTAGACGTCACATCCCTACGATATTACCCAGCATCTTCACTCCTCTTTGATGAGAAGTATTAGGCTTCGAAATACCATGGTATAAAGAGTTTTCACCTTACATCCCAATTGATGTATACCCCTATTGAATAAATAAATCTATATATATTACTATATAGTTTTATATCGTTATTTTCTTTTTTTATTGATTTATATATAAGTTTCAATACAATTTGTTGAGCTTTGCATTATCCTGATAAGTCTCCTCTTAAAGAATTCATCTTATTCTCCTCCTTTAAATCCCTCTCTCTCTCTCTCTATATATATATATATATATATATATATATATATATATATAGATTCAGCCGCTATGATGAGTCGTAGACGACGAAACACGTGTCAGTGGATTTTATTTAAAAAAAAATAATATATGTGCCGCTCCCCATTAAGGGGGTACCAGATTGGTCAGTGGGAAAATTATTCTCAACAAGCATTTAGGTAAAAATGCACTTTCGTATAAATACTTGAATTCATTCAAGAAAGTATCGCTAACAAAAACAAATAAAAACATATATATATAGTGCAATATCTGAGAAAAGTCCAATATTTGAACCTGGTGGTAACAATGTTTTCTGACTTCTGTAAAGTTATATATATACATATATATATATATATATATATATATATATATATATATATATATATATATATAAAATTTTTTTAATATAATTATCCACTGACACGTGTTTCGTCATCCACGACTCATCAGAGTGGCTGAATCTAGCGAGATTCGAAATCGGGACCTCATGATAAGAAGCCTAAACCTCTACCAAGGTAAAAATGCACTTTCGTATAAATAATTGAATTCATTCAAGAAAGTATCCTTAACAAAAACAAATAAAAACATCTATCTATATATATATCTATAAAAGTGAAAGTGTCTGTCTATCTGTGTATGTGTCTGTGTACATTTCCCTACACAATAACTCTGTCAATTTTAAGCCTACAGACTCGAAATTTGATATACAGGGTACTGAGATTTGGAAAAATCGATGTGATCGGTTTTCGGCCAGAAATTTGGCGATTAAGGGGTCAAAGTTCAACAATTTGACCGTTGAAAACTCTACCAAACTCTTCTTACAATTTTGGGTCTAAACACTTGAAATTTAGGTTCCTTGGACATGGATCTAACTTAATAACTTGATTTGAGCTCAAAACAATAAATGTTAAGGGTTCATAATAGGGGTCAAAGTTAAAAAAATTGACCGTTTTTTTTTTTTTTTTTGCTCAGCATACACCTCCAAACACCCGGGCACCCATGCTAGTATATATATATATATATATATATATATATATATATATATATATAATGTATAAAATACAGTCGTTAAGTTGCACTCTTATTGTGGTTGAAGGTTCAATCCTCAATGTGGGTGACACTCCAAATAGAATTGCAAATTACTTAGCTGACGGAGCAAGAGCATACTACCGCTATGGATTAAATAAAGGGTTCCGTTTTAAATTCCATCCAGATTCCCAAGTTCGTTAAGATACTCCTGACGGTTATATCAACCGAAACGCTGTGAAAATAATAAAATTATCTTTAAGATGCGAAGTATAGTTCAACGTATCCAAACAATTCTGTGGTTAATGTGTTTAAAAAAAATTCATTTTTGTTTTTAATCACGATAAAGTTATATAATCACATTCACTTTTATGTGGCAAACATTAAATACTTGTTTCCAGTACAAAATTGCTGTTATTTCCTTATCCATAATGTTGTTGTTGTTGTTGTTGTATTTTAGTTGTTTTACGTCATAACTACATTATGCACCTTCTTTAAATACACAAAGAAAAATGAAACCAAACAGAAAGAAAAGAATTAGTTATGATTTGGAATTATTCCAAAGTGATCATGCCGAAAGCTGCACGTTTTTAGCTTTGCTAAGACAAAGAAAAAACTCTTAGAGTAATTTTTTACTTTTTGCACTTCTTAGAAGCAACTATAACTGCTCATGTCTTTTGCCCTTGTTAAATTTGTATTCAAGCGAATATGAAACTTCAGCTAGTTAATATGATTATAATTCCTTGAATAATTATCTAAACTCGAATGTAAATTAATATTAAGCCGACTTTACAAATTGATAATAGTTAATTATTGGATTTTAATTAATTATAAGGTTAAACTCTAATGATTCAAACTCGATAGATAACGACAAACTTCCACCCATTAATATGGGAGGGGAGATTATCATCAAGTGTCCTGAATTGTTAACTTAGCACCGGACTTACTACTTAGATACAAATAAGTCACTTGTACCCATTCCCCTCCCCCCCTTTTTTTTTTTTAAATGGAGAGTAGATAATACAGTGGATGTGTTATCGGCAGTTCCAGTAACTCTCGCTTCTCCTATTTTGTCATTCAGTCCTCATTCAATGAGTGATTTTTCTGACAAAGGGTGAAGAAAAAGCTGCTTAAAGATCGGTAGTACTTGGTGACCAGTAGTCTGAGATGTCGGAAATTTTTCTGTCTCTGTCTGTCCTTGTGGCCATGTCACTAGTAAGGGTGCTGGAGGTAAATGTTTTGTCTGGGCTGACGTTATCCGCCTGATAGTCAGGGACCCGAACCTTGGATTAACCACTAAGGAGGCTGTCCTATCAGTAGGCGCAAAGTACTAGGACGGCTGTATTGCCATTTGGTGAGTGGATCTGGACCATGCAGTAGTCTCTGGTGGGGCCTCTCGATGCCATGGGTAATTGTTACAGCTTTACCTTTTCGTGTGCTACAAAAAAAAAAAAATTTCCTGTCTTTTTCTCTTTTACTTTCCCTCTCTGTACTGCTCTAACCAAGTATGCCGACCTATTCCACAAATCCCAAACCTCAACATTAAATATCTCCAAAATAAAAACTTGATTAAACCTAGAACCCCATCTTCCAACGTAGACCCCTACTACCAGGTCTCCTTCTCCAACATCAGGGGTTTACGTTCCAACCTTCCAGAGGTTGAAACCCAATTACAGGAGACGAAACCGGACATATTATTTCTAAGTGAAACTGGAATAGGGCCGACCACTTCCCTAGATGAGTTCATAATTAACGGATACTCTAATTTAACAGCTAAATCTGACACCCAAGATCGCCATGGGCATGGAATATGTGCTACATTAAGGATGGCTTCCCGTGTGGCAGGGATATCTCTAAAGAAGATCCTAATTTACCCTATATGTGCTTCAGGGTTGCATTTGCTAACACCACTGCATTTATATTTGCCCTCTATAGGCCCCACAACAGCGGAGTTACTATCTTTAAGAGCATATCTGAGAAAATAGACCACATAGTGTCTTCACATCCCTCGGCTAACATCCACATCTGTGGTGACTTCAACGTCCATAACGTGGAATGGCTGACCCATTCAAATAAGACAGATGATGAGGGGAGGTTTTGTCATGATTTTGCCATTGCTTATGACCTCACTCAGATTGTTTGTGAACCCACCCGTGTGCCCGATACACCCGGTCAATATGCAAGCCTCCTAGAACTTTTTCTCTCAACTTCCCCTGAGCTATGTTCATGTTCCGTTCATTCTCCTCTAGGATCCTCCGATCACTCCGTCGTATCAGTTAAGATAAAAACGAAATGTAAGAAGCCCCCAGACGTACTCCTCCACCGTACTGTATACCGATACTCTATGGTTGACTGGGATAGCTTCCGTACATTCATATCTGATTTACCTCTGCACTCCATGTTTAAAAAGGAAGTGTCCTCTATAGTATCAGATCTGACCGAATGGTTAATTGTAGGCATAGACCAATTCATACCATCTAAAAATTCCAACAAAAACCTAACAGCCAGCCATGGTTCTCCCCAGAATGTGCTGCTGCTATCGCGCACAGAAATCACTTTTTCCATAGCTACCAACGTAATAGATGCATTGAGACTAAAGCTGCTTTCAGGACTGCCAGCAACCACTGTAAAAGAGTAATAAAAAATGCAAGAGAGCTATATGCCCAGTCTGTTAAATCCAAAGTAGCTGAGCAGCGGCTTGGTTCCCACCAGTTTTGGCAAATAACAAATAGGATCCTGAACAGAAGTGTGCGTTCTATCCAAACCATCATCAATGGACCAGAGGTCATCTCGTCAGCGTCAGACAAGGCCAAACTATTTGCAAAGAACTTTGCAGCTAATTCTACCCTATGCGACGAAGGCCATCAACTCCCCATATTTCCTCCTATAACACAGAACAAGCTAGGTAACATACAAATATCCGTGCATGAGGTCGCCAAGCTAATCAAGAACCTAGATTCCAGTAAAGTAACTGGCCCTGATGGCATCCCAATTATAGTGTTAAAAAAGCTTCAACCAGAACTTGCTCCCATACTTACGAAACTGTTTAAGCACTGCCTTAAGGAGAAGTGCTTTCCAACTCCCTGGAAGACCTCATCAGTTTGCCCTGTATTTAAGAATTCAGGTGATAAGTCATCTCCCTCTCAGTACAGACCAATAAGTCTCCTGTGTGTTATGAGTAAGTTGCTGGAATCCATATTAAATAGAGAAATAGTCAACCACCTCAGCAGGAATAACCTTCTTAGTGACACACAATATGGTTTCCACTCTGCAAGATCTACCGCAGATGTGCTGACGGTTATATCCCACAGGATTAGTGAATCTCTTGACAAAGGCTTCCTTTATAGGGCAATTGCTCTTGAAATATCAAAGGCCTTCGACAAGGTATGGCATAAGGGTCTACTTCACAAGATTTCCAGCTACGGTATAACTGGAAATTTTTTCTCGATCATTAAATCATTTCTCTCCGATAGGCTCATAAGAGTAGTGGTCGATGGACAAAAATCGGAGGCCTGCAATATAAATGCTGGAGTCCCTCAAGGGTCAATCCTAGGCCCAACTCTCTTCCTCATCTACATCAATGACCTCCCTAAACACATACTTAAATCATTCGTTGACATCTATGCTGATGACACGACCATCTACAGCAACACATAAAAAGCTGTAAATGACAAAGTTCTCTCTGGTTCTCTCTTCTCTGATTTCGAGCGTGTGGTTCAGTGGGGGAAGATGTGGCTGGTTACCTTTAATGCATCCAAAACCAAACTCCTATCCTTACATCATCAACGCTCTGATCCCCATCTGGTATCAATTGTGATGGATGGCTCTCGTCTGGGTGAGGCCCCGTGTTTTGACAAGCTTCTGGGTTTGACCTTTACTCCTGATCTGAAATGGAACACGTACATCAAGTCTGCTGCCAAGGTCGCTGGAAAGATGGTGGGATCCTTCTACTGCTCCAGAAGATTTCTCACTGCTGATGCAATTCTCTATCTATATAAAAGCCAAGTACGTCCAAGGATGGAATACTGTTGCCATATCTGGGTAGGAGCTGCAAAAAACACCCTATCCTGCCTTGACAGAGTACAAAATAGACTTTGTGGCTTAGTGGGGGATGCCCTTTTCTCTACTCTGCAATCTCTCTCCCACAGAAGAGACGTTGCGAGCCTATCCTTGTTTTATCGTTATTTCCATGGCAGGTGCTCGTCTGAACTCCAATCTCTGGTCCCCCCTCGCCAATCTTTCACGAAAAACACCCGTCTAGCTGAATCCACTGTAAAAAATTTCCCCCACTCTTTATCTGTGCCTAAATCAAAACGTGGATTCCATGAACAAAGCTTCTTTCTTAGAACTGCACGCCTGTGGAACTCGGTTCCGTCTGCCTGCTTCCCACCGGACTACAACTTGGATGTGTTCAAGTACAATGTTAACAAATTCCTAATGAACCGCCCCCTTAAGTAAACACTTCATCAAATCTCCACACTAACGTAATGTACTTGCAATAACCCTTATCCCTGAGTGGCTTCCGGGCCTTGATAAGTGGTGATCACTGTGTAAAAAAAAAAAATCACCAGATAACTATGTCCAACATGTCCAACACATTCCAGCATGTACAACAGGCTTTAAGCTGAATATGATCATGACTTCCTTCCTACTCTTTCTGGTGCTATCAAATCAGGCTGTCTGAAGATACTGATTTCCTGACCTAAAATGCACCAAACACTGATATGTTTTTTATTTCTTCTTTGCAAAATAAAATCATGTTCTGCTAAGCCCAAAACAAAAATAACAGTTTTACTCTACAAACCGAACCAAACCAAACCACACCAAACCAAACCAAACCCCATGAATAAATATTTGAAGATATAAAGAACTAAAAGCATAAAAATTTTCTGAAAATAACTGGATTCAGCATTAAATAAACCAAAAAGGGCTGGTATGCTGTAAAACAAGTCAACCTTCTTCCTCCTCCTCCTTCTCCTCCTTCATAGCGTCTATGCGTGCATGCAAATGCATGCGAAATGACGTCACCTGTAAAGAAAAAAAGACCATAAAAAGGAGAAAGAAAACGATCGCATGGATGACGCTCGAGAAAACGATCATGTAAGAGACGTCACAGCGGTAACAAGAGAATGAGGAAATAAATGTCGTTGCGCCCCCCCCCAAATCCCAGTAAGTTGAAGTTCTTTTCTATTCTTTGTCTTCTTTGCGACTGAGTCTGCAACGTGTGGGTTCCATTTATAAACGTGTTAATTCCTGGACAACATTACACTCCTTCTCATCATCATCATCATCATCATCATCATTGTCGTTATTGAGACCTCATCTATATAACATTTAGCTTGTTCTTTCTTTAGTTAGTCTGTACGTTACGATTTGAAAAAGATCACATACAAATTTTGAAGATCAAACTGTTTTAAAAAAAGGCCCAAATTTGCACACTTTGGCTTTAAAAAGGCCAATTTGGCAACCCTGGATAAGAATATGAAAATGACCTCACTTTGATGAAGCCTCGTTTTTTGAATATCATTATCTATCTGTATCCCTATTAAGTTTAGTTTTTCTCTTGCTCTGACATTGATATTAAAAGCCTACTTTTTCTATTGATATTTATTTGCTTCTCCATGAAAGCAAAATGTGACACAAGATCGTTTTTACTGTGGGGGAAAACCAGCTCCCCAAAATGGGGCACTCTGGAAGTAGGCAAAAATAAAAGTTGCCTTATTATAGAAGCGTTTCCCCTGCATTGACTAAGGACAAATTAATTTGAGTGTAGCATCAGAACAGATACTACACTGTGATCTTATGTATTTAGTTTATTGAAACAGAAATCAAACACACATTACAATAACGAAAACATTAAAAGAATACAATTTAGCATGAATTACAACAAACTTAGGCATGAAGCCCTAAGAAATTTGGGGATCGAAGGTTTTTCTATTTGTCTATGAAACTTTGAGTTTACTCTTAGTTGGCACCTTTCACCACAATACCGCATTCTTTAACGTGTGTGATTAACATCACCATTCTCACTATGGCTAGGATAGCTAGAAAAACTATTTTTTTCTCCCTATGCATCGGCAGATCAACGTTGTCAGAAATGTAAGTGATGTTAATGGATTCTCAACATCGATGCGACCCATTACCACTTTGACATACTTCTGTAGTCATCGGAGGTTTCTGCAATATTTTTTTTTTACATGGGTATCATCACTTATCAAGGCCAAGAGGTCACTCGAGGATAAGGGTTAAAGATTGTACAGTAGAAATTGGACAATATAGTAATCGTTACTGATGGAAATTTGGTAAATTTGTTAACTTATATGCAACGGCTCATCAAAAACTTGTTTGCATTAAACTTGAAGACAACTATATTGTAATCAGCTGGAAAACAGGAAAACAGAAGACAATTCCATAGGCGTGCAGTTCTAAGAAAGAAGCTTTGCTCATGGAATCTACGTTTAGGTTTAGGCACAGATAAAGAGTGGGGGAAATTAGTGATAGTGTTTTCTGCTAGACGGGTGTTTCTTGTGAAAGTTTGGCGAGGGGGGGTACCCATAGATTGGAGCTCAGAAGGTGTGCTTGGTATCTCTACTTCTCGATCATCGCACGTAGCAGGGACACAAGAGATTCAGCCTTAGGCATTCCTTGCGAAGTTTGGCAAAGAGTGGTAGTGCTTCTCGGATAAGCCGCCAGGTCAGGGAAAACTTTAAGTTGTTGAGATAAGCCCGACCTGGCGCTCAATTCCACTATTAGCAGATCTCCTCCTTTAACCATCCCAGCTGCTCCCCAAAAGGATCCAAAGTGCTACCCATCATTAGTTCCTGATAAAACTTCTTCTTAGGTTGTGAGAGGACACTGGTCTCCGGCACAGTGCCAAGCGTGGCTCACCATTCGGCAAAGAACTTTGATTACTCCTTCAGCTTATTACGGCCTTCAGCCGAAAGGTTAGATTTGAGGTTGGGAAAGGTGCTCCCAACCACAGGGATCCACAGAACAACCCAGCCAATCTTTCAGCACGTCTGTGACATTTCAGATCTGGCAATCTCAGACTTCCCTCACTTGGACATTGAATACAGACCTCCGTGCGAACATAATGCTTTCCCTTCTCCCAAAGAAGCAAGAAGAGGAGCTCTGTGAATGCCTGAAGGCATTTCGTAGGATGGGGCAGTACAGCTAATCTGTAAAGGATGAGCAGGAATGCGTAAGTAGTGCATGCATCCACTCAAACTTTCAAGGACAATCTCTCTCAAATCCAAGTCTTCGTGAACGATTCGACCTTGAACTATACTTCCTACCAGTTCATATGTAACTTGCTAAATGCTCCTCACCAGAAGAGGAAATATAGAAAAAACTGGCTTAATGACATGATATAAAATATCATTTAGCCAGTTTTTTCTATAGTTGCATAATTCTGGCCTCCTCCTCCTCCTCCTCTTCTGATGAGAAGCATTTAGCTTCGAAATGCTATGGCCTTTAGAGTTTTTTTTTAAATTTTCCCCATAACTTTGCCTTATTGTTCTGAGGATATAATAAAGTTATATATAACTTTTATTTCTCATTTTTCATTTAATATTATTGTTTGCTCCTCTTAATAGTGTTGAGATTTTCTTATCTTGATAAGTTTTGCTTTGTTAAAGACTTACTCTTTGATAACTTAATTGTATATATATATACATTGACGAAGATGAGAAACAACAGGGGCCCAATGACTGAACCCTGTCGCAACCACTTGTTGCATTGCATACATCAGAAAGGCAGTCATTCACTTGAACCTGGAAGGTGTGGTCAATGAGGAAGACACTGACCCACTGCACAACCTCAGGATGGAACCCGTACACCTGGAACTTAATGAGAAGTTGACGATGATTTACAGTGTCTCTCTTGACCAGAAGGTTCGTTAGGCAAGACCTCTTTGGCACGAAGCTGTGTTGGGATTGTGAGATTTGCTCAGTCCGCTGATGGTGTGACATCATCACTCTTTTCAGCAACACTTCCATGATTTTGCAGATAATAGAGGCAAGTGGAGAACTTGCTCAACGTCTTCTCTGTCAAACTTGATTTGCGACATAGGTGGGGCATCGTGGTCAAATGGTGGTGGTTCTCTGCCATCATCTGTTCTGAAGATAGTTGATAAGGTTGTGTGAAAATGGCAGATTGCTCAGCAGGGTCTTCAACAGTCACTTCATCTGTCTTCAACTTGAAAATCTGGTTGTGTAGGCGGGCATTTTGCAAAGAATGCTTTTGGGTTTTTGGGTTTTGGTTAGTGTCGTTGGCTATATGCTCTTCAAAATTCAGGTGCTCTTGCCTCTCAATGTAGGAAGCATGGTTTTGCTGCCTTTTATACTGTGCATGAGCGGCATCCGATTTGTAGTTAATGTACTCCTGCCAAGAGTTCTCTCTGTTTTCATCTTTTTCGTCACCCACAGTTTGCTTTTGGCTCATCGCGGATTCTTCAAAGGTATAGTAAGTTCTGTGATCCAGGCAAATGCATGCTTAACACAGAGGTCTTTGATTGAGGTCAATAAGCTCATGGAACGCCAATCAATAGTGTTTGCAGCATCAAGTAGAGCCAGTATATTCGTAGCTGAGAACACGCATCAGGTCGGATGGTAATAGCAGCATATAACCACGATTTTGTGATGACTACATCAGAAAAGGTTTGTAAGATTCAGTCTTGAAGCTCGGAGAATTCCGATAAAAGGGAACATGCATTAGTATAGAGGATGGTTATTGACTTATCTGAGGTCGTGCTGTGGGTATGAATTGGTACGAAAAGTACAGGTGGGGGCTGTGTTCCTATTACTAGTGTCTATAAATAGAATCTTCCGATTTTCTTTAATCATAATTAATAATTATATCAACAAGCCAAAAACTATATGGTCCCCCGATTGATGTTTTTGTCATGTTTTTGAATAAAAGATAATGAAGCAACTTTAGTAAAAGCCCTATAACCACAACACGGTATTGCTTCTGTATAATTTTTTTTTTATATTCTAGATGTTAAATTTGGGGGGGGGGCACATATGTAATTTTTTTGTTATTTTATCGATATGAAGTAAATGAATCAAAACAGATATAAAGTAATCACACATTAAAGTACAAAACAAATTGATCTCTAAATGGGATGGGAAGCCACAGTGCTGGTGAAGAAGAAAATTCTGTATCAAGAATTAAGTCCAATATACCACCTTCAATTTGAGTGGTGTAATTTAATTGTTGAGGTCCATTAAGGGATTCTATTTGTGCCACCTTGTTTGCAAGAAGCTGATCCAAATTAAAATCACCCAACAAAAGTACCCTAATACTAACAGGCAAGTTGTTGAGCTCATCGGTGAGAAGATTTGAAAAAATTCCCTAGTGTGGTACACGAGCATACAACCAATCGCCTGTTCAGTTCAATCTATAAATATATAATCGATATTTGTAAAATCGAGTCTACAAGAGTTACTTCCCTTGTACTGTTAGCCAATATCAGTCATAGAACTGTTACCTATTTTGCCCATTTAAACCCTTGGCCTGATATAAAATATTGGACTAAAACAGCAAAATGACACTGTTTCATGACAAACGATGCCTTAATTTTTTTAAATTCAGTACCATTTAAAACACCTATTTAGAAATAAGTATGAATTTTTGGAGAAAAATAAAAATTATCCCCAAAAGGTGTGTTTTTCATCCCTAAATCACCCTGGGGCTCAAGCCCCAGAATTTTCCAAGGGTCAAATATTACATTTCCAGATATATATCCACGTGGTCTTGCTTTTGCGTAATTTTCAACAAAATCTAATAGTAGGAAAAGATTCTATGTCCCGGAAAGTGCTATTTTTGGCCATTTTGACCCCTTTTGACTCCCTGTGAAGGCAACCTGAATTTTTCCAAGGTCAAATAATACGTGTCCAGATGTATGTTCATGTGGTCTTGCTTTTGGATAATTTTCAGCAAAATCTAATGGTAGGAAAAGATTCTATGTTTCCAAAAGTGCTATTTTTGGCCATTTTGAACCCTTTTGATTCCCTGGAAACACAACCAGAATTTTTATAAAAAATCCAAGATGTTACATTTCCCCCCGCGGGTAGTTGTAATTTCGTGCAAAATTTCAGAAAAATGTAATGAGTAGTTATTGAGAATTTTGGGAACGAATGGATGAATTCAATGAATTCTAAGATCCAAATCCGACTAAGTTGGTGGACCAAAAATATTGCAACAGATATGAATTTTTATTAGTGGTGCCATCCATATGTCATGCTCGGGACTTATTAATTTATGTTTTATGATGCATTTTATATACCAGTTTCTCTAGTCTGTTCTCAGTGTTCCTAAACACTGATCCCTCCGTTCTCAGTATCGTCCGTGCCTAAACACTGATCCCTCCGTTCTTAGTGTCGTCCGTGCCTAAACACTGATCCCTCCGTTCTCAGTGTCGTCCGTGCCTAAACACTGATCCCTCCGTTCTCAGTGTCATCCGTGCCTAAACACTGATCCCTCCGTTCTTAGTATCGTCCGTTCCTAAACACTGATCCCTCCGTTCTCAGTGTCATCCGTGCCTAAACACTGATCCCTCCGTTCTTAGTATCGTCCGTTCCTAAACACTGATCCCTCCGTTCTCAGTGTCATCCGTGCCTAAACACTGATCCCTCCGTTCTCAGTGTCATCCGTTCCTAAACACTGATCCCTCCGTTCTCAGTGTCGTCCGTGCCTAAACACTGATCCCTCCGTTCTCAACGACCATTTTTTTTTTGCTTCCTTTAAAAAGATAAAAGGCGAACCCTCGTTTTTAACCGAACAACCTGTGTCTGTCATTCTTCTTTGCCTTTTTGCTGTTCACCGTTTGCCTGTGTCTACCTTCTTAGTTGTTGGGTCGATTGTCCCTGGACGACTGGCCCTCCAACAAACATATCAAAGAAAAGGGATTTGATGTTCAAGAAGACATGAATCAAATTGACAATCTCATTATTCCTTATCCTCGAGTGGTTTTTGGACCTTGGTAAGTAGTCATTATTATATTTGTTTGTCATCGTGCTGAAATTGTAGAGGAACACCTTTTTTAGCAAAGCGTTTTTATTGAATGATAATGCAATAGAATTTCTTTTTCTTTAAAAAGGATAATAATAAAATAGAAATATTTTATTACTATTATTGATGACAAGGATAAAATAATGGCTATAGCAAACCCTTCCCTCCTAAAGAAGAATAACGGTTCCGACAAAAGTGTAAAAGACATTTATAGCGAAATGGTCATGTTGCATCTCACACGAATAAGAGAAAGTTATTAGTTTGGAAACGCCAATAGCATTATACAGTAGACGTATTTTCCCCCCTTCAATTGCAAAATAGAATCTGTCTAAAAAATGTTCACTTTGACAATATTCTTTTGCAACAGATTAGAAAATTGGAAGCAAAAGATAAAAAATAAATGAATAAATATAATGTAAATGGGATTTGTGTGTGTGTGTGTGTGTGTGTGTGCACGCGCGCTTTTCATGATATTGTCATTTTCTTTCTTCTTTTTGTGAAGAGTGCACTGTATATGTGCTAAGCACATATATTCATATAACTGAACCTGATATTTCGTTCAGCCATTAAGTAGTAGAGATACCTGGCCCTGACCGGGTGAATAGATAACACAAAATACGATTTTTAAAAAATATATGTTTATCTAGCTGAAATAAAACATTAATTTTTGTAAAGTTATATATTTTTTATTCTGCAGAAATTATACAAAGCAAAAAATTAGGTACAAGGCCACTCAAAAATTGGGGCGAGAGTTTATGGTCATCCTCGTCACTGTACATTTGGTTAGTCTATGCTAATCTTAGCTAGA
Source organism: Euprymna scolopes (assembly GCF_053919585.1). NCBI lineage: Eukaryota > Metazoa > Mollusca > Cephalopoda > Sepiida > Sepiolidae > Euprymna > Euprymna scolopes. The sequence goes on from NC_136494.1 coordinate 116,260,473, forward strand.
GCTTCCATTCACCTTATTACCACAAACACACTGGGGTGGTCGTCCTACTTAAGATTCCCAAATCAAATCTTTTTTTATAGCCATTGATATCTATTGATATATAGAGTGATGTGGTTCTCGGTTGATTAATTTTGTTTAACTGTGTCGGATATATAGTCGAGAGTCAAAACAATGAAAAGAATGTGTTGTTGTCATAGCCCTAGTGATGAATATAACTAAGTATTTTCATGGTAGATTTGCAGACATCTTGATTCACTTCTCAAAATATGGATTTGAAGCGAATGTAGAAATATCAATTAATAATAATTGAAAAACATTTAAATAAAAAACAAAAACATTTTAACAATAAAAGACGTTTAAATTTACAAAACACTGAGTACTTTATCCATTATACCACGAATCTTCAAGTATAAAGTACAAGGTAAAATTCAGTTCTAAGTGACACTTTCCTGGAGGTTGAAGGTTCAATCCCCAGTGTTAGCAATACTAGGAATACAATTGTGAATTACTTAAGATTTCTACTCGATCATAACAGACGAAACAAGGGCATGCTATGCCCGTAGATTAAATAAAGGATTCTGTTCAAAATTCCATACAAATTCCTTGGTTCAACAGAAAGATTCCCAATTCAGCATGATTCACCTGAAGAAGATCAAAGTTGCATCAGGTGAAATGTTTGGAGAATAACACTCAAGGTGAGAACAGTAGTCCAAATAATGCAAATAATACAAATTATCAATGCACATCTAAAAAGTTTAGAAACATAAAAATGAGTCTATAAGATAATATACTAGAACAATTTCATGTTTGTACATACGTTATCACCTGCCACTGTTAAAAAAAAGTGGAATCGCCTGATTGCAAAAGATGCACTGCAACAAATGTAATATTTCAAATTTCATCTGATAGTGCTGTTGTTGTCGTTTTTGTTGTTGTTGAGTATCAGCCATGATCATGATTTTCTTGTCATTCGTTTCCCGATATCTTTCTATAAGAATTCTTTCTAGAAGGATATTATGTACTTACAAGAGAGACCATGTGAAGGTTGTCATCATCCCTGAGAGAAATTGTTTTTGTGTAATGTCCTGGATTCGAACTTGGCACATCCAAGTTGTCAGTTGTATTGTTAACCATTGAACCACCGTCACCTCCCTGATGGTGCTGTTGTGCTGAATCTGAAACTTAAACTAAAATACACTTTTTACCCTTTAGCAATGGGTGGTTAAAAACATTTCTTATAATTGTTGAAGGAAAGGCGTTTTGTCTTAGTAGCAGTGAATGTAACAATCTGTTGATGCCCCATTCTGCTCCAGAGTAGAGGTCATTTTCCAAGAATTCAGCCATTGGCTTAGATATGTGAACATTTTTTTTTACCCAAATGTAGATAATATAGTCTGGTGTCATCAGCAAATATACTCATCTCAGCCGCAATTGCAACAGGTTATAGGAGTCTATTTCAAAACTCTTGTAGGAGCTTGTGACATTTCCATTCTATGGACCTCCGGTATAAAGGCAGACCCCACAATATTATTGTACCATCTTTAGGCAGAATAGATATTATCTTTTTGATCCTAGCCTGGAAGCCAAGAAACGGCATTGCAATGAAATCAGGTACAATGAAACTTTTCAGAAACCATTTGGACGGAATTTTCTGGAGACGGATGGGCGCTATCAAGGTTCTCAAGTTCAAGACATTCTATGCGATGGCGATTGTTACGCGGTTAAAGGTTTAACAAAGTAAGAAATTAAATGAGAACAGGGTGATTAATTTAAGTATAATATTTACTCAACGTGCACAAGAAACATTTAACATTAACGAAAATCAAATAAACATTTTTACTTAAACTGACGATGAAGTCAGAAAACCTAGTGGCAAGGAGGTGGAGGAGGGAATTAGGAGAAGGAAGTCAAAGTACGTTGAGTATTGTACTTATTCACACAAACAAATTTCTAAATTTAAAAATTTATGGTAGCTTTGGTCAGGGAAATATTGCAAAAGTAAAGTTACCTTTTCATGAAAGGAGGTTTTAAAGAGGATTCTTTCGGCTGGATTTATAACTCTGGAATCATGCTGGAGCCGAAGTTGAACTCGTCACGTCAATAAACCAACAATTGCAGGGTTAGCGCAGAAAATCTCTTTTACAGAAAGCGCCACCCAGTATTAAAATATTCTAGAACCCTGTCGATATTTCTTGAAGGTTCTGTAAAGTTCTGACACCTGGATCTTTCTATTTCTTTTCTTCATTAATGTAGACTTTCGTGAAAGAAAATAATTGACAGATACCCCCCTCTCTCTTGCTCTCTCTCTCTCTCTTTCTATATATATATATATATATATATATATATATATATATATATATATATATATATATATATATATTTTAAATTTATTTATACAAACATTGATGGCTATATATGTGCATACATGTTTCTGTAATCACTTGCATTGGGAGATTACGTCTTCAGGCCAAGAATTATCGTCGAGAACACACACACACACACACACATACATACATACATACATATATATATATATATATATATATATATATATATATATATATGCTTAAATAGTAACAACTAGGTAGATATGGGTATTAAGAGAAGGAGGTCAGAGTACGCCGAGTAGTTTAATTATTCAAATAAAGAAATCTCTAAATTTTACATTTATGGTATGTTTCGTCAAAGAAATATTTCGAAAGTTACCTTGATTTATAATCCTGGAATCATGCTCGACTTGAGGGTGAGCACATCACGTCGATAAACAAACTATCCGGGTTCGTTCAGAAAATCTCTTTTATAGAGCGGGCCATCCAGTATTACAATATTCTAAAACCCTCTCTATCTTTGTTGGAGTTCTGTAAAGTTCTGGGGCCTTCTGGACTTTTCTAAATCTTTCTATTTATTTTTTTTACAGATAAGACCCCCCCTCTCTCTCTCTTTCTCTCATATATATATATATATATATATATATATATATATATATATATATATATATATATATATATATATGTATATGAAGAATTACAGTTAAGTTTACCAAAATGATCCAAGATGGCAAAACTAAAGTAAGTTATAAATATTCAAGAATTAATATCTATAAAGTAATCTCAACCAGATATAAAAGCTCGATAAAACCAAATAGAAGATAGAGCTTATAATAAGAACAAGTAATTAATAAAACATGTTAAAAAACACTTTGAAACTTTAACTGAAAGTTAAAAACATATTTAATTTTAAAAAGGAAACACTAAATAAATGAATAGTCCTTAATCTTGAATCTTGCCTCGACAGCCGAGCTGTATATTTGACCCAATTCTTTTTTACGCACATTTTATCTTTCTTCTAATAATATATTGGAATTCTTTCCCATTTCCTTGTACCTATTTGTGAATTATTCCACGGATTTCTGCCTTTTGGATTACTTTGGATCATCTTCCAATTACGCCGTTTCCTTGGACTTTACTTGTGCGAATGGAAATTTAACTAAGTTTCTTGGATTCTGCATCTTTGGATTTTACCGTCATTGAAAATTTTACCCTTCACCAGATTATCCATTCATGTGAAATCACTTTTTTATTCACCCTATTCCCTCTGCTTCACTTTTTGTTATCAAGTAAGATCTATTTCTTACTTGTAGTTTCATTTAATACTTTTGCAAGCAAAATCCGATCCCGCATTTTGCTAAATCCTACCCTCTGATGAGAAGGATAGTATTTCTTCGAAACTCTGCAGATTAAGGACTATCCATTTATTTAGTGTTTCCTTTTTAAAATTAAATATGTTTTTAACTCTTTTTCAAAATGTGTTTTAACATATTTTATTAAGTACTTCTTATATATATATATATATATATATATATATATATATATATATATATATATATATATATATATATATATATAAATGTAATTCTTGGTTCGTTCTAAATCGATAAAACCATATTTCTACATTACCAATTTAATTGAAATTTTCAGAAAATCTATCTGTAAAGTTAAAGAATGATTGCATGTTATTAAAATAATTTAACATTGCGAATTATAAAAATATTAATTAAAATAAAAATATTTTTCGTAAGTCGTTTCTGCAAGATTGCCCGGTTTTATTTCCGCTAACTTCCGTTTCAACTACTCTCGAATTACAAGATAAGTAAAAAAAAAAAAAGGTACTCATGCAGAGAGTGATCCATGCTGAAATAATAACGTTATTATTTAAAAAGCCATTCTTAACATGGGGAAGGGAGGGTGTTTTGTACCTATTCTGTACTTTAGCCTTACAATTGAATTAAAAAAATATAATAAAACTTTAATTAAACGTGGAAATACGATTTAAAAAATAGCACGGATCACTCTCTGCATTAGCACAAAAAAAAAACAAACTATTTTTCAAATTTAAATACATTTATGTACCTTACCAATTTTTTGTTTAGTTTCTTTCACGGCATTGTTTACATAAAAAAGCTTGTTTTAACTTTTTTAAAACTGTTTCATTTTTACGGCATGCCCCAGCGTATTATAAACACCCTAATCTCCCCATGTTAAAACGGCTTTCAAATTAAACACGCCCTTCCACAAACCTCGAAAGCCGTTCTTAACGTGGGAGGTTGGGGGTGTTTATTCCGAAAGCCATTTTAACGTGGGAGGTTGGGGGTGTTTATTCCGAAAGCCATTTTAACATGGGGAGATTAGGGTGTTTATAATATGCTGGGGCGAGTCGTAAAATTAACGAAGTTGCTATTTATTATTTATTGCAAAAATTGCTTGAAATTTATTTATTTGACAAAAAAAATCTTGACAATTCAAAAGAATGTTTAAAATTATTTATTTGTTCGAAAAAAAAAAAAAACTATTTTCTAAAAGTTCAATGTTGCTTTCATTTTAAAATTGTTTTCTTAAAATTATATTTTTTTACGCAAACTTTTCAATCAATGTTTTTACAATTATATTTCGATTCCCAGTAAAAAAATAAAAATAAAAAACAACCCACCTCTTCGTAAAAAAAAAAACGATCATTTAAATTAATTTGTTGTTGGCCTTTCAAAGTTGCTTTAATTAAAAAAAAATGTATAAAATTATTTATTTGTTCGAAACACACACACACACACACACACACACACACACACACACACACGAAAAAATAAACAAACAAAAAAAAAAACTAATAAATGTTTTGGGTTTTCAAATGGCGCTCGCCCAGTTTAAACTATTATGAATATGTCATTTCAATTTTCTGTTTTTAATAATAAAAAAAATGTTCCATGAAAAACTTTCCCGTCCTCATTAATTAAATCGAAACATTTCCAATTAAACAATTATGGATATATGTTCTTTTTCACTTTCTTCATTTACTTTTTTTCATAGTTCTTTCCGGAAGTTTTTTTTTCTGAACAAATAAATAATTTTAAACATTCTTTTGAATTGTCAAGATTCATTTTCTCCAGTAATATCGGTTTACCAAGTTTTTGGAAGTAATAAATGATAATTTTAATTCAATTTAACGTTTCCGGAAGAAGTAAATGTTAATTTTGGTAAATTTATTCTTTCCCTTTCCGGAAGCAATCGTTCGGCCATATAATGATGTCTCCCCTTGATTTGGATAGCAACTGCGTGAAAAAAAATGGCGTCTCCAATTTTGGCAATAAAGGGTAGAAGCACCATTTTATTCATTGTTGATTTATTCAAACAGTCCTTTGGAAAATAAATATTTTAAATAAAGTGGGGTACTGCTTGGGCGTTGAGTTCCATGGCGACCAGCAGAATTATTTAATAGTCGCTCCCTTAGCCACCCCCTTAGTCAAGGCTAACGCATGCGCACATAACATTTATCATTTATTTACTTACGTTACCTCTCGCACTTTTACAAACATTATTTATTTACGTTGGCTTAACTCTTTTCATGAATAAAAAAAGTAACTAAACCTGATTTCGTCACTTTTACAAACATTTATTTAATTACGTTGGCTTAACTCTTTTCATGAATATTGGGAAAAAAGTTTTACTCTTTATGAATATTAAAAGAAAAAAGTTACTAAACATTTATTAATAATTTCTCACTTTCACAAACATTTGTAATTCATGTATTTACTTACGTTGGCTTAACTCTTTTCATGAATATTAAAAGAAATAACTAAGCCATGTATTGATAATTTTTCACTTTTACAGACATTTTTAATTTACATGAGTGGACAATTTTTTGGGTAAATATTTACATTTAGGTCCACCTTTACAATTTTCTTTTTCAAATGACGACTTTTATTGATAAATAAATCTACTTCTCTGCAACGGGCACTGAAACCCTCCTTTTTTTTTTTTTAAATAGTATTTTCGGGTGGGTATGCTGACAACAAATATCAGTTAAATTTTGCAAATATTTTTTCACCCCCCCCTCCAAAAATGGTGTTTATTCCGGAACCTGTTCTTAGGATGAGGAGGTTGGGGGTGATTATAAGGTGGATCTAATCTAAAAAAAATACCAAGTTTTTTAAATGATTAAATAATTTCTCACTTTTACAAACATTTTTACATGCGCACATAAGCAACTATTTTTTATTAACTTTTTTTAAACATTTTTTATTTAAAAATTAGTAAATTTCAATGGATAGAATAATAAATCATTTATCATTAAGATGTGTTTTTGGTTTTCTGTTAAATGAAACTTTTTTTTTCATTACAACAATAATGAACCAATTAAAATCTTCCGGCATGCGTTCAAGGGTTACGAAATTATCAATAAATCGTTTAGTTACTAAGCCAACGGCAGTAAATAAAAATGTTACATGCGCATGCATTAGCCTTGACTAGGGGGGGGGGCTAAGGGAGCGACCATTAAATAATTATGCTGGTCACCGGAACTCAACGCCCAATGAGTACTTAAAGTGGCACTTATGTTATCGTGCTATTTTTTAAAAATAGTATTTTCGCACTAAATTCAAATTTTACATTATCTTTTTCTTTTATTAATTTGTTTGGTGAAAGTACAGATAACTCGGTCGGTTTCTAATGTGTGGAAAATCTAGCTCCCGAGAAAAAGAAAGAAAAAAAGGGTACTCTGGATAGTAACAAAAAATTAAAATTGCCTCAGTCTCGAAAGATTTCTTCTCTACTGAACGAGGAAAAAAACGGTGAAGTGTAGTTCACCTTCTGTTTCTCTCCCCCTCTCTCTTCCTCTCTTAATATCTCTCTCTATCCATCTCCCTTTCCCTCTCTCAATCTATCTTTCTCTCTATATCACCCTCTCCATCTCTCTTTGAGCCCCTTTCTTTCTCTAAATCCCTATATCTGTCTTTCCTTTCCTCTGTGTCGCCCTCTCTGTTTCTAACTCTCCCCCTCTCTCTGTCTATCTGTCAATCCCTTTATCTCTCTCTATCTCCTTCTCTTTCTCTATTTTCCTCTCACTTTCTCTTTTCTATCTATATATCTTCCTCTCTATCTGCCCATCTCTAATCCCTCATCCTATTTTAGTCTCCTAAATTAATTACAGTGAATAAGGCATTGTCAAAACATGGATAAATCCTATTTTAGTCACCTAATTTACTGATTGTGAGAATAGAAGTTATTTGGAAATTATTGCTACCTTGAACAGCACCAGAAGTAACTGGTAAAACCTTTCTAATTAAATTGATTTTGACAGCCATTCGGTAACAAAATGACATAGCCTTAGCCCTTGCTGCATGAGGAATACCTGCAACCTTGCTGCCAAGTAGAAGAATTATTTATTCTACTTTGAAACATTCAATTTTTCAAAAATCTCATGTTCGACATCTCCAAAACACCCAATATGGGGAAAAAGATTGCAGAAATGCAAACTTATTGTTTAGGATGAATGCACAATGGTACACTAAAAATCACTTGAGGCTCTTGGTCGATCCTTGCAAGATTTGCGTGGCAATGTCAGACCATTTGGGAATGCAGTAATATTGATTGCAGGAGATTTCAGACAAATGTTACCTGTTATTCTTCAATTAACACCAGCAGATGAAATAAGTGCTTGCCTCAAATACTCTACTTTTTGTGCCATGTGAAGACATTAAACTTAACTGAAAATATGCATGTCCAGTTGCAGACTGTACATAAATTTTTGCATCACTTGTGGGAAATTGGGTACGGAAAAGTGCCAGCTGATCAGAGATAAGGGCAAAATTCTTTAACTTTTAACTTCTGTAATTTTATTACATCAAAAGAAGAGGTAGTTTAAAAGGTTTTTGCAGATATTCAAATTATAAGAATTCCACTTGACTGAGTGAATGAGCTATTCTGGCAGGTCAATACAAAGACGTCCACGCTATTATTCAGTGTAAAATTCTAAGTGAGGTAGTCAAATAAAAATCCATCGACACTGTTGTGAAAGCAGATAAAGTGGTTAATTATCCAACAGCTATATTTGCCAGGGATGCCATCGCATGTATTGCAACTGAAATTTGGCGTACTAATTATCATGTTGTGAAATATAAACCAATCCAAGCTTTGCAAAGGCACATGGCTTATAGTAAAAAAATTAACAAACAATATCATAGAAACAACAATCATAACAGGACTTTTTTACAGATGAATATATCTTCATTCCATGCATTCCTATGATTCCACCGGATACATCATTACACTTTAGGAAATTGCACTTTCCAATTTTATTGTCGTTTGCAATAACCATCAACAAAGCACAAGGAACAATCTTTAAAATTGTGTGGCTTACAGTTACACACTGACTGTTTTTTCACATGGACAATTTATGTTACGTATTCAAGAGTCACCAAACCAGAAAATCTCTACATCAGCTAAGAAAATGGAACAACAAAAACTATGTACCCATACGAAATGGAAAATTAAACCTATAAGAAACATGCTTTTTCTCATTTTGGAACTTTTTCCATTGCGCCAATTTGAGCCACAGCAACGCGTGGCAGGGTACAGTTAGTGTGTATATATATATATATATATATATATATATATATATATATATATATATATATATATGCTATTTGAGATGCTGCATGGTTGATAGTATTATGAAGGCCTAATTTATCTTCCATATATATATATATATATATATATATATATATATATATATATATATATATATATATATATATATATATATATATATTCCTATGATCTAGATAGGGTTAGGAGACAATTTATGTTTGAGTTATATCATGAGTAAACAAAGAACTGCTCACCATCCAATGGCTATTAATCTACCTCTAAGTATTCTTTTGAAATGTATAACTTACATTATATATTTTTCACATAAACTTATAATTTTAAAAATCTAATAGTTTTCATTTAAACTACTTTCTTTGAAAATTAATTAACATAATATTCAAAGAAATTTTTAGATAATTTATACTTTTTCTATTATTAAATCACTATAATTAATTACTGTTCATATCAACAAAACTACTGCATGTATATGTATATCGGGAAATAGAGAAAAATTCCAAATAAATGCCACTAAACGTTGATTGATTATACACGGTTTAAAAATAGTTATGCTAATTAGGCATAGTAATAGTTGTGTCTGAGTGTTGCTCTCAACTATATATACAGTTTTTCAAAACATTAGGTTCTATTATTGATTTAAATAACAGTAGTCTGTTTTAGTGGTAATAAAAGTGCAACTAGCAGTGCATTGCCAGTGTCAATTAACAGAAAAGTCTATCGGGCATGTGTATGCAGCATGATGATGTATGGAAATGAAACCTGGCTAGTTAAGGTTGAGGACATGCATTGCATGGAGAGAAATCATGTGAATGATACAATGGATGTATAATGTGAGTCTTAAAGACAGTCTTTGTCCTGATGACCTCAGGAGAAGATCATCATTATCATCATCATCATATCTTATGAATTCGAAGATTCTATTTTTTTGGCATTGGTTTCCCCGATATTTTTCTAGTCAGAATTCTTTCCAGAAAGACATTGGGTACTACATCCCAACTTAAAGTGATTTCATGGAACGAACTGGTTTCAAACTTGGAACACCCATGTCGTCAATCTGTGTCGTTAACCACTTGACCATCATCACCTACCAGAAGAAGATTGAATCTGGACAGTCCAGAGAAATATGTGCAGAAGGGTAGACTCTGATGGTACAACCACATTATAAAAATAGATGAGAGAGAGTTCTTTACTTAGGGGAACAGTTAAGGTAGGAGATTAAATTAAAAGAGGAAGATCAAGGCTAAATATGACACGAGAGAAAGTAATAAAGATGGGCTTGAAAAAAAAGAGGAATAAATAAAGACCTGACCAGAGATAGTTCAGTTTGGAAGTCATTTTCTTAAAGCCATTCAATACATGATAGCATGTTAATATTCAGAGCTTCAAGTTTATTGTAGTATGTCCATCTTATGGATAATAATGAACTCTTTCACTTGTTATAAAGACCAGGAAAATATATCCCGGCATTAGCACACACGTTACGCACAAGTCATGTCACATTTACAGCCGGACTGACGTATACCCACACTCTTCATTTCTTGTATTTACTTTTCTGTTCAATATATTTTGTTTACATTAATTACTGAGCTGTAGTTTTCTTTGACAGGAAGAATTAAAAAGTGAAGAGAAGATTAAAAACTTTACAGAGAAGCACCAAGGAGAAGTTATTTTGAAATGCAAACAACAAGAGGTAAGGAAAAAGCAAAGACCAATGTCAAACCAATTCATAAATAGAATTCGCAAATAATTTTAGATTCTTTGCATGAACACTTAAATAGAAATACCAAATTAACCGATAAACTTGTAAAACATAATTGGGGTGTTGTTCAGAAACTAATGGATGATATTAAGTAAACACAAACCTTAAATTTAATTGCAAATGATTAGAGACATGGTGCAGATGGTCTGTGGCCTCAAACGGAAGTCTCCAGATACTGTGATAAATCCTAGAAGTAAACGCTACTTACACCCATGCAGAGTTAAGGTTTGGGAGAATGTGTTGTGGTGTGACCACCCTATGAATAATAATGAATTCTTCCACTTATTATAAAGACCAGGAGAATATGTCTATCAGCGTTAGCACACAAGTTATGCACATGTCATGAACACGTGGCAGTCGGACTGACGTATACCATACTCTTTATTTATTTGTTGTATTTATTTTTCTGTTTAATATATTCTGTTTCCACCAAATACCGAGTTCTTCCAACACAATACGGGACCACAACAAAGTTATGAAGCTTTTCTATCAAATAACCGTTTTTGGCATTAAATAACCCGAAAGCATTCATGTGCATAAAACAACCTGACATTAGATGAGCACCGATGTGGAAGAACGTTTTTGTTTAGGACATGTGTTCAATGTAGCATAATTTGCATATTAAAACTTCTTGTACTGTGTTGATTCTGTTTTTGGTAGTGGTATTGGTTTCTCTGATTCTTCACAAGAGGGACCATGTACAGGTTGCCAACATCAATAATGAAAGTGTTGCTCTGGAACCAACACGACTTGAACACAGCAGTCAATGCATTTGTGCACACACATACATGTATGTGTGTTTAATGGTGTGTAGAGAGAGAGAGAGAGAGAGAGAGAGAGAGAGAGAGAGAGAGAGAGAGAGAGCAAGATATATTTTTATATATATCTTGCTCTCTCTCTCTCTCTCTCTCTCCCTCCCTCCTTCCCTCTCTCTTTCTTTCTCTCGTCTCTCATCAGTTCTCTCATATTGTATCCATAGAGCTACACACTTGTGTTCAAGTCGCATTAATATGCCGCTATACATTCATGAGCATGTTTTGGTCAGCCAGTTGCAAGTAACTAGAGACTTTTTAAGGCGATATTGCTTATACAAAAGTTTAGTCCGAACTTTCCCCACTTTGGTATTGAGCACTCGTATTATAACCTCGTTAAAACTTCATTGTTGCTTTGCCTCTGGAAAATATTAACCCGGAATTATATATATATATATATATATATATATATATATATATATATATATATATATATATAGAGAGAGAGAGAGAGAGAGAGAGAGAGAGAGAGAGAGAAAGAGACAGACAGACAGACAGACAGACAGAGAGGGATGGAGAGAAAGAGAGGGGCAGAAGTAGAAAGAGGACAAAGCACAAAAAGAGAGAAGACAAATGAAAATATGTGTGGGAGAGAGAGAGAGAGAGAGAGAGAGTGAAAAAAGAGAGAATGAAAAAGGGAGTTAGAGACAGAGAGAGAAAGAAATCAGAGAGAAGACAAACGAAAATGCCTGAGAGGAGGAAGAGAGAGAGAGAGAGAGAGAGAGAGAGAGAGAGAGAGAGAGAGAGAGAGAGAGAGCTTTTGGTACTGTCAATACAAAGTGCTATGAATAGACTGCGTTTTAAAATGATTCTGCTTTTCAGTCGCTGATGCTTGCATTGCCAAGGTTGATGCGTGGGCTGGTGGAGTTGCGATGCTGGTGACGTCATCTGATTGGTTGGATCAGTAACGGCATGTGAAAAGTGGGAGGAGTGGGATATGGAGAGTTCAGAGAGGAAGTGAGGAGAATTGGAGAGAGAGAGAGAGAGAGAGAGAGAGAGAGAGAGAGAGAGAGAGAGAGAGGAGAAATGGTGCGTGGAAAGCTGACCATTGTTGTGACAGTGGATGGCGCTACCGTTGTTTCTGCTGGTGTTGCTGCGGTGTCTCTTACAGCTGTTGTTGTATTGCTGTCACTCATGATGACCATGGTGATGATGATGTATTATTAAGGGAAAATAATGTAGGACTTCGGAAATAGGTTGATATAAAGAGAAAAGATCATAACATTAATTCCGTAATATTTACCTACATAAGTACTTACCAAAATAAAAATAAGATTGGGAACTATAAATATCACAGAGTTTCATGCAGCGTACAAGACACCATTTTCCGGGAGATAGATATAAACAGGAGCTGAAGAGAGTCTGACATAGGCGACCAGAGGTTTGTCCTCTTTGTTTTGGATTTGAAACCGACGGTACCAATATTTTGCCGATCTTCTGTAACACAAATATAAATATATAAGTACCTATGTAGATTAGATACCTATGCATATATCCTCTCTCTATATATAAAGTTAAGTATGTATACATATTCATGTATCTATATTTCTACATACTGAGTAATCTCTAAACTAATACACGGATTTTTATGAATTTTGGAATATATATTCTAGGCAACACAGTAAGTAACATGGGCACATTATCATTATCATTATTATTTTGTAAACTTGACTATTTAGGATGTGCGCCCATCCAAACTCGCCTCCCCACCACCAAACTTTTAAATTAAGTTAGATACAAAAAAAAATAATCGAAAAAAAGGATTGCACTACATCAAATTTTGAGTTATATTGCGTAATAGATTTTTTAAAGGATATGTGCATGCGTGAGTGTCAAGAATATGTATGTGTTTGGTAACATCCTAAACTATTGAACTTAACATTATAAATTATGGACTATGTCCAGGGTAGAATGATAAATTTGTAAAGAAAACCACACTACAGCTTTATTTTAAAACTTTTATTGAAAAATTCAATTCCGATAACTTGAGTATGTAGTAGAGCTGACATCTATTCAATGTAGCCGCCTTCATCCTCAATCAAGTTGGCTTTAGTGTTGTGGGAGGTCATGTTGGTGATTTTCTCGACGTATAACCAAATGAAGTAGTCCAACGGGTTCAGGTCGAGGGAGGAGGGGGGGCCTAGTGAGAAGAGGGTACAAAGTTGTAGAACTCCTTCTGAAGCCAAGCCTGGATCTCTTTGTCCTGCTGCCACACCCAGGGTCTGTCAGTAGCCACCTGATTGCACCAGGTGATCACCACACTCTTCAGCACATCCGGGTACAATTTGGCATTGACTTTCAAGCCGACTTTGAAGATCTGAGGTGGCATGATGTGGCCCTTACTTGAAACCACACCAAAGATCATAACCATGGCCGGAAACTTCATTGAGCTGTACCCTTAAGTGTTGAACAGTCTGGATTCGCATTTTGAGGGTGCTGGCAATGGTCCTGTTGTCATAACTTGGATCGGTAGGGAGCATGAATTGTACAGTGACCCATCTTCGATCTTGCTCATTGAACATTATGTCACTTCCAGACATAATAGGAGGCTCCTATCACTCTTGAGATTTGTACACAACTGACTAACTAGTAGATGGTTTGCAACAAAAAAAGAAAACCGGTTTTCATCAAACAGAAATGGAATCATGTCTTTTCTATGGCGACAATTTATCATTCTACTTTGTATCTGTTGTGCTGTGTACATCCTCTGGATAATAATGAACTCTCCCACATATTATAAAACTGGAAGAACATATCACTCGACGTTAGCACACAGGTAATGTACGAATCATGCATGTGGTAATCGGACTGATGTATAATCACATTCTTTATTTGTTGTATTCACCTTTCTGTTCAATATATTTTGTTCCCACAAATTACCATTATGGGATCACAACAGTATTCTACAAAACAGACTAAGAAATATGGATACATGTGGGTGCATGATATATATATTTTTTTTGTAAACTTTACCATTTAGAGGGATGCTACAGTTAACAGCAGATTCCACAGTTCTTGATGGCATGAAAGGGATCGAGTTTAAAAGACAAAGTGTTGTGAAACCAAAACTTACCTGCATCATGGACTCTTCCAGTACTATATTGCAGTGTGGGATAATATTCTCAGCAAGCAGTATTGTAACACTGTGGAATCAGCAGGGGTATTAGTAGCATGCTGCGCATATGACTACCCATATTGGACACCACTGGATAGTAAGCTCCACTTACGTTTTATCCTATCCTTGTAACCTTTTTGGTTAATATATCTTTCTTACACCTAATCTGTGTTCTGCGTTTTCCTTCCATGGTCCTAACGTTGGGTCCACATCACAAAGTTAATTCCTTTATTTCCTGATTGATCCTGAAGTTATGGACAAGTGTTTAGATTAAAAATTAATCTATGACGTGATGAGGAGCATATCAATCGCAATCTTTGTTTGCTGTAAGGACTTTTAAAGAGTCGAAAAAGATGTCTCATTTCTTACCACAATCATACCAATCAGGAACCCGCCGTAAAGATTCATTACAACAAAGAGGGTCATTGTGACGGTGGCGGCCTTTTTTCTCTTTATTTATTCTGTTCAGCTCTAAGAGGTGTATACTTCCGGACCTTACCTTCCTGCTTTGGGAAAGAGTTAGTCTATCGCTAACTGCTGGTACATTTATCACTAGTCTCTCACTCTTAGACAGGGTCTAAAAAAAAAGAGTCGCAAATCTAATAAGTCCCACACTATCGGCTAAGCTTCAACCTCTGTCCCATCGCCACAACGTTGCATCCCTATGCTTGTTTTACAAGAACTTTAATGGAATGTTCTCTGATGAACATATAGCACTTGTGTCCCCCTCAACGTACATACTTCCAACTAACCTGACAATCAGCAAAATCTCTCCCCTTCATCACTGAGGTTCCCAGGAGCTGGAAAGACTTCTACTCTAATAGTTTCTTCCCTCGGACTACTAAATTTTGAAATTCCGTCACTATTATCTGCTTCTCTGACTGTACTAACTTGCAGAATTTTAAAGGTAATATGAAGATATATCTTGTCACACAACTCCCCAAATTTCCCCGTAGACACGATCCTAAATAGTAACTCCTTAGGTCCAAGTGGTAACATGCCTTATTTGAGGTGATAAGGAGTAAAAGAAAAAATTGTCTATGGCACCTTCACTCGAGCTGTTCAGGCAATTTTTAAGGGGTCAAAGTGTTCCACCTCTTAGGAAAGTTATAATTGATATGAATTTTATGTCTGCCTTGACGGTGAAAATGTGTAAAAATTGGTTAAACAGACAGACATTTGTTGTCATATATATATATATATATATATATATATATATATATATATATATATATATATATATATATATGTGTGTGTGTAGATAGATAGATAGATAGATAGAAGATTAACTTGACAATAAAAGACATCTATTTGGCCATATTTTAATACAGGGTTCGTGTTTAAAGAGCAACTCCGCAAAACCCTTGGTAATATTATTGCCTTTATCGCTCACCGTTATGGCCATTAAGTTTTGTGTTTTTATGAAGTACGAGTTTGTTAAGCGATCGACTTTATAGATGCAAATGTTTGTAAAGGCATAACAAAACGGTAATGTTGTTTCTCAGGAAACATCAATTCCCAATTTACCACAAAACCTTTATATGTCTGCGTAAATATTCAGATTGAATGTTTGGATAGGAAAATCGTAGTTGATATTGGTGACAACGTCATTGGGTTGAAATCCAATACTCAATAGTAAAGATTAAGTGTCATTGAAGTAGTTTCATGAATAATATTTACTTACTACTATGAAGATAGATGAGTAGATGGGGATATATGTGCAGATACAGACAGATGGGAACAAGCTAAGAAGTGTATATATATATATATATATATATATATATATATATATATATATATATATATATATATATATATATATATATATAATATAAAGCTGAACATCTGTGCGTGTGTGTGTGTGTGTGTGTGTGTGTGTGTGTGTGTGTGGTCACGAATAGACTCCTATAGGGTTGATTATTTTAAAAAACTGATTACATATAATGATAGAAGATGTATCGAGGATCAGGAATGGGTATGTTTGATCTGGCAGAACGGTGGTTCATAAAAATTGTGAGGTCTGCGTTCGAGCCTGGCCCCAAAGTATGGAAACAAAAAAATGAAAAAAAAAGCGTTTACAATGGTTTTTGATATAGATGTACATAAGAATACTTTGAGAAGTATGTTTTAACTTAAATAGGGATGGTATAATAAAATGTTGGGGTCTGCGTTCGCGCCTGTATTCCATGGAAATATGGCACAAACTTTAACAAAGACTTTTCATATTTATTTGCGTAAGTATACTTTGATAATTATGTTTCAGTTTGAAGAAATATGGTATAATAAAATTATTGGGTGTTCGTTCACGCCTGACCGCCATAGAATGTAAATATATCACAAAGTTTAACAAGGTTTTTTAAAAGGGGTGAGGGTCCACAATAACACCTTAGCTTTAATCTTAATTCACGTTAGATTTTATTTATTTTTTTGAGTTGAATCATATTGTCTCGAATAAATTCACCTCATAAATTCATGTTTTTATTAAAGTGAAAGCCAAAAAAAAGTCGGAACTTTAGACAATTCTCAACACAAATTTTGCATAACTCTGTTTTTTTCCTTCTCCACTTGCACGTGGCACTCTTTCGAAAATAGATAAATAGATAAATAAGAACGTTACATGTTATCGTGTCAAAAGAAGGAAAAAATCCTGCTCACGTGATTACATGTCTTTTTAAAAACATTTGCATAACCTTTTTATTTTTATTTATATATCTGTTTAAGCTTTTTTTTTCAGTGTACTAGAAAGAATTCAGTTGATTACAACCCTTTCTGCGTGTTCTTTACATTACAATCGTGAATCCAACGGTGCAATACTACACCGTTCAATATGGCAAAACTGAAACGAAGCTGTTCTGCTTGAAAAGGGCGCTATTTTCTTCTTATTCATATTTATATCGATTCTTTGCTTTAAAAACCTAAAGTAATTACGTGTTTACTTTTTTAAAATCTCATTTTGCTGTTTCGGATTATTTTACTAAAGTAAGTAAAGCTTCATTAATTTTCAAAACTGTTTTTGTTTCTTTGTTTTTCAATATTTCGTCGATATTATTTAGTAAGAGTGTTTAGCAGAAAAGCCAACAAATGACTACCCGAAAAATAAATATACAAGAAATACATGTTACCATAATCAATAAAAGTTCAGTTTATGTTTTTTTTTGTTTCGAAATAGTTTTTAATGCTCTTTACTTGAAATAATTTCAGCAAACCGAAATTGAAACAAAATTTGAGGCGATAACTACTTAAATGAATTTTTATATAAACTACACATGCCATAATCCAATATACCTTAAGCACAAAATAACGAAAAACATTAAAATATGTTTATAAATATTCCTTACGTTGACGGAACTCTCTTAAATTGTGAACACAGAATGCTCAGGTGCCCTTCCTTCAAATTGAAAACGGGGCTCTCCATTTCAAAGTCGCTGCCATTTTGATATTTTTTTAAACCGGTTCGTGAATTAAAAAAAAAAAATTTTTTTTTTACAAACTACTTAAAAATACAAACCAATGAACTTTTCTACCATAAAAGTAACTTTTATTGACTATGGTAACATTTATTTCTTGTATATTTATATTATTATATATATAACATTTTCTCTTTGTAAGGAAACATCATTTTGTTGCTCACTCTTGGTTACGAATGGAAACAAAGTTGATATAAAAAATATATTTTCGCAAAAATTATCTTTACTTTCATCATATTTTGCTTAGGGTAAAATTTTTGAGTATCAAAACCTATCTCTTTACAACCCCCACCTTTTCATAACCTATCATAATTTCATCAATCACAGTCCATTTTCTGTAGACTGTTTTTGAACCCAGTATATATATATATATATATATATATATATATATGTATATATATATATATATATATATATATATATATATATATATATATATATATATATATATATATATATATGTTCAAGGTTAGAAATATCCCAAAGTAAAAACCATTGAATTTCACAAGTTTGTTGATAGTGCTCAATAAAAAGAGTAATTTAGGTAAACAAAATTATCATTAGTCACGACAGTGAATCTACTGTTTCAGTAGCCTTATGAAGTCTTTTTAGACTGAAACAATAGATTTATTGTCGCGACTAATGGTATATATTATAAGAAAATATATTTCTACAGAAATGGTGGATTCTCTCATCGAAGACGATGCATGGGGGTTCAGTATGCAATCTTCAGCAGCTCCTAACCTCGGTGACACCACATGCATAATTGTAATCTTGTAGACGTCCAGCACACTCCTCCGCAGATGGTGAGCCTGCATATGCTCATCGGTCAAAGATGCCTTCTCGAGTGAACAGATAATCCTGCTTTGCTGTGTGCCTTTGAAACCACAGTGGCATACATATTCATTTTTAGGTGAATTTTTTTTGTGTTTTGCTTTCATATTTGAACGGAGGGCATCCCTAT
Source organism: Euprymna scolopes (assembly GCF_053919585.1). Taxonomy (NCBI): domain Eukaryota; kingdom Metazoa; phylum Mollusca; class Cephalopoda; order Sepiida; family Sepiolidae; genus Euprymna; species Euprymna scolopes. The sequence goes on from NC_136494.1 coordinate 116,279,526, forward strand.
GACAAAGGCAGTTATGTTCAAATTCTTTGGTCCCTAGGAAACGCATCTTCCTCCATTCTCTGCGATCCCCAACTGCACTCTCCCAGGAACTCAGAGAAATTCCACAATGCTTCCAGTTGTCTTTTAATTTACCTTTGTAACGAAGCAGGGGACACCCTATTGGGCGGCAAGAATTTATCAGTTGCCCATAAAAAAGTTGCTTAGGAACTCTTGAGTCATCCATTCTCACAAGATAACTCGACCACCACATTTATATCCTGATCAAAAATGATTCAATACCAGTGATTTCACATCTCCAGTAATTCATTATTTGGATCACGATCCTGCCATCCAACATTGCAAATAAAACGCAGAAATCTCATATGGAAGGTATCAAGCTGATTTATATGCTTGCGGTACAAGGTCCATGTTTTGGCACCATACAGAAGAGTAGACAGAACAACAGATTTGTAGACTGCTACCTGCACTTTTAGAGACATATCGTGGCTGTTCCAGAGTCTGTGTCGTAACTTACCAAATGCCTCACTAGCTTTATTAATTCTACTTTGGATGTTCTTTTCAAATTTAGCATCACCAGACACAGCAGATCCGAGGTATGTAAAAGAAGATACTGTTTTCAAAACTACACCATCAACATATACCACTGGTTGTGAAGACGGCGTAGTGTTTGGTTTTGGCTGGTGAATAATTTCAGTCTTTTTTATGCTAATTGTAAGACCGAAAACCTTATATGCACCAGAAAAGCTGTTGAGGATGTTTTGCATGTCATCAAGACTATGGGTGACAAGAGCACAGTCATCAACATGGTTTTGGCCTTGAACCGTTGCTGGTTAAATAATCCTCCACTTGATCGATACTCAACACCAGTGCCTTCTGAGGTGTTCCAGAAAGCTGCCTCAAGCATCACCGAAAAGAAAAGAGCAAATAGGATCGGAGCAAGCAAGGACACATCCTTGCTTAGTTCCATTTGACACTTTAAATGGTTCACTTTGTTCACAGCCAGATCGTACAAAAATATACATACACACACACACACACACACACACACACACACACACACACACACACACACACACACATATGTATATATATATATATATATATATATATATATATATATATATATATTTCTGTACTACAAATAAGGCTATATATATATATATATATATATATATATTCCGAATTTTACTGGATTTATATAATTCAGTTAGTTTGACTAGTCCGGATTAAAAAAATAATTTAAATTAAATAAAGAAATAACGAAATTTAATTTAAGAAATCAATGAATAGTATTAGTAAACAATATTAAATGGACATAGGCAATTAGTGGTGACATTGTATGATATTTTGTTTGAAAATTTTTTTTAAATGGAGATACGAAAATAGGTAAATATATAAATCTTTAAAAAAAGTCTTCGCGATTGATAAAATACTTTCGCTTGTTTTCTTTTCCTTATAAGGGAAATGGTTTTCATAATGTTTTATTGTTAAAATGTTTTTTATTCAATAAGTCTGAAGAAAGGCTGTTCTTGTGAAAATTTTCAAACGACATAATGTTTGGATTTATCCGAATAGTCTTGAAACAATTATAATTAACAATAAAATACACTATTTGTTGCTATCAACCCATTCTTTGAAGCCTTGATTTTTGTTAAAACAATATATATATATATATATATATATATATATATATATATGTGTAAAAGAGAATTGAACTTTCTTATTCGGTTGGGATTAATTATCTATATATAAATACTGTTATTTATATTAGTTTGAAGTTTACCATTGCGTATATCAGGTTAACACTACATCCCTTTGATTTCATTTATATATATATATATATATATATATATATATATATATATATATACATATATATATATATATATATATATATATATATATATATATATATATATATACTTTTTATTATGTTAACCGCTTTTGATACAAGTAACAATTTCTTCCTTTCCAGATCACCAGTACCGTTAAAGAATTACAATTCCATAACTTCCGTTTCGAGATAATGAATAATAAATATAAGGATGTTATGCCAGAATAAAAAAGGAGGATTACGACTGCAAACAGATAAATAAATGTTAATGAATACGTTTAAAGGCTTGCTTCTAAAGGAATAGTGTCTTTATGTCGATGAGACATAATAAGATATCTTATATGTGATACGATATGAGGATGTATGGAGTTAAATAATGAAAAAAAAAAAAAAAAAAATCAAGCCTTCTAGTACACATTGTAAATATAAAAACCGGAATACAACAAAAATTTTCCCTGTCGTGGTTGTTGTTTATTTTGTTAGCATATATGAGCACTGATGATGGCCTAAGAAAAATAAGTACATATATCGAGAACATTATATACATCTTAATATGTGCCGAAACAATTGTTTACTCTAAATGGGCAATAAAAAGATCCCTAGATGTAAAAGATCTTTCTACTCCAGTAGTTTCTTCCCTAGAATCGCTGGACTCTGGAATTCCATTCCAGGTCCCTGCTTCCCCAACTGTACTGACATGCAGAAGTTTAAGTGTAACGTGAACCGACATCTTGCTGGCCAAATCCCAGTAGTTGTTGCCCCTGATAATAGCCCCTTACACCAAAGTGACAATGTGCCTTGTTTGGGGTAAAAATGTTAAAAAAAAGAAAAAAGAAAAGATTATTAGTCAAAACCATTTTAATAGAGTCAAAGGTGACTTCATGGTTGGGTTCAAATCTCCAATTAGCAGGAATTATCACCTCCTACACTGATGATTGTGTAAGAATGAAACACTAGTGTCTGTAGGCAAAAAGAATAATTATTATATATATATATATATATATATATATATATATATATATATATATATATATATATATAGAGAGAGAGAGAGAGAGAGAGAGAGATACAAGACTACTTGTGACCCGTTGGGTCAGTATGTTATATTAGCTATGGAATTAATGTATGAGCGTGACACTTGTGACGTAAAGAAAATAGTTTTTTTTGTGACTTAACAGAAACATTTCTATGAAAGTATATTAAAATGAAAAAAGAATATAGATACATTTCTATGAGTCGTTCTGTTTATAATTGTTTATTTTTGAAAAAAAAAAAAAATTACAGTTATTGAATTATAAGTGGTTGGCCATACTTATAGGTAAATGTGCACTGAACAAATATCATAATACTTAAAGTTAAATTCAAATTTTGATAAATCTTTTAATTTAAACGTTGAAAAAAACACCAGTAAAACAATACGTTTTATTGTTGTGTAGATCATTAAAAATTAAAAAAAAAACATATTTTCGGGGTTATTTATTTATGTTGGTAGTGTAGAAGAAAATGTATGAATGTTTTTTAAGAAAGGTGTATTAAAAAAATGGAGAATAAATTAAAAAAAAAAGGAAGGCGGTGGGTAAATCACCGTTTTAAAATGCTCTTATGGTTGTCAACGGGTTAAAGTAGATTTATTTGTAAGAAAATTGCGTTAAAATAACTTAAATGTAATATGGAAATTAATAATGTAAAAAAAAAAGCAGAAAGTATTAACAATTGTTTATTTGGATAATTTAAATGCGAAAAAAATTGGTATGCTGAAAACGTACACAGTAAAATAATACGTTTTATTGTCGCGTTGATTATTATGGGTTTATATTTATGTACGCATGCGCAACCGGAAGTCGTAAACCGGATGTTGGGTTACAATAACCGTTACAAGGTCATTTGAGTTTTATAATTATATATATAATGGAAATTCAATTAACTTTCTTGAAGTTATATTTTTGGATTTTACCGTCATTTATCTTTCATCAGACGATTATTTATCTTTCACCAGACTATCCATTCATGTGTAATCACCTTTTTCTTCACCATATTCCCTCTGCTTCACTTTGACTTACTTGTTGTTTCATCAAATACTTTTGTATGCAAAATCCGATCCCGCCTTTTGCTAATTCCTATCCTCTGATGAGAAGGAAAGTATTTCTTCGAAACTCTGCGGATTAAGGACTATCCACTTATCAAGTGTCTCCTTTTCAGATTAAATATATTTTAACTCTTTTTCAAAGTGTTTTTTAACATGTTTTATTAATTGTTTGCTCGTGTGTATATATATATATATATATATATATATATATATATATATATATATATATATATATATATATATATATATATATGTACCATGCACCATGAATAAATATTTGAAGATATAAACCACTGAAAACATAAAACTTTTTTCTAAAATTACTGAAATCGGCATTAAATAACCCCAAAAGAGTTGATATATCGTAAAACAAAACCATCAAACCAAACCAAAAAGCAAAATCTGTGTTGGCACTTCTTGGTTCTTAGCTTCTTATTATTTATAAATTAAGCTATTAAAAACACAAACTGTAAAGTATTTAATAAATTTAAGTTTCAACATTTCGACATTTTAACATTTCATAAGTTATCCCGTCGATCAAGATGGAGTCTTCTGCCATATTGAATATTGATCAATCTATAATACAACTTTTGAAGTTGATAATATAGAGTATCATATTTCTTTGAGAGTTTTAGAGGGTGAAGAATTCATTTCTGTGATTAGGTTTTCCATATAAAATTAATTTTAAGGTGAAATAAGAGGTCAAGACTTTTAATATGTTACCATTGTTCAAACGTTGTCTCAAATTGCTGAATGATCCCAAAGTAATGCCAAGTAGTCTTTTTATAGCATTTTCTCATACTATTTCGTTCAGTGAACAATATATCAAGAGTAGATCAACATTTGAAGATCAGAAATAATAAGAACCGAAGATAACGATCTCTGTAATATTGAATATCGACTACTCTTCAAATTTTAAAGTTAATAAAATAGGGGCTTGTGTGATATAATTTTCAGGGTTTTGGAAGGCGAGCAACTAATTCCTAGAGTTATTTTTGTTTGGTTGTTGGGATAATTTTAAGGTGGACTAAATGTTACAAGGAAATGCAATAAAACAATTTCTTGGAATTTGGAGGTAGATCGCACAATTTATTTCTTGTCTGTTGACTTTTTATTCCAAATAGTTAATTTAGAAAAAAATGAAAAATGAAAGAGGTGTCAGTAACTGAAATAAAATGAAAGTAGAGAGCTGTTGGGGAAACAGTGGGTATTCAATTTAGGTAAACAAAATTACCATAAGTCGCTACAATAAATATATATATATATATATATATATATTATGTAGGTGCTAAGTCTGCGATAGGTTAAATTTAGTTATTTTTTCCGGGAATTTAAACTGCATCCTTTATATATATATATATATATATATATATATATATATATATATATATATATATATATATATATATATATATATATATATATATATATATAAACTGCTGATCAAAAATTTAAGACCACTTAAAAATCTTTAAAAAAAAACTTTTTTAAGGATAGATTTTAAACTCTTCCGATTAAAGTTATTAATACTACAATCTAAAAGGTTATGGAAACAAAAAGGTACATTCCAAAAATTTTATTTAAAAATTTGCATTTTTATTAAATTAGGCTTTTTACACATGATCAAAATTATAAGATCAAGGGTATAAATTGTTAGATTTATGGTAATTCTAATGTTTTTAGTTCAGCTAGAGATTAGCAATCACTGTGCAAAGATGTTACCATGCCTAAAGCAAGAAAACTAACTGAAGTTGAGCGCTTTTGAATTCTATGATTCCATAAGCAAGGTTTGTCACAGCGAGTGATAGAAGCTAAGGTAAATCGCAGTAAAACTGTGATTTGCAACTTTCTAAAGAACACTGAGAATTATGGAAAAGCAAAATCCTTTTGTAGCCCCCCCCCCCCAATTTCTCCTGCATTGAGTAGGAGGATCAGACGGGTTGTTATGAATGACAGAGGACTTTCTTCTAGTCAAATTAAGGCAGTTACAGATGCTGATTGTAGTCCAATAACCATCAAACGACACTTATAACAAAAAGGCATGGTAAATAAAAAACGTAAACAAATTCCTCGATTGCTTCCACATCACAAAGTGGACTGCTTAAGATATGGTCGTGAATACCAAACCGGGGGAATAACAATGAATCTAATTGGCTAACTAGCAAACTCAGCACTACGTGAATATATAAAAGCATGCTGTTACATCAATGACATGCAGTAGCTTGACGAATCATTACGAGAATGAAATGCAGAAAATTCTGTGTAGCTTAATTGTCAGATATATTTTCTAAAACTTACTACCTAGCTCTATTCATGTCTTGAGTACTGTTGAAGTAAATACTGAAATATGTACACAGGATTTTATATAGGCACATGAAATAATAATAATAATAATAATAATAATATATATATATATATATATATATATATATATATATATATATATATATATATATAAAAGTGTGTGTGTGTGAGGACAAGTCTCAAGCTATATATTCAACAAATTTTTGATCTATAAACTTGACATTTGGTATATAAGGTATTTAGACATTTAGTATGCTATAAGGTATTTAGACACGTGTAAAACTTCTTATCAGTTTTCATCTGGAAAAAAAAGGACGCAAACTGGTCAAAATTAAAAAAATGGGTATTTGGAGGTAATCAGATTTTTATCTGCTTGTCGACTGTTTCACAATTGCACATGCGCAAATCGTTCACATGACAGTTTACTTATGTTAAGAATAAGTAGGTTTGAAAACACTTTATAAAGACGTGGCAAGCTGGTCTAATGGTTATTGTACTTGACTCACTTTCCTTAGGTTCTGGTCTCGATCTCAGTTCGAGTAATTTGTTTTACTTACAAGAAATGAACTGATTAGAAAAAACATAATAATCACATGCACATGTCTCAGTTTCTTTCCGTTTTTATTTCATTTACACACACACATACACACAAAAAGTTCCTTTCATATATACATATATTTTACTACACCAATGAAGACTGAAGGATCGGTCAAACATTATGTACCTGTAAAAAAAGTTTAAAAATTTTTTTTCATAATATTATTTTGTATTCCTGCACGTTATAAGCTTTTATACTTTTCGTATTCTTTTTTATACATTTCCATTCACACATATATATATATATATATATATATATATATATATATATATATATATATATATATATATATATATATATATATCAGGCTGTCTGGCATTCCCCAGTGGTGAAATATGCTTAAATTAGTTGTTTGCATCCTTCCCTCTTGATAGACAATGGAAATCACACCTGAAGGTTGTCATGTTAAGCAGTGGCAGCAGCTACTGTGACTGAGCAGACCAATGCGGGAGCAACAGATTTTATTGCACTTCTTGCAGGGATACCCTCCGTGAGGCTCTGCCGATGCCGATGCTGCCCTCTTGCGCCTGCATCTCCTCTCCTTCCACTGTTCATTTCTTCTCTCATCACTCAGCCGGACACACTTCTTGACTTTGATCCTCCAGGCGTCATGGTCTGCCGCTGAGAATTCGAGGTCAGCAGGGTTGATATTGCCGGATTTTAAGTTCCCTTTGCACAGATCCTTAGATTTGAGGAGTAATCTCCCAGTTGGTCTGCTTTGGGGATTTGGCCATTCTGCATGTGAACGACGTGCCCCAGCCAGTGCAGACGTCTCTGGGAGAGGAAGGCAAACATACTTGGGAGATTTGCTTTGGCGAGAATGTCTTTGTTCGGAACATGGTCCTGCCATGCAATGCCTAAGATCTTTCTGAGATTGCACAGGTGGGAGGCGTTTAGTCTGCATTCTTGATGTGTGTAGAGAGTCCATGTCTCACTGCAGTAGAGTAAGATGCTGAGGATGCAGGTTTAATACACCCTTATACTCAAGCAATGCAATGCGTTTAGCTGAAATAACTGGCCCTAGTTTAGTGATTCCTGCCTCAAGCAAGTCTGAATTCTTTTCCTCCTCCTGCTTGCCAAAGGTGCCCATAGCAGAGTTGTAGATGGTCTCATAAATAAGTCTCCATCTTTTTTCCACCATATTAGTTGGACAGTTTTCTAAGGCTTCCTAGAGTGAGTCTGAGAAACGTGTGTACACATTGGGAAAAAGGTGAAGGCTATATTTATGCAAAGTCATCCTTTTGTTGGCGTTGTGGATTCTCTAAGGTTTGAGACAGACTTTAGTTGCAGCTAGCGTGTGGTCAATATTGCAGTCTGCACTGTGGTAGCTGCGAGTATTCCAGACGCAATTCAGTGAATCTCTTCTGGTGATGACAAGATCCAGTTGGTGCCAGTGGTGGGATCAGGGTTGTCGCCAGGGCACTCTATGATATGGCTTTGTTTTGAAGAATGTGTTTGTGATGCATAAGTCATTGAATGTACACAGCTCGAGGAGTCTCTGCCGATTCTTGTTCATCTTGCTGATGCCAAAATGACCAATGCAATGAGGCCAGGAGTCATGGTCGGTTCCGATACGGGCATTGAAATAACTGAGGAGGTATACTTTATCTGAAGCAGGAACTGCCTTTATGGTGCTCTCTAGCTCCTCATAGAACTCGTCTCAGCACTAGAACTGAGAGAAGGAGCATAGATACTCAGGATGATTTACTGTAGAAATGCATGGAGAGAATTCTTGGCATGCCTTTGGATGGAAGTTAAACTGTGGACAGCAGACTTTTAGGAATTAATATTTGGTGCTTTTAAGGCACTCCCTAATAAAATAATTTAACACAATTTTCTGAACAAACAACAAACCACTTCTTAAACTTAACAAGGAAAAGGTTTATTTAGAAAGGCATTAAACTCGAAGGAGGAAAAGAAGGAAGGAAGGTTCGGGACTTCACTGCTTACTAGGTAATTACAGCCGGTGGCTGTCGTCTGATACCTAGTAGGAGCAGAGAAGCGAAAGGTCTAGTCCCTTCGAAAGCTGGTGGAGCAAGAGAGAGTTTTTTCTTCTCAGGACCGGAAGGTGTCAGGTCCTTGGGGGTTAAAAATATTCATGATTGGCCAGTGTATGGCCACATCGCTCAATCAGGGAGGAATATGTGCAAGAAGAAAGAGGTCTATTTGTGTCTGCTACAGGCTGTCCAACACCATGCAAGTGTGTCTCCTCTGGTTCCTTGCATTGCCAGACAAAAGTGTAATCCTGTTCTCTGATGCTGCCATTGTCTGTGAGTCCTGTCTCCTGCAGGGTTGCAATGTCAATATTGAGCCTCTTTAGCTCACTGTTGATGATAGCTGTCTTTCTCGCATCATCATTCCAAGTTACCAGTCTCTGGGAGCTTTGAAAGTTTTGAAGGTTTGGTTTTGGTTGGTGCACAGTTTCTGATCTGCTTTTTGGATTTTGTCCTAGCTCCAGTCACTAGCCCGCCAGCTGAAGCCATGTACTGAGATGTGACACTTGGAGTCAACATGTGAGAGATTAGAAGATGGATGGGGTCCAGTGGCACTCATCTGCTCTAACACAGCATGCCAAGCTGCCAAAAGTTACTACCTTTACACAGAGGCCCCTATGCTTAAATATGATATTTTAATTAATGCAGATTTCGTATTTATTATTATAGAGCTAATTCTCTATTGATTATTATATTGTACCTAATATACAGTGGTAATTTCAAAAGTAAAAACAAAATATGACTGGGTGCCATCAGCTAGAATCGAAATCAAAACACGTAGCACTCCAGTCTTATTTGTTACCATCTGAGCCACTAACAGACAGACATCAAAACTCGAAAAATAAACCATTAACATATGAATGTATATTTACACATGTGTAGAAAAGCATTTTAAGTTGACTTACACCTGCCAAGTTACAATTTTATCAATTTTAACCCCTTAGCAGCTATTTTTACCGACTACACATTGAATCGAATTTGCTTCACAAGTCCGAATTCACAATATATTAAGTTTCAAGTCTGGAGAAAAAATTTGACAGAGCAGTTTGGTAGACAGACAAACAAGGTCACTGTCATATATATATATATATATATATATATATATATATATATATATATATATATATATATATATATATATATAGGGTAAAACAATAAAAGTATCACCCTAAAGAAAACAACACTACAGCTTTATTTTAAAACTTTTATTGAAAATATCAATTCAGGTAACTTGATTATGTAGTAGAGCTGACATCTATTCGATGTAGCCACCTTCAGCCTCAATCACCATCTTGATATGAGTCCGGAACTGGGCGCATGCCTTTTCCGCAAGCACTGTTGGAAGCTTGACAAATACTTGATGATTAGGCTGGCTTTGGTGTTGTGGGAGGTTATGTTGGTGATGTTCTCGACGTATGACCAAATGAAGTAGTCCAATGGGTTCAGGTCGAGGGAGGAGGGGGGCCTAGTGAGAAGAGCGTACAAAGTTGTAGAACTCCTTCTGAAGCTTAGCCTGTGTCTCTTTGAACTTGTGGACTGGTGCAGAATCCTGCTATCACATCCAGGATCTGCCAGCAACCATTTATTTGTATCAGAGTATCACCACACTCTTCAACACATCCAGGTACACTTTGATGTTAACTTTCAAGTCGACTTTGAAGATATGAGGTAGCATGATGTGGCCTTCACTTGAAACTACACCAAAGACCATAACCATGGCCGGAAACTTCGTTTTCATCACTCTGGGAACGTTCTTATTATTTGTGGCAATCCAGTGATGCATTTTGAGGGTGCTGGCAATGGTCCTTTTGTCATAACTTGGATCGATTAAGAGCATGAGTTGTATAGTGGTGCTTCTCCGATCTTGCTTGTCACTTTCAGACTCGATAAAAGGCTCCTATCGCTCTTGGGATTCGTACACAACTGGCCAACTAGTAGATGGTCTGCAACAAAAAACTGGTTTACATCAAACCGAAATAGAATGATGTCATCTTTTCTAGGGCGACAATTTTATTGTTCTACCCTATATATATATATTTATATATATATATATATATATATATATATATATATATATATATATATATATATATATATATATATACACTAGCAGTATTGCCCGACCTTGGTCGATAGGTTGATTTAATGCTATTTATTGTCTGTATCTTTGGTAAATTCAATATTTTTTTTTGTAATCCTAAAATTATTTTAGTAAATTTTGGTTATAACTGTATGCGAAAGAAAACCACAGGATCAACATCGACTATCTATTTGTTGTAATTAGTCAACTATGGCAAAAAATTCCTCACCTTATGTTGCCGGGCATACTACTTGTGCTTAGTTGTTGAGGCCTATGTTTTGTTAAACTGACATCTAAGAAACCTCTGAATCACATTTTCACTAAATATGTGTGTAGACTGTTTTGCAATTTCTTCAGGATCAGTTGCTTGTTCAATGGACGTTCAAGAACAGAAAAATAATTTACTGTTGCACTGCTAAAATTTTATTCCACAGCCAACACAATTGTTTATGGTTGCTCATAATGAATCTAATTATGCAGAGTTTGCAACCAAATAAAGACGAAAGAATTATAAGGACCTTGTTACAATATTTGTCCTATAATGGGGTATGATTCCGCACAGGCGGGAGATTCTATGCTGCTAAGAACTGACAAATCAAATTAATTCACGTTCTGCTACCAACCAATCAGAAATCAGAATTGCTCCATAAATATTGAACAATTTCGCATATGTTTTTTTTAATTTTTTCGTCTCGACACGGAAGAACTTTTTTCCAACTCAAGAACTGTCTACTGCAAACCAGTCACCTCTCAGGACTTGTGTAGAATAACGAACCATCGGAAAGTGTTCTGAAACTAAACATGGCTTATACTTCTAGAGATCTAATGCTTCTGAATATATTTAAGGGCACGCTAGGTTTTGCCAAATTCACATTTTTACTCTGCTTTCAATTTCTCTTTCCCAGAGAAGTGACTGTGTAAATACATGTAACTGTTTTTATTTTGTTACAAAAAAGACATCAGGTTAGTAAACTCTGTACTGGGTGCTGGCAAAGTTTAAGAAAGAATAAACACGGTTAATAGAGAGGAGAGGAACTGTTGGGAAATTACTCTGTGGGTGTGTGGAATCGAAATGGAATGCTCCAAGCAAGTAGTCAGAAAGGATTGCGATAGATGTTTATTTAGTTTGCTGTAGACTCTGCCAAAAGAATGGTTGACCGAATCAATATTTAGGTAATGCATACGTTTAAAAATGTATTTAAAAAATGTCCGGATAAAAGACAATCAATATATGTAAATTCCCTGATACATCAGTGAAGAATTATGGGGATTAATAGAAATTGTATAGAAATATACAGTTTTGTAGACTTCTATGTATCTCTATATATAAAACAAAGTAAGATATACGAAAAATAAATGAAGTGTAAGATAAAATAGATATATAAAAATATAAAATTTCGAAAAAAAATTTCAATCGAAATTTATGAGAAGATTAAATGAGAAAAGAGAGAATTTTAAATAAGTGTTCGTAAATGCATAAGCAATGTATAAGCAATTTATAAGCAATGTGGTTTTATTGTTGTTATGAGAAGTGTTTTGTTTTGATTAGTTAGTAAAAGAAAAATCAATTTTAATAAGTTAATGAATTTGTATTTGTATAAATAAATGTTATATAAAGTGTTAATTAAAGTTAAGTTAATGAAAAAATGGAAGAACTATTTTAAAATATAAAAAAATGTTAAGTTGTTGTAATGGAGTCGGGAAAGGTGAAAGTAGGAAAACACGACGACTGGTGAGAATACAAAGAACATTTATATTCAGAACAGGGTTAGTGATACAAGAAGATTAGTAAGTCCGTGGGGAGTCGTCTCTGTATGACATCCGGATAGCTCTCATTGAGCGGTCTATGCTTGCTGCTTATATGGCTAATGGATAAGTCCATCTTAGTGATTATAAGGGTGTGTATGTCCCCACAACAGTTGTATTTATACTGTAATTGAGGTATTACCGTCTGTGAATTTTTGATTTAAGAAAGTAAATTGTCCAATTGTATCAATAAACGTCTTTCCACTTAATGGCACAACATTAAGAAGTTACGTTGTCAAACAAAAAGAAAAGAAAGAAAGAAAGAAAGAGAAAACACGCTGTAATGGTCATGTGTGTGTGTGTGTGTGTGTGTGTGTGTGCGTCTGTGCGTGCGCTGTGAAGTGTGAAGTAGTAGTATGAACAATTCCATAACAGAAATACGGTGTCAGCGTCGGTCTGGCTCGTCGCTAAGCAATGATCTGCAAAAATGGCTGGTCATTTTCACTTGCATACGTACAATAATACATAGCGATTATCAGTTGCTGATTCTTGTTGAAAACATTTCGATGCAAAACCTAGCTTAAAACATTGCCAGGCACAGCAAATACCTTTGTCTGAAATTTCATAAAAATCGGTCCAGCCGTTTTGGAGTCTATAACGAACGAACTCACACACACACACACACACACACACACAGACAAAGTGGCATTTATATAATTGTATATATATATATATATATATATATATATATACATATATATATATATATATATATTTGGTAAGGTGATTGCTTACCAAATATAAAAGTAGCTCTAGGATATTTGCCTATTGAGTTTTGATACATCGGCTTTACAACGAGCATTATTCTTTTCCTGTATTTTAATTAAATTAGTAATTTTACTATAACATTAAAATACACCCTGCTCTATAGTAAATTGCTCTAACCCCCTTTAAATATATATATATATATATATATATATATATATATATATATATATATATGGTTTTAAATAAAATACTAGGCGGAAGTTTCTCGAGAGCTCTTTCGGCTATCATCTCTTCAGGAGTAAATCGATAGCAATCTAAATAATATTGTAACGAAAATAAAGAGTTCTATTGGGGAACTTATTTAATGTGCCAACGTACGGGGACATTAATTAAATTTATTTACGTTTAAAAAACGATTAAAAATGTTGGCACAACGAGGGAGAAAAAAAAAAAGCGGGAGAAAAAATTCAAAGTTCCCCAAAGAGAAACAATGCGTTTGATGTTTCTTTTTGCCGGCACAAAGAAGGTTGACGCACCGCGATAGAGACGGCCTCCAAAATCTTTAAATGGTTTTTGGAGTCCGCTCTATGTAGCAGCTCGAACCAATCTATTTTATATCTATCGACACAGCACGGGTTGTCAACCAAATGCTGGCCAATAGCAGAGTCCAAGGCTGCAGAAGGAGGGAGACCACCGAACCCCATCCTCCCTTGTCTGATCTTCGATGGAACATGCTGGTTTATACGAGTCAAAAGGTGCAAGGATGTTCGCCCAACATAACCAGCATCGCACTGGCATTTAAACTGATATACAATATTACTATTTTGGATGTAAGGCAAACTATCCTTGCGGAAAGACGGAAAAGCAGGTCTCGTAGTATATACCACACGCAAGGTCACCGAATTGAAGCAATCGTAAATACTTCTTCGAATCTGTTTTGAAATTATATTACTCCCCTCCCCTATCCACGGTAATTTCAAATAAACCGGGCATTTCAAGGGCCCAAACTTTTTAGGGGATTTAAAATCCGCAACCTTTTTGAAAATACAGTCATCAATAAGGTCAACAGGATAACCATTATTGATGAATATTTCCCTGATCTTATCGAGTTCGACATCTAATCTGTTAGGCGAACAAATCATGAGGGCTCTATGTACCAAAGTATTAATTAAGCCGACCTTACGTGATTTAGGTACAAAAGACAACCAGTTCACATATAGGCCAGTAAATGTCGGCTTTCTATAAATTGTAGTGAGAAAGCCCCCCCCCCCCTTGAGCGTTCGACAAGAACATCCAAGAAAGGAAGCGAATTGTCCTTCTCACTTTCCATAGTGAACTTAAGAGCCCCATGTAAAGAATTCAACCTATTAAAAAATATCGACGCTTCACTTTGCGAAGGAAAAATAGCAAACGTGTCGTCAACATATCTGAAATATGCAGTGGGTTTAGATGTAGAATTAAACATAACGGATTCATAGTACCCGACGAAAATATCCGCTAAAGTTGGGACCAACGGACTCCCCATTGAAACCCCGTCAACCTGACAGTACATAATATCACAAAAACTAAATTCCACGGATTTCGTTCACATTAAAATGAGTTCAATAAGAATCTTTTTAGAAAACCGTGGAGCAGTCAGGCGACCATCATATAAAGCGTCGGCACATATGCGTATAGTCTCATCCAACGCTATGTTGGTGAAAAGACTAGAGACATCAAATGAGCACATGAAAGACGTCTCTGCATTAGAATCCAACCCACGTACACAATCCAACCCACGTTCCCCAATAGAACTCTTTATTTTCGTTACAATATTATTTAGATTGCTATCGATTTACTCCTGAAGAGATGATAGCCGAAAGAGCTCTCGAGAAACTTCCGCCTAGTATTTTATTTAAAACCATATACAAATTCTGTACCTCTAAACATTTATTTATATATATATATATATATATAGTAGTAAGTAATAAAATATATATGGCAATTAAGCTACACACGTTTCATCCACGCTAAGATTAATCAGGCTTATGCAGAATATTCTGTGTAGCTTAATTGCCATATATATTTTATAACTTACTACCCAGCTCTACCTACATATTGAGCACTGTTGAAGTAAATACTTAAAGTTTACGCATAAATTTATACTTTCGTATATTAATTTATGTGATTAAATGGAGTAGTCATATATATATATATATATATATATATATATATATATATATATAGAGAGAGAGAGAGAGAGAGAGAGAGAGAGAGAGAGAGTGAACTCGCACTTTATTATCAGCGTTGTCTGGACAATAATAGTCATCAATTTGAACATTTATAAACATGATTCTTCAATTATATTTGTCTTCTGTGTTCAAAGCTATTGCATTTAACTCCATATTTATAAATAAACCTTTTATGGCCATTCGAAATGTGAATGCATGTTTACTTTTTTGAGACATTGTAAACAAATCGAGCTTAGGCATTTAGACAATGGCAAAACATCGTCATTCACTACCCGCACAGCAGCAGCCGTATAGCATAATAGAAGCTTTGACTGTCGTTTGGGCGGTCGAGTTTCGATTCTGGTTTGAGGTAGTTACCTGTCTAGCCGCACTGATGAGCTGTGATACAGCTAAACAGTACTGTATGTGGATGACTATATATATATATATATGTGTGTGTGTGTGTGTGTGTGTGTGTGTGTGTGTGTGTGTGTGTGTGTGTGTGTGTGTGTGTGTGTGTTTGTATGTGTGTGTGTGAATTCCTGAAGACATATGCACAAAATTCGACACAAATAGGTTTATTTGCTTTACACTTTTGTCTACAGAAAATCTTTTTGACAAATGTTGAAAAAAAAAAAAATTAGTTCTTTTTAAGAATGTTTCCAGCCATTTTCGCAAAAAATATTTTCAAGAACTGTTACTCATCATCATAGCATTATAAACATGTTTGATTTGTATGTAAAAAAAAACAAACAAAAAAAACTGACAATAATAATGAATGGGTCAAATGAATTCACATACGTATGCTAACACTACTGGGGAAGGGGGAGGCACAGTCTCAAAGAATGACCTGATTTTCTTTTTAAAATGTATATATATATATATATATATATATATATATATATATATATATATACGCACACATACACACGAACAGAAAGTGCTACAGTATTTACTTGTATGACTCATCTGCTTGGAAAAAGAATCAAGACTCCAAGATTTGTAGTGCCTTTGGGTATAGATGACATTTCTGTGAGAAAGGGAATGTACATTTTCTCTTGCGGATAAATGTCCCTGCTAGGTGATTTGGCTACACAGTGACCAAGCAGTCTAAGAGGCGCATTAATTTCATCTTAAAGAACTTCTTTCTTTGTGAATCACGGACAATCAGGAGAAAGAACCCTAGAAGCAATGAGAAAACTCTCTCTCTCTCTCTCTCTCTCTCTCTCTCTCTCTCTCTCTCTCTCTCTCTCTCTCTCTCTCTCTCTCCTGTCTCTGTCAACTGGACGCTCCTGCATCTTCGCTTGAAAATAATTGTTGCCTGATTTTCGACAGCCCGAAGTATTTTCCTTTCCTCACTTGGACACCGTCCAACTTTCTTCAACTTAAGTAAATTTTTTTGTAATTGTATAAAAGGAGGTTTTTTTTTTTCTCCTGTGTGACGTGTTCGTTACATAAAACTAATATATAGACGTATCTCACAAATCTATAAGGGATCCAATCACGTTTTCTGATTCTCTAGTACGTTATAATTAAATTGTTTTTCAAAAAGTATGCCAAAGTTTCACCACAGTTACTTTTCAAGAGCTTTGCAGTCACTATGCAAGTGTGGAACATATAGTTCGAATTATTTGCCCATCTTCCATAAATATAGTAAAGGATTGGTTGTTGGTTGTTGAGTTTTACGGCATATTAACCGACATTGGGTCATTTTATGCCGATGTTTTGCATAACGATTGGTTTGTAGATTAAGGAGAATAGAAAGTGGATCTTTGGTTTACTTTTAGCAGCTGCGTAACTCTTGCTTCCTTATTTTGTTTTTTAGTCCTCACATTCCAGGAGTGATGTTTCTAACAAAGAGGAATGCCCCTTACATCAAGTGGCTTCATACCTTGTTTGAAGCGATTTTCATAAAATAAATATAGGCGTATATTTTGTAAACTAGATGATGATGTACAGATGTAAGGGTAGCTGCGTGTGTAATTGTGCAATCCCCAACTGCACCTCTCCTGAATCAAATGCAACAAATAAAAAGTATATCTTGCCCTACTTCGATATTGAGCACTCTTGTACAAACCTCGTGTGACGATCTAAGATCTTTATCATCTAAAATAAATGCCAATGAACGACTATCGGTTAACGAATAGAATTATGATGATGATCCTAAATTAACTAGTAGTAACAGCAGAGCATTATAATGGCGGAAGAACCAAGTGGCCAATCAGGTTGGATTAAAAATAAAATCAACTCTAGCGCCAAAAATAAAAGTAACCGTTATGTTGGGAATTCTATAGTCAGTTGCTGTTAAGGTCCACTCCAATATAGACCTGCTGAACGATCTTGTGACTCGGTTTTAACAAGTGGTAACACAGGAAAAAGAAAAGAATGAAAAGGAATTTTTTTTTTTTTTTTTAGAATGCAACAGAAATCGATGCTAATAAGAATTTAGCGATCGAGACGAAAGGGATAATTACCGGATCAAAAAGAATTGAAACCATGAATTTCCGAACAGAAATAAATTTGAGATAGAATCGATGAGTGCAAATATTTTATGAGCTTAGATCCTGCATAAGAACCTCCTCGAGAAAATATTCATGTTTGTTCTTTGAATTGAAGTTCGTAAAAAAAAAAAAAATGAGTTGTAAGGAATTATGTGGGGGACCCCCCCCCCCCAAAAAAAAACTCATTAACGACAATTACGTCTTGTTGAAAGATAAGATTTATTTTCTCATATAACCTCAATACGCTTCGAAGGGATTTTACCGATTTTGTTTATGATAAAATCACATGATTTATTCGTGTTAAATATAAAGCATTGAAGTGAGGGGTAATAAAATGTGTATTATGATTTTAGTACCTTCAATCTTGTTCTTAGATCAAAGGATCTTATGTTAATTTTTGATTGGAAAATACGGATATTTCAGTAAAATAAAAATGACTCTAATTATAATCATTCTTGATCCAAAGCAAAAAGAAATTAATTTCATAATTGGAAATATGTTAAATCATATGGGTATATATATATATATATATATATATATATATATATATATATATATATATATATATATTTTTACATGCAGGTCACCACTTATCAAGGCCCGGAGGCCATTTAGGGATAAAGGTTATTGCATGTACAGTAATCAATGAGATAGTATTGTAGTAATCATTAGTATTGGAAATTTGATAGAGTGTCTTACTTAAGAGGGCGGTTTATCAGAAATTTGTTTATGTTGGACTTGAAGACATCCAAGTTGAAGTCAGGTGGGAAGTAGGCAAACTGAAGAAAGTTCCACAGTCGTGCACATTGTGAGAAAGAAGCTCTGCTCATGGAATCTACGTTTGGATTTAGGCACAGATAAAGAGTGGGGAAAAATTTAACAGTAGTTTCAGCCAGACGGGTGTTTCTCGTAAAAGATTGGCGAGAGGGCATGAGAGATTGGAGCTCAGACGAGCACTTGCCATGGAAATAACAATAAAACAAAGACAGGCTCGCAACGTCTCTTATGTGGAAAAGAGGCTGCAGGGAAGAGAAAAGGGCATCTCCCATTAAGCTACGAAGTCTATTTTGTACTCTGTCAAGGCAGGATAGGCTGTTTTTAGCAGCTCCTGTCCAGATGTGGCAGCAGTACTCCATCCTTGGATGTACTTGGCTTTTATACAGATAGAGAATTGTATCAGTAGTGAGATATCTTCTGGAGCGGTAGAAGGATCCCACCATTTTCCCAGCGTCCTTGGCAACAGACTTGATGTACGTGTTCCATTTCAGATCAGGAGTAAAGGTCAAACCCAGAAGCTTGTCAAAACATGGAGCCTCCCCAAGACGAGAGCCATCTATTTCAATTGATGCCAGATGGGGATCAGAGCGTTGATGATGTAAAAATAGAAGTTTGGTTTAAGATGCATTAAAAGTAACCAGCCACCTCTTCCCCCACTGTACCATGTGCTCAAGATCAGAAGAGAGAGAATTAGAGAGAACCTTGTCATTTACGGCCTTTGATGTGTTGCCATAGATGGTCGTGTCATCAGCATAGATGTCAATGAATGATTTAAGTATGTGCTTTGGGAGATCATTGATGTAGATCAGGAAGAGAGTTGAGCCCAGGATGGACCCCTGAGGAACTCCAGCATTAATACTGTGGGCCTCTGATTTCTGCCCATCAATCACTACTCTTATGAACCTATCAGAGAGAAATGATTTAATGATTGAGAAAACATTACCAGTGATACCATAGCTGGAAATCTTGTGAAGTAGGCCCTTATGCCATACCTTATCGAAGGCCTTCGATATGTCAAGAGCAATTGCCCTGGAAAGGAAGCCTTTGTCAAGAGATTTACTAATCCTAGGAGATAAAACCGTTAGCACATCTGCTGTAGATCTTGCGGAGCATAAACCATATTGCATGTCACTAAGAAGGTTATTTCTGTTGAGGTGGTTGACTACTTCTTTATTTAATATGGATTCCAACAACTTACTCATGACACACAGGAGACTTATTGGTCTGTACTAAGAGGGAGATGACTTTTCACCTGAATTCTTAAAAACGGACATACTGATGAGGTTTTCCAGGGTGTTGGAAAGCACTTCTCCTTAAGGCAACGTTTAAACAGTTTTGTAAGTATGGAGGCAAGTTCTGGTTGAAGCTTTTTCAGCACAATAACTGGAATGCCGTCAGGGCCAATTGCTTTACTGGAATCAAGGTTCTTGATTAGCTTGCACAGATATTTGTATGTTGCATAGCGTGTTGTGTGTTATAGGAGGAAATACGGGGAGTTGATGGCCTTTGTCGCATAGGGTAGAATTAGCTGCAAAGTTCTTGGCAAATAGTTTGGCCTTGTCTGATGCTGGCGAGATGACCTCAGGTCCATTGATGATTGTTGGGATAGAACGCACGCTTCTGTTCAGGATCCTGTTTGCTATTTGCCAAAACTGGTGGGAACCAAGCCGCTGCTCAGCTACTTTGGATTTAACGGACTGAGCATATAACTCTCTTACATTTTTTATTACTCTTTTACAGTGGTTGCTGGCAGTCCTGAAAGCAGCTTTAGTCTCAGTACATCTAGTACGTTGGTAGCTATGGAAAAAGTGATTTCTTTGCGCGATGGCAGCAGCACATTCTGGGGAGAACCATGGCTGGCTGTTAGGTTTTTGTTGGAATTTTTTAGATGGTATGAATCGGTCTATGCCTACAATTAACCATTCGGTCAGGTCTGATACTATAGAGGACACATCCTTTTTAAACATGGAATGCAGAGGTAGATCGGATATGAATGTATGGAAGCTATCCCAGTCAGCCATAGAGTATCGATATAAGTCAGCCATAGAGTATCGATATAAAATTAAATAGTATATTATTAACAGTTGAAAATAACCGGGAACGGCGATCGAAATTAAATCCCCATTTGAAAATTTTGTGCTCAAGGAATCGGAGCCTACCACTTAAGGCCATTTTTTTTTGTCATTGTCAAACGAAGAAAAGAAAATAATAAATCAAAAGAAAAAAAAAAGAGACAAGATATGATTGAATTATTTGGTACTTCTACACTTTATCGCCGAAACTAGAGACGCCATTTTATTTCGTGCATTTGCTGTTAAAATCCAAGGGAGACATCAGTATTTTAAACTATGGCCGAAGCATGAAATAAATAGCAAAAAAATTAAACTGGAGAACGATTGCTTCCGGAAAGAATAAATTAACTTAAAATTAAATAAAAACTTTCCCGTTTTCATTAATTACATGGAAACATTTCCAATTAAACAATTATGGATATATGTTCTCTTTCACTTTATTTACTTTTTTTTTCATAGTTCTTTCCGGAAGTTTATCTAGTTTAATTTTTTTGTTATTTATTTCTAACTTCGAATGAATCAACTTTAATTGTGTTCGTAACATCTATATTACATAAACACTATTAGAAAAAAAAACTTTCAACTGATTCTTTTTTTTTTTTGCGTGACTTTGCAATTTAAATTATCTTTGACTCTTCTATATCATAATTTTCCAAATAATAAAAAAAAGATTATGTTAACATTTTTATAACAAAATTCTCGTCTTTGTATTTCTTTATTCAGACATTGTCATGCAAACACTGCCATATTTCTAACCCAGTACAGGAATTAAGGAAAAAGAATAATCAACCAACGGTCAACCTGAACTTACACTCTGTTTAACTGCACCTATAAGTTACATAACCACTTCCAAGCTTATAGACATCATTTCTAAGTCAAAATTGTTACACTCATTAAAGTTTTGGTGGTGAGGGATTTCGAAATGTTGTCTAGTGCATGTTCCTGTCAATGACCCTCTCGACATATGGACTATTTCTAACTTAATATCCTTGAATATTTAGAAATATGCCCCCCACACCCGAAGAGGATGTAACATTCGTTAAAACTTCATTGGCTGCGTGTGTAATTGTGCGACAAAGCTTGCGGAATCCCCAACTACACCTCTCCTGAATCGGCACTGCTTGAGTCCAGTGGTAAGGAGAAATGCTAGACCACTGGAAACAATGCCGAGAAGTGAAGAGCACACACAACACCTGGAATTCACAAATGGTCACCCATTTTAGTACTAACTAGGTTCAACATTGCTTAACTTCGGTGATCTAATGGGAACAGGTGTGTCAACGTGAATTATGCTGTATATATATTGTAAACAAGTAATGCTGTATATATATTGTAAACAAGTAATCGATTTTATTCAACCCTTCATAGATGAGATCCTAGCAAATACTCCCAATTTGTGTCAAGGTGCATGTGGGAGTAATTGCAACAAAGAAGTGTCTTTAGATAGCAAAGAGGGGTTGAGAGATATTGTAACATAGCCTTGCTGCGTGTGGTGCCACAAATGTAACAATGGGCACAAAAAACAAAAAACTATCCAATACAGAATATTTTGTTCACAGTAATCCAGGATGCACAATATCGCCACATACGTAGCTTGAGTTGACCGAACAGAATAAAGAGTGGATCATATGTGCCATACTCTTGAAATTTTTTACCACAGTTTGCTAAATCTTCATGCAATACGTATTTTTCCTATCACATCTACCTTTAATCTTTAGCTGATGTTTGATAAATAAAATCACATCGTGATGAAAAATAAAGATGCGTTACTATAGAATTGATTCGGATACGATGTTCGCATTACTGTTCTTGCTACGCTCCGAGTCACAAGAAACACCATTTCACTCGAAACCATGGTTGGTCAAGTTTTTTAGCAATGTATACTATTTTCAGCAGTAGCAACTGCTTAGGAATGATGAAAAGCATTACCTCATTGGCATAGCCATAAAACGAACTCAATAGAAGAAAATGCTGTTGCAATAATTTAGCATGCCTGCCAGTCTAGGAGAAGACATTCAAAGGGCAATAACCAATCTGCAGGCAACGGAAGCAATCAGTAATGGATTAGAGTGAAGATGTACATCGTACAAGCATCAGTTCACTCTTCATTCAGAAAAAAAGAACCTAGAAGAGATATCTCCTCTTTCTCTCTCTACTCAGTCACAAACCATTCGACTTACTGCAATTGAATTTGTCGGTTATCACCAAGTAAAGCCCTGACACTTGCTGCGAGCCTGTTTAACTAAAATCAATAAATAAAAAAAACAAAAAAATATCCAATACAGAATATTTTCAAAATAATTTTTTTAAATTTCAATAAATTTTAATAGTAAATAACAAAACTTTTGGGGAATATTTTATATTGCATATGTATTTTTTATGACGGTTGATTTGGGGGACTTTGCTTAACGATAACCGAATTTGTCTCTTGTAACCTCTTCATACTACACTGCATCAATGTCCCCAAAGCACAACACAAGTATTTAGTTTTTTTCCTTGATTGCTTTTTGTAATGTGAGCAAAATTTAACTGGACTGATTTGGCAATCCTATCTTGAAGCCTTCTTCATAACAAGAAATGAATAATTTGAAACTATCCTCTGAGGCAGTAAGCATACAACATTAGATAGCTCTATGATGTATTTGCAACCACACTGACTTCTTTCTGGCCCTGGCCCTGGTGTGCTATTTCATTTGGAGCTGACTTCCTCCAAATTCTAAATAATATTAAATTCACAAGTAGTTTCCAACAACATGTATAAACCTCTCTCTCTCTCCTCCTGACAGCCTCAAGCATACTTTCTGAAAAACTTTGTTGCATATCAGTGAAAGAAAAACAAAAAACAACTAAAAACAATTAGATAACTAATATTATAGAAAATTATTACAGTTGTGAAGTTTTTAGATGAGGGCTAATTGTTTATATTATTTGTTTTGATCAGGCTATTGTTCTCATCTTGTGTGTTATTTGTGCAACGTTTCAATTGGTGTAGCCTTTGACTGTCGTCAGGCATGTTGGAAAAGAAAGGAGAAAAGTTACTGGAGAGCTGACATTGACCGAAATATTGCGCAAATAACACTCAAGATGAGAACAATAGTCCAATCAAAACAATTAGCCCTCATCTAAAAAATTCAGAACTTAAAATTAGATGACTAGGTATGGTCTGAATCAGAGAATGGTTACAGGCCTTTCTCCAATAATGAAGAAAGGCGATCGACTAATCTAGCTGGTCTTCATACTTTTATCCATCTCATGTTGAGATACAAAACTAAGGAGCAAAAAATGAATACAAAACATACCGTAATATTTCGATAAATATTAAAGAAGTCCCATCAAGACACAGGTTAGAATCTTTTTCTTTCATGTTTATTCTGTATTTCGTTTGCAGTCTGTGAGTTGTATAGGTAGGTAATATAAATCTATATATCTATAAAATAGTGTGTGTGTGTGAGGACACTTCTCAACCTATACACTCAACGAATTTTTGATCTCCAGACTTGAATTTTGGTATATAGTTTGTTCAGACACTTGGAAAAATTTTTTTAATCCGTTTTCATCCAGGAAATTGGTCGAAATTGAAAAATTGCTACTTGGGAGTCATCAGATTTTTATGTTTGCGTGAATAGTTCACATTACAGATTACTTATGTTAAGAATAAGTAGTTTGAAAATCCTTTTTAAAGATCGTGTCATGCTGGTCTAATGGTTATCATCCTTGACTCACTGTCTTTAGGTCTTGATTTTGATATCAGCTTGAGTATTTTTTAAAGGAAGTGAACAGTTTAGAAACCCCCCCCCATAATATTCGCCTGCACACGTCTCAGTTTCTGTATGAATTAAAGTATAATATTTATGCATATTTTACTACCGGGCAACGCGGGGCGGCCTGCTAGTGTATATATAAAGAAAACGGTTTTCCTGTTGAATTTAATGTATCTTCTTTCAGAACATTTCCTTAAATAATGCACACACACACGCACACACACACACACACATATATATATATATATATATATATATATATATATATATAGCTGTAGATAAAAAGTCATGAGAGAGGTGTGTGCTCTTCCTGTGTTTCAAATTATTGACTGATATTGTTAGTTTAGTAAAGAGAGAACAGAGTGTGTATATGCATCATGCTTACTTTGAGCTCTCCAGACAAGGAAGGTAAGAAAGAGAAGCTATAATGAGAGACACCTGGTGTCTGTCATGGGATATAAATGAGTTACCCTTCTTTATTTATTCTGAGGAAACTGAAAAGAAAAATATACAAAAGTGTTTCATTTTTAGATGCACTTTCGTATTCTTATTAGAAGCTTCTTTTTTTTTTTTTTAATTTTCTTTTGTTCTAGCTGGGGATGGGGCATCCCGCCGGATGCCAGACATCCATCTACTATTTCATACATTTCATCTGAGAGATCTTTTTAAAGATTCTAACCAACTCTTAAGTGTATCCTTCTAGCACTTGGTTCACCGGATATATTTTCTTGATAGTTTTTGAAATTCTTTTTCATGATTTCGGTTGCTTCTATAATTTCTGGCATGATAGAGATCTTAAGATTCCAGTTTCTTTTCGTGTTGTACATAAGATCTTGGTATTTCATTATCTTTCCCCTCTCATCCCTGTTTAAATCAGCATCATTGGGGACACTAACTTCTACAGAGGTTGTTTTTTTTCTTCCTCCTGTTACATCTCATTATGTCAGGTTTAATAGCTCTGTTTCCTAAGTACATAGCTGTAGGAATCATATAGCCATACATGTCTGTCTGTCAGTGTTTCAAAGTTAACTGTGAAATTCTGATAGACAGACATGTATTTTCTGACAGAGATGCTTTGGCAATTCTTCAATAAGACGTGTCCATTCAATCTGCCCCTCCCCCAGATTGTAACGTTGTACACAAATCGTGGACTCAGTCGCAAAGTGAACAAAATAACAAGAAATAACTCTGACTCGTTTTTTGGTTTGTGCAACGACCTTTATTTCTTTGTCTTTACAGCCGTGACGTCACCTGTGTGATGTAGAACATTCTCTGTGTCTCCTTTTTTTAATAGCCCACCTCCACCCCGCCGGTGACGTCACTTCTCATGCATTTACATACGCGCATCCGTGCTCTGTTACAAGATGGGCACACATAAATAAAGGCTAATGCTGGTATGCTGCTCATGACAATTGAAAGACTGTGGTAAGTAGCGGATTTTGTTCTCAAGCATGTGTCGAAGCGCCTTGGGTCATGCACATAATAAAAAGAAATTAAATCAATTCAATATGTACAGTTAGCGATACAAAATACTGCTTCAGACTGAGGTTTGACAAACAGACAGACCACTTACGCTTGTAAAAAGGTGAGTGGTCTCAGCAATGACAACAAGTGTGAATTCTGTCATACAGAGGTGGAGCATGTGAGTCACCTGGCATTCAGCTGTAAGGTTCTGCTGGGGAATGGCTGGTGTTTAGCGTGGCACAGTAAAATATTTAAGTGTCCCCGCTGGACTGTCTGTAAAAGATTGGATGTGGCAGTGGGTCCTGGGAGCATATACCAGAAAGTAGTTGGAAATAAGTCATACACTATGACTATACAATTCTTACCATTTTTAAATATATTTTTTTAAAGGGATTAACTTAAAATTATTCGGTTTCAGTTTTCTTGATTCCATGTGGTGTTCCTCTTTATTTTTCTTTTACTTCTGTTGGATTCTCTATATATCCAATTACACGTGCAGCTTCTGTTTATTAATTCTCTACATTCAAAGGTTTTCCTTAATATATCAACATTTTTAATTATTGTTTTTTGTATCTTCTCAGTTATTCATTCCAATCTCTTCCATTTTTTAAAAGTTTTTTTCCGGATTGTTCTTAGTGCTTCTACTGTTATTGGTGTTATCTGGACTTTCTTCAGCTCTCTGGCCAGTTCCTTATATTTGCTTTGCTTCTGGAACAGCGAAATTTACAATTTGGTAGAACTTTTCTTTCTTGTTAACTATTATGACATCCAGTCTTCTTGCTTGGATAGATTTATTTGTTTGTACGTCCATGTCTCATAGGATTTTGTGATTTCCGTTTTCAAGTACTGCTGCCAGTTTGTAATTGTATCATTTATCTGGGTGTTCAATATGCAGTTGCTTGCAAAGTTCCCAGGGTACTGCCTTCCCTAATCTTATAGTCTCTTTGGACTAGTTTGCTGCATTCACTTATTATGTGGCATCATTTCGTCTTTTTGGCCACAAAGTGTGTATTTGTTGTTTTCTTGTGTCTTGTTGATCTCTGCTTTGATAGAGTTCGTTCTAGTTGCATTATGTGTGGCTGTTGTTAGAGATTCAATTTCTCGTCTATGTAGCCATGTCCAAGTGTTTTCGTGAGTCTCATCTTTTGTTATCCTTATGAAGCTGTTTCATGTAGCTGTTTCTCTTCCCATTTTTCTTTTCTAGTCTTATCCCTTGCTTCTCTGCTCTCTGTCTTGTTCATTTCTACAGTGTCTCTTGCTGTGACGATTAGCCTTTCTGTGGTCTGCGTTTTGTATTTTCTAGTTCATTTTTGTGTCATTCACACAGTCTTCTATACAAATCATTCTTTTTTTCTCCATCTTTCCTTTTCACATAGATTCGGTCAGCATCATCCTTTGGGTGGAGTGCATTATGCATTGTCATCAGTTTTCTGGTCTTCTGGTTGAGATGGCTTTCTTTGGTTCAGCTTATGAATGGTCCAGAGTATCTTATTAGTGATACTGCCCATTTATTAGGTTCCTACTATGTAATTTAGTTTCTAGGAGTTTTCCTGTCCTTCTCAGGTATTCTTTTCAAATTTTCTCTTTCATCTCTATTGCTTTGATGATGTCTGCTTCCAAAATTCTGAAATATTTGTAGGTGTCGTCTTCTTCTTCTTCTTCTTCTTCTTCTTCTTCTTCTTCTTCTTCTTCTTCTTCAAGGAATGAAGAGTTTCTGAGATAGTTGATGTAGAACAGTCAACTAACAAGTTCAGTTCACAGGGGAAGATCTAGAAAAAACATGAGAGGAAGTAATAAAAATGGATCAAAGGGAATGAGGGATAAATAAAGACCTGGCCAGAGATAGGTTAGTTTGGAAGTTAATTTCTGAAAGCCATCCAACATATGCCTGTATATAACATGAACATTAATCCAATGATGATGCATTCTTTTATGCCGACGGTTCTGTCTATGCCTGATCTTGTACTTTTATTTTTTTACTTGTGAGTCACCACTTACCAAGGCCCAGATCTTTCAAATCACATCCTTACATCATTTGTAGACATTTTTGCTGATGACACTACCGTCTATGGCAATGCATCAAAGGCCGTAAACGAACAAGTTCTCTCTGATTCTCTCTCCTATGATCTTGAGCATGTGGTACAATGGGGAAGAGGTGGCTGGTTATTTTTAATGCATCTAAAACCAAACTTCTATTTTTGCATCATCAACGTTCTGATCCTCATCTGGCATCAATTGAAATGAATAGCTCTTATCTTGGGGAGGCTTCATGTTTTGACAAGCTTCTGGGCTTGACCTTTACTCCTGATCTAAAATGGAATACATACATCAAATCCGTTGCAAGGTTGCTGGAAAAATGATGGGATCCTTCTATCGATCCAGTAGATATCTACCTGCTAATGCAATTCTCTACCTGTATAAGAGCCAGGTACGTCCAAGGATGGAGTATTGCTGTCACATCTGGGAAGAATCTGCTAGGAAGACCTTATCCTGCCTTGACAGAGTTTAGAATAGACTTCATAGACTAGTGGGGGGGTGCCCTTTTCTCTTCCCTGCAACCTCTTTCTCACAGAAGAGATGTTACGAGCCTGTCTCTGTTTTATCGTTATTTTTCGTTTGACCTCCAATCTATAGTCCCCCACTCACCAAACATTCATGAGAAACACTCGTTTGGTTGTAAATAAAATGAAATGACAGCTCAAGCAAAAGTTACATTTAAACCAGAACCAAACTCAAAGAAAACCAACCTCCTCCCTTGAGGCTTGCACTTACGAATATCCGCGGGCTTAGAACTAACTGAAATGATGTTGAATCATTTCTCCTTGTAAATACCCCGGATATCTTAGCAATGTGGAATTAACCTTCACTCCTCCATTCCCTCTAACCACTTTAACATGCCTGGTTATCTCCCACTCTGCTGTAAGGACTCGGACGGGCATATGCATTGGCTTGGAGTCTATATTCGTAACACCGTCCCCCTGACTAGAGAAATAAAACTAGAATCAGACGACCAGGCCTTTATGTGCTCCAGACTAAATATGCAACATACTAGCGCACAAGTGCATGTATTTGTCCACCACTGTAACTGGCTTGGATTCTCTAATTACACAGATGTAGCTTGTAGCACAACACATCGTAGAAATAACCCTAAATTCTCGCCCTAAAACTGAAGACCCACTACTCAAAACAAGGAGGTATTACAAAAAGGCTGACTGGGAAGCCATCAGGAAACTCATCAGAGATGCCCCATGGCAAAATATCTTTTCTCTTCCAGCTGAACAGTGTGCAAATGAGACCACTGAATGGTTCAAAACTGTAATTGAAGCACATGTTCCCACACGGAAATTCTATAGCAAGCCCCACTCTCCCCAATGGCTTACTTCTGCTTGTGCAGCTGCCATTGCTCAAAGGCAGCATGCATTCCGCAGATTCAAGCGACATAAGTCCAGTTCAAACAAACAGAAGTATATAGAAGCTAGAAATAATTGTAAGAGAATAATAACGACAGCTAAGACAGATTACTCTGAAACCATCAAAAAACCCATTGCACCAGTGGTTTGCCACGCACTACAAACACATCGATTCTGGCAGACACACCTTCATCAGTGGATACAGAGACCGCTCCAACACCGCAGCACGCATGGGACATTCCACCAATCGTTTTGACATTCATGTTCGTTTTTCTCCAAGACCAGCACCGGTCTGCATGTAAAATCGTCCTAGAGTATCCTGTATTAATAAGCATCAAACATTGCGTCCCATCAACATGGATGCTTATCACTGGTAGCGTCGTGTTCGCATCTTGGTGGGGAAGGAGACTGGCGCTTATGCGTCCTCCCCTTGCTTATTTTCCAAGCAATTCCGAGCCCAGTGTCCATTCTCACTGCAACGATAACACCGTGTTCTGCGTTTTCGACAGTCCTTTGCAAGGTGGCCTTTAACATTACATTTGAAACAGGTCACACTAACAGGAATATTCTGGGCCCTGTTGTTGTTGGGTGAGCGTGTGGCTGCAACCACGTCCTGATTTTGTTCCCCAGTCAACATCAAAATTCTCGCTCTCGACATTAGCTCCTCCATGGTCAGGGCTTTGATGTTCGGCACCTGTTGAAGAGCAATTGAGATGGCATCAGGGAACCCAGTGACGAAAGTCAATTTTGTGAGTCTCTCTAAGCTATCTCCTGTGAATCCAGCCAATCCAACCAATTGCCTGATTTTGTTGGCGTAAACATCCACACGTTCGCCAGCCCATCTAACCATAGTTATTTTTCTGTATGCTGCAAACGCATCGTCGGTAAATGCTTCCTTTAATCGGGCCTAAATCTGGTCTATTTTCTTTTGA
Organism: Euprymna scolopes; assembly: GCF_053919585.1. Taxonomy (NCBI): domain Eukaryota; kingdom Metazoa; phylum Mollusca; class Cephalopoda; order Sepiida; family Sepiolidae; genus Euprymna; species Euprymna scolopes. Next base: position 116,310,063 of record NC_136494.1, read on the forward strand.
TCGTCTTCCTCCATTTCCATGTAGAGGGCCAGTGCATCACCTTCCAGATATAAAGGTAGCAGACTCGCTACATCATCCACCTGCTGAAGTTTTTTCAGCCACACTACAACGTCTCCCTTGCCTCGCCAGAGAACAGCTTGATAATATCACTGCTTATCCGCACCTTCGCCATAGTTGTGCCGAAATAGCTTGAAGCAAAATGTAGTAGGCAAAATAAAATCAGGAACACAGATAGGAAATAGTCAGTATCGCCCACCTCTAGAAGAGAGGGATTTCTTGTCTGTAATAACTGTGGAGAAAAAAGAAGAAGAAAAAGACAAAAAAAACAGAAAGAAAAAAACTCGCTTCTTGCAGACACATGGTTCGTCACAAAGAACAATCCAATCGCCAGAACCTCCTACACACAATCTGCAGGACACCGACCGACTGCTTTCTAGTGTCCTGCCTTTATAGCGGCCGGGAATTATGTATTTGCATAATCGCGTGAGAGCAGACGCAACTCTACGATAATTGATTGCATGGGGTTAATACTAATAAAAACCCATGGACGCCATCTTGGAATCTCTCTTCTGCTCAGCCCGGAACACAACAGACGTATCCGAGGTAAGCTCTCTATTTCCCCTCATTTTGGTTATTGCTAATTCTGCTACATTTTATTCGCCAAAGTTAAACAGCCAATCAACAGCCACTAGAAAACAAAATGACACGGAAAACGACACGGAAAATGACACGGCCGACACAGAGGAAGCGACGATCAAGAATGAGAACTAGCGACTGTGCACATATGTACCCCCCCCCCAAAAAAAAACTTTTATCATCTGATTCGTTTCTTGATCACTCACTAGTGATAACACAAACATGCACAAGTACATGTTTGCGTGAAAATATTATGTTCGATGAGTTCGTTAAATGCTTGTTAAACGGTTTGTGTATTGAAATGTTACTGTAATGAACTTGTTTACATGGGATTTGCTTACATTGGATTTTAATTTTTATTTTTCAGAAACAAACGAACAATTGAATATAATGGTTTCAGGTGAATATGAGGTGGTTTTTAGGATTCCCCTAATAACTAATATATAAAGAAAAACAAACAATGAAATAACAAGGAAATCTCTCCTTTCTTGTTGTGTAAATTATCTCCCTTTGTAGTTCTTCCATCTTCTGTAAACGAAGGAAGGAAAATGAGCAAACTGTTGCCTCTTAAACTAAAGAACACTTAAGTGTAAAATGTTCTGCATCCTTATATCTGTAACTTCCTACGCAAATGCAACCAAAGCGAGATGCTTTGCCGGGCAACTTATTGTCTGCGATCACAATGCATTGACTGATTTAAGATGCAAAATGTCTGAAAGAAGTGATAGAAATAAAAAAGAAAACGTAGTCTGAAATGAAAATCATCACAAGTAGCAAGCTGGCATAATGTGGGAGTTAATATTACGACATGAACATTCTAACATGACACAGGAAATGCTAAACAATTGTTTATATTTTAAAACATTTAAGGAGCAATTTATATACCAATGCATTTAAATTAATAAATTTAAATAAAATTAATAAATTAATCGTTGAAATTGTGGTGTACATTGGTATTATAAAATAAATATCTGGTTTAAAATATAAAGAAATGACGGAAATTTTATCGTTACGTTCAAGGAATTTTATCCCCTTGCACGAGACTAAGAGTTCTAAAAGAAATTTAATAAAAAATAAAAGAGACCAATGTAAACTGGTATAAAATTTTATCAAAAAGAAAAATAGAAAAGGAAAGAAGGATAGAAAAGGAAATGTATACTTCAACTGGCTGCCAAATCAGTCCCTCTGGCGGTTCTTAACTCTTTTAACAATTATACTTTTACAAAACAAAATTCGGCGTAGTTGGAACACGTCAACACTTCTTACCCCTTTTTTTGTGTGTGTTATTCAATGCAGAATTAAGATGCATAAATCATTAGCAGTTTCCAATTGAGTTTATCTGACTTCTCACCACTAGAAATAAATCGATGGAGGATCAATTACCAAAATTTATTTCTTTTACTTTGCTTTTTGTCACGGCATATCAACCCTTTCTTGGGTTATTTAACATCGAATTAATATTCATCCGGAAATAACGTATAGATACTATTTTATCGAATAAAATAGTAATTCCAACTGTTGTCATGGGAAATTGAAAACAGACTTTGTTTTGCTTGTTTCTCGAATTTATAATTTTATCTGATTTCGATTCCGTTCAGGATTTGTTTGGTAAGTTTAATAATTTCGATGGTTAATATTACTTTCTTCTTGTATTTCAAACGTCACAACACCGCTCTGGTGTAATTCAAAGGTCGCAAAAACCACCCTGGTTCTTTCAGTTCGTCACAACACCGCTCTGGTGTAATTCAGTTCAATGCAACACTGCTCTGGTGCTTTCAAAGCCTAACACCGCTCTGGTGTTTTTTAGTTCAAACACCGCTCTGGTGCTTTTAGTATCCTGCCAGTCTCTGGTGTTTTTTTTTTCTTCCTCAGCTTCTGCTGGTTTCACTCTTTTTAAAATGGCGCGCTCAATGTTTTAGCCAATCGAATCCTGCGTGACACAGCAAGAAGTAGTAGCACCAGATACACTGAGAGAGGGGGAGAAAAGAAAGGGAGAAAGAGAGAAGAAAATACATCAATTAGAGGGGGAAAGGAAGGGGATAGAGAGAGTAGAAAGAAGGGGAGGTAAATAGAGAAATAGGAAAATAAAATTTCTTCAGAAAATCAGATGTTGCTTACCTAATCGTGGGAGGTGAGAAGACCTGCTGCTGATTATTGAGATCAGGACATTTAAGATACTTGAAATTTATGTTGGAGTATTAGATTTTAACAAACTTAAAATCACACATTAGAGAATTTATGACTAGGTAATAAAATTGTATAAACATGTTACTATAATGACAAGACATATATTATAGTTCAATAATAAGAAGTAAGAAAATAGAATTATATGTATGAATCCCTACGAAAAAATAATTGAATACTTTGCCAAAATAGCATAGGATTTCTACTCCTCTCATTTTCCTTCCTAAAGAAAAAACAGTTTTGAAAAAAGAACTTGTATATTTGCGTTTGAAACCAGTTGAGACTAGTGGCCTGATGATACTGGATTTTTTTTTCTTTAATTTTTTTTATGATGGGCAAAACTTGAGGAATCTCCGGCATTGTTGCAGAATGTTGAAAACTGTGGATGAGATGGAAATTGAGATGATATAAGACAAATATATTTGGATGGCGAGACTATTAAAGTTGTTTGGAAATTTTGTAACCTTAGTAATACCACTGGAACACAGGAAGGAATGTGATTGCAAGAGTTAAAGATAGAGTATGCTCAGAGAACTTCTGCCATTACTGACCAGCATAAAATTACCATTGTAAATCAAACGAAGAATCTATCGGGCATATGTATGCAGTACTTTGGCTCATAGATGAAGAAAAACATTCCAAAACAAATCTAGATCAAGAAAAATACTCCTTTGAAGCAGTACTTTTGTCTTGCACCAAGCTGTCAACCAAGTGATGAATATACTAAAACCTGTTCTATTGTGCTAGAACCTCATATAACCTGTAGAACCTGTATATCCATAAGAAAATGGCACTGTTTTTGACTCAGAATGTCTCCAGACGATGCTCAAGAAATGGCTAATAGGAAGATATTGCAGAGTAGATTATAGAGTCGAGGGATGGAATAGTGGAGCAACATTATTGCACAGCGAAAGCAATGGCCGAGAGAATAAGCATATTGTTTGAAGAGGTTACATCATGGTACAATATGGAACTCAAAATCAGACAGAGAGAAGAGACAGTGCCATATAAATTAATTTCTAATTATGAATTGAGGCACCTGAGAGATACATCCACAGATATCAATGAGCAAGGGTTAGTTAGAATCCAAATAGGAGAAGAGGTTTAAGTGAAAACACCAAATGACGCAATGAGGAGTAATTAGTGGAGTGCAATAACCTAACAAAAACTCATCTTCCATCAAGATAATGCTCATCTTCTCACAGCACTAGTGGCCAAAGATTTCTTTGGAGAATTTGGTTGGTTGGGAAATCTTTCCTCATCCTACATATTCTCCTGACCTAGCCCCCTCTGATTATCACTTATTTCAAAGATTACAAAAACATTTAGATGGGCTTAGATTAACATCATGAGAGGGGATTAAACATCAGTTGGATCCATATTTTATATAAAATAACTAAAGAATTTTACAAGCGAGGCATTTATAAGCTCATTGACAGATGGAATCAAATGATAGAATGCAATGGTTATTATTGTTATGAATAAAAATTTTCAAAGACACGCATTTTTTTATTCTCAATAAGAAATTTTGGTACTTGTGCTGAATTTGAACCAGACATAACTGAGCATCCACTTGGCTTTGCTTGGAACATCACGGCATGTGCTTGGGTTTGACTGTAATCTGACGTAAGAAGCCGATCAGCCTTTCAATGCACGGCAAAGTAGCCAATGAACTTTTGGGGAAATTATTGGGAGAACAAAAAAAAAAAATCAATAACAATTTTATATAAGATATCTCCATCTTAGATCAACAGTTGCAGACATCAGAAGATGTTTCATATTATCACGCAAAACGATTAATCACTGCAAAGAAACATTGTGCATTTTGTAGTGAGAGGTGTATCATCACCAAAAAGCTACCTGGCTGGCGAAGTTTCTTCCACATTCACTGTCTCTTCTCACCCCACTTTGACATTGTCTGATGATGCGACCGTAGAAAAGTCTACCTAATCCTAAGGGAATATCCCAGCTGTCTTAATTTTTTTTTTTTGTTGTTGTTGTTGTTGTATAATAATAATAATAATAATAATAATAATAATAATAATAATAATAATAATAATAAATGGAGTAAAATATGGGAAGAGTGACGAGATCACAATAGAAATGCTGAGTGGCTGAAAGACATGAAAGAAGAGTTACAACAAATAGAAGAAGGAACAGTGAATGAAATCAGCAAGGAAACCCTAAAGAAAACCATAGGAAAAAGCGTAAACTGGAGAGCACCAGGGCACGACGGGATACATGCATACTGGTTCAAAAAATTCACAACCTTACACGAAAGGCTAGCTCAAAACCTGAGAAGATGTATACAGGAAGCAAGCGTACCAGACTGGATGACAAAAGGTAGAACCACACTGCTACAGAAAGACACGAAGAAAGGAACCGTCCCTAGCAACTATAGGCCAATCACCTGCTTACCAACTATATAGAAGATACTGACAGCACAACTGAGGGAACAAATCTACCACTCCCTGAATAAACGTGGACTCATCCCCGAGGAGCAGAAAGGATGCCAAAAAGGAAAAAGAGGAACACATGACCTGTTATATATAGATCAAAAGATCCCAAAAGAAGGTAAAAAGGAGGAGAAAGAATTTAGCCATGGCATGGATCGACTACAAAAAAGTGTACAACATGATCCCCCGTGCATGGATAATAGAATGCCTAAAAATGTATAAAATACCAAGCAGGATCACCAACGTAATAGAAAATGCAATGAAAACATGGAAACTGGAATTGACAGCTAATGGACAACACATAACAGAAATTAACATACAAAGAGGCATCTTTCAAGGAGACTCGCTATCACCACTACTGTTCATCATAGCCATGATGCCCTTGAACAGTATTCTGAGAAAGTGCCAAGCCGGATACAAGTTCTCCCATACAGAGGATAAAATGAACCACCTGATGTACATGGACGATCTGAAACTTTTTGCAAGGACCGAAAAGGAGCTAGAGACACTAATTAACATTACCAGGATCTTCAGCCAAGATATCCAAATGGAATTTGGAATGGAAAAGTGTGCACAACTAGTTATAAAAAAGGCAAAACTGGAAACGACAGAAGGCATGGAACTACCCAACCAAACAAAAATGAGGGCACTAGGGAAACAAGACGACTATAAATAATTGGGAATTCTGGAAGCGGATACCATCAGAGCAACAGAAATGAAAGAGAAAATTGGAAAGGAATACCTCAGAAGAACAAGAAAACTTCTGGAAACGAAATTATATAGCAGAAACCTAATAAAAGGTATTAATACATGGGCAGTATCACTAGTAAGATACTCTGAACCGTTTATAGGGTGGACAAAAGAAGAACTGAGACAACTCGACCAGAAAACCAGGAAACTCATGACCATGCATAATGCACTACACCCAAAGGACGATATTGACAGACTCTACATGAAAAGGAAAGACAGCGGGAGAGGACTGATCTGTATAGAAGATTGTGTGAAGGACATGACAAAAGAACTAGAAAAATACATAATGCAAAACACTGAAAGGAGAATTATGGCAGCGAGAGACACTGAAAAAAACAAAACAGAAAACAGAGACAAACGACAAAACGAGAAAAGAGAAATATGAAGAGAAATAACTCCACGGAAGATTCATAAGAATGACAAAAGATGAGAATAACGAAAACACCTGGACATGGATGCGAAAAGGACATATAAACCGAGAAACAGAATCTCTAATAACTGCAGCACAAGATAACTCGATAAGAACCAACCATATCAAAGCAAGGATTGATAAAACACAAGAAAACAGCAAATGCAGACTCTGTGGTCAAAGAGACGAAACGATAAACCATATAGTAAGTGAATGCAGCAAACTTGCCCAAACGGAATACAAAAACAGGCATGACCAAGTGGGGAGGGTAGTACATGGGGAATTGTGTAAACGACTGCATTTTGAGCATACAGACAAATGGTACAAGCATAAACCCGCAACAGCACTCGAAAACGAGAACCACAAAATCCTATGGGACATGGACATACAGACAAACCCATCCAAGCAAGAAGACCAGATGTCGTAATAATTAACAAGAAAGAAAAATACTGTCAAATCATAGACTCTGCAGTCGCAGCTGACCACAGGGTAAGTATGAAAGAAAAGGAGAAACGAAGCAAATACACAGAGCTAGCCAGAGAGTTAAAAGAGATTTGGATGATGAAGAAAATCAAAATAGTACCAATAATAGTAGGAGCACTAGGAACAATTCCGAAAAACTTCGAAAAAAGAATGTCAGAAATTGGAATCGGAGGAATAACTGCAAAAGTACAACGACTAACGATAATGAAAACGACTGAAATATTAAGGAAAACCCTTGAATGCGGAGAATAATACAAGACAATATAACGAATAAGCGTTACAGAGAATGAAGAACACTGAAACTGCATATTTACAAGTTCTACACCCCCCATCATACATCATACATCCCCCCCCATTGTTTCATCACCGTTCCCCCCCCCCAAAAAAAAAATGATACCAAAGGGCCGAGAAGGATCAATAAGGACTGAAGGACTGAGGAGCGAGCGCCAACCAGACCTCGGCTGGACAAGGGAAAGGAGAACTGGGACCTTGGGGAGGCTGAGTGCCACTCAAATTCCAGTATAAACCAATAGCCACTGCCAGCGAGAAATCGGTGGTGGGCGGTTGTTGCGATGATGCAAATTCATTTGCAAATGCTACCGAAGGAGGTGGAGAGAGCTGGACGTCTGGGGAGACTTGTTGTCACTCAGCTTCCAGAAAACACCACAGGTTTCCAACCAGATCGTTTGTTGACTTGTGTGAAAGCCCTGTGGGAACATGCCAACCGGATGCTAACGTCTCCAGCATAAGAGATAAAATAAAAAATCGTCGTTTGCACATGGCTCCACGCATCGCTTCCGTTTGGAAAAAGAAAAATAAGAAACCATAAAAAGAATTATGAACCAATGGCAGAGCTCCCCGCCGAAAATAAAGGCCTAAATTATCACGGCCGCTGGAAGCCGGTTTACGACTATAAAAGGAGGGGACCAGAAAGAAAGATAGGAGAGATTCGCCTAGCTGCGTCAGTGAACGCACGGACAGTCTTCCACCCGACCTAAAGAAATGAAGAAGAAAAAGAAAAGAAAAGGAGATTCGCCCAGCTGCGTCAGTGAACGCACAGACATTCTTCCACCCGACCTTAAGAGATGAAGAAGAAGAAGAAGAAGAAGAAGAAGAAGAAGAAGAAGTTCCGCTCTCACGTTATGAGCCAAGACGCCTTCAATTCTAACAATACCTATCTTACACAAACCAAAAAAGAAAAAGAAGAAAAACACAGGAGGCAAAAACGCCGCGCCGCTAGGTTGATAAATGTAGTCGTCGCTCTCCAGTTAAAAGCCTGACACATATCACCGAAGTAGCACGACTGGTCGCCACTTACCACCCCCGTCGTCTGAAAAGATAAGTACGCTTTGTTTAATTATACTACCCCCACAGAAGTTAATTCCTTATCAATGCATACACACGCTGGACTACTATTCTCAATTTTCCTACAACAATTATTTCTCTTCCCACGCGCGAACAAACAATAGTGACCCGAACTTGAGATGAAAACACATTTCCTTTCTTGCAACAACACCAGTCCTGCAACGAACATTGGCCACATACGCTCGGACATATTGTAACTAAAACGTTCATTTCTTTCAATAGCAAATAAACCACGTTTATCTTATCCATTAACTGAGCCTTTGTTTCCTTCAATTCCTCATTCGTTTCATTATTCTCTTGTAACGGGATTGGGGTATTTATATATATCCTAGTCCCCTACAAATATGGTGACCCCGCCCCTTTATTTAAATGAGATGGATGAGGTTGAA
>NC_136494.1:116321234-116353734 GCF_053919585.1 Euprymna scolopes
CTGACACATATCACCGAAGTAGCACGACTGGTCGCCACTTACCACCCCCGTCGTCTGAAAAGATAAGTACGCTTTGTTTAATTATACTACCCCCACAGAAGTTAATTCCTTATCAATGCATACACACGCTGGACTACTATTCTCAATTTTCCTACAACAATTATTTCTCTTCCCACGCGCGAACAAACAATAGTGACCCGAACTTGAGATGAAAACACATTTCCTTTCTTGCAACAACACCAGTCCTGCAACGAACATTGGCCACATACGCGCGGACATATTGTAACTAAAACGTTCATTTCTTTCAATAGCAAATAAACCACGTTTATCTTATCCATTAACTGAGCCTTTGTTTCCTTCAATTCCTCATTCGTTTCATTATTCTCTTGTAACGGGATTGGGGTATTTATATATATCTTAGTCCCCTACAGCTCCATGTGAGCCAATAATAATAATAAAAAAATAATAATAAAAAAGAAAAAAAAGAAAAGAAATAAAAATAAAAAAATAAAGAAAGGTTGCCCAGCCCCACCCCACAGGAAAAAAATTGTTTATGAAAAGAAGAGAAATAACAAGAAAAAGCTTACTTTAAATTTGTTACAAAAACAAAGAAAAATATGCAAAAGAAAAATTAAAATAAAAATAATACATGAAAACACATAAAGTGCTTTTTTAAAAACTTTTGTTTAAAAAATATGAAAAACACAAAAAAAAATGGTTATTTTATTAATTTTTTTCAATTTTGTTTGACAAAAAAAAAAATGGTTGAAAAATGTAACTTCTTTATTTTTTTAGTTTAAAAAAATTGTTACAATAATAAAGCAGAAAAAAAAAACAAATTGTTACGGTAGATCGTTTTTTCTTTTTAATTTTTGTTATATTTTTTCAGGTGATTTTATTATATTTAAATGTTTTTTGTTTTTTTTTAAATTTTTTTTTAATATATTCCTTGTGTAGCGTTGTTACGCTTTGATAATCAGCGACGCTTAACGAAAGCCGGCGCTGACGTCATGTTGCGAGTAAAACCGAGTGGACATTGAGTTACGTCTGGTTCAAATTCTGCACAAGTACAGAAATATTAAATCGGTCAAACTTTTGCACCGACCTGATAGATAATAGTCTCACTTTTTAAGCAAAAGAAACCATTTGAAAACAAATGGATAGCTTATCATTGCGTGTAGAAAATAATTGACATTTGATATCATTTGATCATGTTTGTACCAATTATTACACATGCACATCATGAAAATTTTGAAAATCTATTTTTATTTATATAAAACTATCTGTGTATATGTTTATATATTTGTATGTACAAGATTAAGTCATAAACTAATTAACCAATCATTGTGAATTTTTTCATTCTTAAGCGTGAATAATGTGGGCCATATTTAGCTTGATTTAGTTTCTTGAAAAAAAAACCAAAAAGGAAGTCCTCCGTTAAAATTCAGATACTTTGTAAATTTTTTTAACAATAATAAATTAGACATCAATTAATAAATATTCATCGAATTTCAGTTTCTTTGGAAAGCGCCTTTAAGGGGCATAATATGGGCACAGCCTCCCATTTTCAAATATATCTTAGATTTATATTGAATTTGATCTCTAGTCAGTAGTACACCAATCAAGCAAGATTTCTTGAATTTCAGTTTCTTCCTAAGAACCCTGACTTTCAAAGATAGGAAAAGAAAAGAATTAACAATTGAAAAAAAAAATTGTCGGGACATTTTGATGGTTGGTTTCAATCTTTTTTTAAGGCCCCTGGGTATTTGTTTGTATCTGTTTGTATATTTGTACATATACGCAGATGTGTTTTTGTACATTTTTTTCTTCCCTCTCTCTCTCTCTTTTAAAAAATTTTTTTAAATAATTTTATTCGACCTGGGGATGTGTCATCTTGCTGGATGCCAGACATTCATTTGCTATCTCATATATTCCAACCAAGAGATTTTTAAAAATTATTGTAACAATTCTTTCAAGTGCAATTTTTTGAATTTCGCTTACACTTGGTTCAACGGGTATATTTGACACATAGATTTTAAAATTCATTTTCATGAGCCCAGTTGTTCCTATAATTATTGAAATGATGTAGATATTCCTAAGATTCCAGTTCTTTCTCACTTAAAAAATTTTTTTTTTTATCATTTTGTTCAAGCTAAGGATGAGTTAACTTATCAGATGCCAGACATTCTACCCTCTATCTCATACATCCCAACCGAGAGACCTTTTTAAGATTCTAACCGTCTCTTTAAATATGTGTATAAGTGTGTGTATGTTTATATGTCTAATCTGTATATATAAAAATGTAATGTTTGGTTCGTTAAAAGCGAATAAAACCATATTTCTTCGTTACCAATTTAATTGAAATTTTCAGAAATTCTATTTTTAAAGTCAAGGAATGTTTGCATGTTATTAAAATAATTTAACATTGCGAATTATAAAAATATTAAATTAAATAAAAAATATTTTTCGTAATTGCGAGATTATCGCCATTTTATTTCCGGTAGAAATTAGCCTTTCACTTATTGAGATAAGTATTATTTGTATTAATTTTTATGATACTCATGCAGAGAGTGATCCGTGCTGAAATAATGTTATTATTTAAAAAGTCATTCTTAACATGGGGAGGGGAGGATGTTTTGTACCTATTCTGTACTTTAACCTTACAATTGAATAAAAAAAAACATATCATAAAACTTTAATTAAACGTGGAAATATGATTTAAAAAATAGCACGGATCGCTCTCTGCATTAGCACCATTTTTATTTATTGCGGACTATTATTCTCATCTTTATTAGTTGTTGTTTCACGACTTTTCGGCCAACTATTCCTCTGGCCTTCATGAAAAGAAGTAAGTACGCGAGAAATTATTTTTTCCTTTTATAAATTTTCAGTAACTTTTTCCTTTTATTATTCTTAAAGAGTAAAACTTTTCTTATTCATGAAAAGAGTTAAGCCTACGTAAATAAATAAATGTTTGTACACGTGACAAATTATCAATAAATGGTTTAGCTACTTTTTTTCAAAATTATTTATGAAAAGAGTTAACATGCTTAATTTCTATACTTATAGGTTTTTGGAATTTTTTTTCACTGGATTATTATTGATTGGACACTAATTAAACAAATTATTAAAAAAAAATTTTTTAAAGAAATCATTATTTCGACATTTGAAAGTGGTGCTCACTTTTTAGTTACAACGTTCTGATAAATCAGTCACCCATTTTGTAACCAATAAAAACGCGGTATATCAAAACCATAGAAAGTAAAAATAATATGAGCCTCTACCGCATTTGTAAGTCAGAAATATATTTGTTTCTCAAAGAAAAAAAAAAATAGATTGAACATGACTTTTTTTATTGTTTTTATGAAAATAATGTTTCGAGTTTTTTAAATTTTTTTTTTTTTTTACTTATTTGGTTAAAAGTCAGTTTGTGGGTGTTTTTTTTTTTTTAAATTGTTTTTATGAAAAGTGAGTTTTTTTGCTTTTTTTTCAAAACTTTTGTTTTTTTAAAAAATTTTTTTTAAAGTATTATAAATTTCACTAACATGCTGGAGAAATGTTTAATAATTTGGTATTTTTTTAGATTAGATCCACCTCCACAATTTTCCTTTCAATGACGACATTTATAGGTTTCCGAGTATGCTGAACACGCAAATCGCATTGAAATTTTGCGGAAATAAATAGTTGTATTATGCATTGTATTCTTCGGCGGACATCTTTTTACGTGCACACGCGCCATAAACAAATACACGCACGTAAAAAAGATGGCCGCCAAAGATTACAATGCATAATACAACTTTTTATATCTTGATAACTACTTATTTCTGCAAAATTTCAATGCGATTTTCGTATTCAGCATAGTCGAAAACCATTTCAAGTCGTCATTTAAAAGAAAATTGAGGAGGTGGACCTAATCTAAAAATTTACCAATAATTTTTCATCCCGTACGCCTCCCGATACATTGCTTCGTCAACATGCGGCCATTTTATATCTCCCGAAGACACTTCCGTATTTAGAAAAAAAAAAAAAAAATGAGTGACCGATTTACGAGAACGTGGTAACTAAAAAATGAGTACCCCTTTCAAATGTTGAAATGATTTTTTTTTTTTTTCAATTTTTTTTCATAATCTGGTTAGTGTTCAATCAATAATAATCCAGTGAAAAAATTTCAAAAAACCTATCAGTATAGAAACTCCACCACGTAAGTAAATAAATAAAAAATGTTACGTGCGCATGCGTTAGCCTTGACTAGGGGGGTACTAAGGGAACGACCATTAAATAATTCTGCGGGTCGCCATGGAACTCAACGCCCAAGGAGTACCAAAATAGTTTTCATGATCTGAAGAAATTTTTTTTTCGAAAAGTGGGTGATCACTTTTCCATGTAAATTTAACTTAAAATGAGCACCCACTTTCTGACCACCTGAGGAAGGGGCATTTATTTTCGTGTTTATTGGCTTAAAGGTTTTTTGACAAGGCAGTTTGGTACGCGAATGCATATTTAACAGTTTTCGTTTATGCTCACGCATAGCATAAACAAAGGCTACGTCTGTGAAATGGAAAATAGTCCCAAAGTTCAGGGGTTAATACCATGCAAAAGAAATCAAACAAAAAACTTTTTAGCCAAGAAACACACAGAAAAAAGAAAAAAAAAATAGCATCCATTTTTTTTCTATCGAATTCATTTGCTGTTTTTATTGAAAACTATTTTCCCCCTGATTTTTGATATAATTTTTCATTAAGGGCCATGCATCTCACGTTCGTAAATAACAAAAATTTTTTTGTAGATTTTGGTGTGCTAAAAACGAATCTGCAAACCGTTTCTGTCGCAAAAAAATAGTTTTTATGATATGAAGAAATTACTTTTTCAAAAAAGTGGCGATCACTTTTCCATGTAAATTTAACTCTCCAATTCTCTCTCCTCTGATCTTGAGCATGTAGTACAATGGGGAAAGGAGTGGCTGGTTACTTTTAATGCATCTAAAACCAAGCTTCTCTCTTTACATCATCAACATTTTAATCCACATTTGTCATCAATTGAAATGAATGGCTCTCGTCTTCAGGAGGCCTCAAGTTTTGACAAGCTTCTGGGCTTGACCATTACTCCTGATCTTAAATGGAACACGTATATCAAATCTGTTGCCAAGGCCGCTGGAAAAATGGTGGGATCTTTCTATCGATCCAGTAGATATCTCACTGCTGATGCTATTCTCTATCTATATAAGAGCCAGGTACGTCCAAGGATGGAATACTGTTGCCACATCTGGGTAGGAGCTGCTAGAAAGGACTTGTCCTGCCTTGATAGAGTTCAAAATAGACTTCGTAGCCTCGTAGGAGATGTCCTTTTCTCCTCCTTACAACCTCTATCTCACAGAAGAGATGTTGCGAGTTTGTCTCTGATGTATCGTTATTTTCATGGAAAGTGTTCAACTGAGCTTCAATCTATGGTCCCCCCTCGCCAAACTTTCACAAGAAACACTCGTCTAGCTGTAAACACTATCAATAATTTCCCCCACTCTTTATCTATGCCTAAACCTAAACATAGATTCCATGAACAAAGCTTCTTTCTTAGAACTGCACGCCTGTGGAATTGTCTTCCGTTTTCCTGCTTTCCGGCTGACTACAATATGGTTGTGTTCAAGTCTAAGGTAAATAAGTTCTTGATGAGCCGTTCCATATAAGTTATTAAATTTACCAAATTTTCATTACTAATGATTACTATATTGACCAACTTCTACTGTACACTCTTTAACCCTTATCCTTGAGTGGCCTCTGGGCCTTGATAATGTGGTGATGCCTTTGTAAAAAAAAAAAAAAAAAAAAAAAAAAAAACTTAAAATGAGCACCCACTTTCTAGCCACCTGAGAGAGGGGGGATTTTTTCCCATGTTTATTGGCTAAACAGCTTTCGTTTATGCTCACACATAGCATAAACGAAGGCTACGGCTGTGAAATAGAAAATAGTCCCAGAGTTCAGGGGTTATTACCATGCAAAAGAAATCAAACAAAAAACTTTTTAGCCAAGAAACGCAGAAAAATGCCCCTCTCTCAGGTGGCCAGAAAGTGGGTGCTCATTCTAAGTTAAATTTAGATTGAAAAGTGATCACCCACTTTTCTAAAAAGTAATTTCATGAATATCATGAAAACTTTCTTTTTGCTACGGAAACGGTTTGCAGATTCGTTTTTAGCACACCAAAATCTACAATAAAATATTTTGTTATATATGAACGTGAAACGGGCCTTAAAGTAAAATAATACCGGATTTTTGGGGGCAGATTTGCCGTTTAGTTGTACAAATATCCTCAAACCAGGTAATCACTAAAAGGGACTTTTAAAAGTCGTCACCTGTATCGAGCAAAAGTTTAAAACCACCGATTATATGCCAGCCTACGTCATGGTAACATATATTGAGTGAGTTCCTAACAGTATTTTGTATAGTTTTTTAGTTTAAACTCATTTTCCCAAAATTTCCCCAAACTTAATGTGTTCGATACAGTCTGCCGCCATTTGTATTTTTCAGATATACCGATAAACATTGAATGTTTTTGAACCGATTATACATTACATAAAAACACTAAAATCTTATCCAGTTAGGTAGAACATTTACTTTTCTTGCCTTTGATAACATTTATTTGTTATATATTTATTTTTTGACAACTTCTTTGTATCTGTGTTTAGTGATACAAACCCTTTTCATTTAATGTAACGTTTAGTCGGCTCGAAAAACAGTGTTTATCGGAGTATTTGAAAGCTACAAATGGTGGTGGACACTATTGATTACTTTAAGTTAGAGAAAGTGAGTTAAAACTAAAAAATCTATACAAAATACTGTCAGAAACCCACCAATTATGCCAGCCTATGTCATGGTAACATATATTCGGTGAGTTTCAGACACTGTTTTGTATAGTTTTTAGTTTTCAACTTACTTTCCCAAACTTAACGTATTCAACAGAGTCCGCGACTATTTCTGTTTTTTGAGCCAATTAAACATTTTACATTACATAAAAACACTAAACAATTATCCAATTAGGTAGAAACGTAACTTACCTTACCTTTGCTTTCATTTATTTGTTTCTGGACAACTTTTTCGAATCTGTGTATAGTAACCCCCCCTCCCCCCACCATCAACCAAATATTAATTACTAACTCACATTTTTGTAAAACAACAACAACAAAAAAAAAACATTTAGCGTTTCAACATTTTTGCTACGTTCGGCTTCATTCACTGATTGTTGGTCAAGTCCAAACCATGAATGATTGACAGAAACTCCCGAGAATCCAGATCAAATTCTGCAAGAGAACCATTTTTTTTCATTTTCGCCTTCTTTTTCACTTTTTGCAGTGGATTGCTGTACTAATATAAGAAACATGCATTTTCTCTTTTTATTAAATTTTTTCATTACACCAAATTGAGCCACTGCAACGCGTGGCAGGGTACAGCTTGTACATATATATTTCCTCAAAACCTCTGGCCTTGATGAAGGGAGACTAAAACTTGCTGCTATGGTTTCAAATGATCTGAAACAACAGCAAAGGGAGACTTGATTCCAAATATTTCTCATATGTTATATCGCCCCTCTTTTGGAAATAGGGTACGATTATGAATATCTCCAGTATCAAATAATCTTCATACACTGTGAAATTTACTTTATCTATGAAAACCAAAGAGGGATGATATAACATATGAGAAATATTTGGAATCAAATGTTATTTTGCTGTTATTTCAGACCATTTAAAACCATAGCAGCAAATTTTAGTTTCCCTTCCATCAAGGTCAGAGGTTTTGTGGAAATATAAGATATTTTGTAATTCATATGCAAAACTAGAGAAACAAATGACTATGATAAAAACATTGGTAAAGGTGCAGTATCTTTCCACCCTCTGAAAACAAAAATAATGTTTAAAATTCCAGGAAACGAATAGTTTCCCAGATATGAAGAAATTGTAGTTTCAAAAAGTGAGGGATCACTTTTCAATATTAATTTAACGTAAAATGAACGCCCACTTTATAACCACCTTTTTTGCGAAGTGAAGGGGGGGGGGCGTCTGTTATTTTTTTAGGAGTAGTGTTTATTTGGTAATGGTGGCCTGGTAAACCAACACGAAACCGACCTTAAAAAACTTGATTTTTATAGGTTTTTGGGTATGCTGAAAACGAGTATCGCATTTAAATTTTCTGCAAATAAGCATACTTCCGCATATTAAGCAATGTAATTCTTTATGTAAGAAGTGGTGGCCATTGTTTTATGCGCAAATGCACGCATATTTTTGCTTAATACCTAGAAAAATACTTATTTGTGAAAAATATAAATGCGATATTCGTTTTCAGCACACTTGAAAACCTATAGAAAATAAGTTTTTTAAGGCAGGTTTTGTGTTGATCTATCAGGACACAATAAACTGACCCTCTAAAAAAATGGCCATAAAATGGATGCTCATTTTATGTTAAATTAATATACAGAAGTGATCTCCCACGTTTTGAACTATACTTTCTTCATATCTTGGAAACTGCTTGTTTTCTGGTATTTTAAATTTTAGCACTCTTGAAAACCTATAAAGTGGTAATTTAAAAAGATTTTTGAGAATGGAAAGATGCTGAAACTTTACTGAAACATTTTATGACTGTAAAAGAAAGAGTGCCAAAAATAGTCTCTGGATGATCCCTTTAACATGCGACCTTATAGGCAAATATCACATAGCCCATTACACAATTCAGGTCATTATCTCTCCAACGAGCCTTCATTTGTTAAATTCTGATCAATAATGGCTGAGATTTTGAACTTATAAAATTGCCAATAAAAGGTGGTATATATCGTATGTGTGTGTGTGTGTGTGTGTGTGTGTGTGTGTGTGTGTGCGTGTGTGTGTGTGTGTGTGAATATATCTACACTTGTAGCCAAATTGAATATTGAAATGCTTATATTTTTGGTTCTATGGGACGAAACTACATGAAAATTCGCAGGCTTTTTGAAGATTATTATACTATTCTATGGTTAAAATTTTATAACAATTGGTAAAAAAAAAAAACCCTAATATTTTCAACCCAATAAAATATGTCCAAATTTGCCTACATTTGTATATATAGTGTCCTGGCGAGCTAACTTCGGTTTTGCTGCTTTGGGAGGAATTTTGCTTAGGTTTTTTTTTTGCTTGGTTGTTTCCCCTCTAGACTTGCCAGGCCACTAATATATATATATATATATATATATATATATATATATATATATATATATATATGTGTGTGTGTGTGTGTGTGTGTGTGTGTGTGTGTGTATATACAAATGGGAATAAAATGAAACATTAAGAGAATAGAATGGTCACCATGCTATCTAAAAAATAAACAGAATTTTGTAAATAAAATGTAGAAAAACGGCACTTGTGGAAAAGGCATGCTCCCAGTTTCGGACTCATATAGAGGCGGTAATTGAGGCTGAAGGCGGCTATATTGAATAGATGTCAACTAACCAAGTTACCTGAATTGGTTTTTTTCAATAAAAGTTTTAATATAAAGCTGTGATGTTATTTTCTTTAGGGCGACAATTTTATCGTTCCACTATATGTTCCCAGGACTTGCTGCTGCATTGGATATTCAACAGTTTACAGATCATCCAGTGGAGATATTTATACACTCCATTGTATTGCATTGTATTGTAGCCATTCCCCAGCAGAACCTTACAACTGGATGTCACATTCTCCACGTCTGTGTGGCTAAACTTGCATTTACTGTCATTGCTTGAACCACTCATTTTCTTAAAAGCATTGGTCATCAAGCCTTGATTTTGGGCAGCCATTATAATTCTCTCCTACTCATAATGGAGTGATATGCTTTTTAGCCAGACTATAGAACCTTCTTTTTCCATATAGTCCTGGGTGAAAATACTTAGCATGCTGTTGGTTGGCCCATTCTTTCAGGGTTTTTTTTTTGCAATGGAAGTTCTTGGTGTATTTTTGGCAATTATTTTTAGCTATTTCCATAACAAACTTGTTTCCTGATTATGTCTCATTTGTAAGACAGTCTTGTCCAAAATGTTTGACCAGTTTGATGATGGAGGTTGTTTTGCTGGCTCTTATTTCATCATGTTGGTACACCATTTTGAGGTTTGGTTTTTAAGAGTTCATCAGATATTGACTGGTACTCACGATAGTGGCACGATGCTAATAGTCGATCTCTGAGAGACCTATACCTCTTACCCCTTTGCGCAGATACAACCTAGGCAGACACTGGTGTCTATACATTATTCTGTACAGTGTCAATATTTTCTGTGTTAATGTCCAGTCTGTTCATGTCCGTTTGTGGTCAGTCAACAATGCAAAAACTGTATGTTATCACAGGAATGGCTAGTTGGTTAATGGTAGTGATCTTGTTTCTGTTTGTAAGTTCTGTTTTACAGATTTTCCTTATATGGCGTCTATATATTCACTGCCAATTTTTTCTCTCATCTTGCCATGTGGAATGGAATTGTTCTCTTCTATGCCAAGGTATTTGTATTTTTACTGCTCTTCTAGGTCGTTGATTGTATCGTCAAGTTGTATGTTTTTCTGTTTGGACATATTGTTAGTTTGCACCTTTGTTCTATTTCCCAGAAGAAGTCTTTTTCTATCTCACCCAGAATATATTAAATAGCTTTTGAAGATAAATGATTTGTGCAGTAATCAGTCAGAGAAACAACATTCGTCTCTTTAGGTACCATCTCCATCATTTGCATCTGAAGCATCACTGTATCCAAGTCCAAAGAACTGAAGAATACAACTTGTAAAGTATGGAGAAGTCAACCAAATATTGACCTTCTAAATTATCAGTATCTACTGAAACAAGATTTTATTTTTCTTGAACTAAAAACATCAAAAATTACATCAGCATCAATTACATATGTTTATGCTTCTCACAAAGTTTTTATTTTCAAACGTTAAGAAATTCATTATTTTTAATCGAGAAACAAAAGCAGAAGTGGATTAATCATATTGGATAAGGGGTCTCAAAACTACAGCCCACGGGCCAGATCCGACCTGTTAAAGTCTTGAATCTGTCCCGCTAAACTCTTATGGAAAACGTAAAAATATTAATGAAAATTTTTTTTTTGTATGTATATGTGTGAAAATAGTGTGATGGTTTTCCCTTTCTGGTCAGAAAATGATTAAAAGAATAAGGTTTTTTGAAGAATCAGTTTCACTAAAAAGCAAAGTTAATACGCAAAAAAAGTATAAAATACGTGCAGGTCATATTTTTTTTTTTTTTTGGCTCGCATAGTTCTAAAAAGTCAGCAATATGCCTCCCAACCATCTACCGTTTGAAAACTTTGGAGACCCCTGTATTAGATCATTACAAAATAATAGTCGATTTCAAAAACATACATTCATTCATGAAATATCCAATTTAGTCAAAATATGAGCCTTGAACAGTCATGTTAAAATTTACTAGAAATAAACTACAAATTCTGTGTAAAAATGACTTTAAAATTCAGCTTTTCATTATTTTCTAATGGCCTAATATTTTACCGAGGAAGAATAAAAAAATAAAAAAATAAATAGATAAATGAGAGAAGTTATTAAATACTATTTAGAACCTTTTCTTCTGTCCTCCGATAGAGGAAAACGTCAGGAAATGATAGCGCTTAAAAACTCTATCTACATAAACTAGGTCAATCATCTCAAGTACATTAAAATAGTATTTACCTCCCTCTCACTGCAGGAAGGCGTGACACAAGGTCAGAAGGTGCAATTAAATGCTAGTGCCAAAGAGGTAGAGCACTCTGGCCTACAAAAATTGTCTGAGCAGCCCCATCGGCATTTCGCAGTAGAGACGTCTCAAATGATTAGTTATTAACTAACCTGTCGTGAAAGGGTGAGAAGGTAAAGTTTTCGAAGGTGGACTTCTTAGGACTACACAGAACAATACTTCAGCCGACAGACCCCCCCCCCAAAAAAACACCTATTTCAAATGGACAAGAATCAAATTCGACCTAGTTTGTGATGACCATGACACCTGACACATACTAAACCAGCACCAAGCTCAGACCATTGGACATAAGCAGAGATTGAGAATAGTCTGAAAAATAAAATCGATTTTTGTCGACTTTCCTTTAAAAAGTTTTGTTGAAAATTTTTATGTGGAAATTTTAGCGAAGAATCAGATGATTAAAAAATCTATACTACAAAATAAAAATCGATAAATATTGATCAGTAAGACTAAAAATAAATTTGAAAATCTAAAAGTCTAATTTTGATCTTTGCTAAAAACTGCAAAATATTTCCAAAAGAAAATGTGGTACTTCTATAGTACTCGACACAAGTGAAAACAGCATTCAAAGGAAAAAAAACTCTTTGGTATACTTATGTATCATGCAAAAATAAATATCCCCACCAAAACTTAAGAAAATTATCAAGTATAAATTTAATTACAAAAAAATTAAAGTCATTATTACTTTATTAAATGACAGACTGACTTATCTCCCCCTGATTTACAGGATTTCTGCTGTTATCAATGTAAACAGGGTAATTCCCCCATAAGGAACAAATTTAATGACAGCACAGACAATACAAGCGGTGTTCACTACCACACTTGTTCATTTTTTAACTGTCTTTTTTCCTTGAAAAGCTGATGACTTGAGATGGGTTATAAGGGTATATTTTAAGCAGAAACGGTCTATGCATGTTAATGAAACCATGGTACATCTCTAGAAACTATAATGTATATTTTTTAAATAAATAATTTGTATTTTTGCTCTCGTATTCTTACGATCGAGCATTTTACATACCTTAGGTGTGTGTGTGTGTGTGTGTGTGTGTGATATAATATGGCATAATCATGTAGACACACCGGTTCTTGTCAGATCACCAAAGTTAAGCAATGCTGAACCTGACTAGTACTAGATGGGTGACTATTTGGGAATTTCAGGCACTGTATGTGCTTTCTGTTTATCTCGGCATTGTTCCCAGTCGTTCTGAACCTCCACTTGCCATTTGTACTTTACAATGTCGACTCAGGAAAAGTATAGTTAGAGATGGCACAACTTTTGCTACAAAAATTCCATGTGCAGACACCCTTACATTGGGTATTCATAGTCTGTCAAAACCGAAGGAAGCTATCATTATAAATGATAAAATATATGATAGATCATGAAATAAAATACCGTGGAGACAAAATGTATAAAAAGACAATAGGAAAAACAAAATAAAAACTAGAAGAAATCATCAAAAAATGAGATTTACTGGTTCTGTTCGGATAACGAACAACCTCAGAAAAAAGTGAAGACTTTAAACTAATCGAATAACAGCAAAACAGAAAAAAAAGGAAGAAAACACAATGTTACACGCGTAACTATTGGAAAAATTATGCAGTGCGTGCAACAAAGACGTTGAAAAATGGGGGTAGAAAGAAAAAAAAAAAAGATGAAAAGAAACGAATCGAGACATGGATGAAATGCAGCAAAAAAAAAAAAATAAATAAAAATAAGCGATATTTTATAGTCTTTAATAAAATTCCACTCAGTGTGTACTTAGATGTCGGCAGTAATAATATAAAAGTATGTCAATCATTCACAAAGTTTAAGATAAAAAATATTTTTCATTATTTAATATATCGTTGAGAAATGTGACAATGTTTCCATTACAGACAACACATTTAGATTATTATAACAGCATCAGAATTTAAGCGATAGGAAATCTTACGAGTTTTGACAGGATAATTACTTATACTGCATGCAGCATAGAATATATGTAATTACTGACCTGAGGTTGACTCGCAAACAAATATAATTTTCGTGTTTACCAAGAATTCAGACAAATTTGTTGGCTTCATGTTATGCCTTCAATAATTTTTCACATGAAGAAAGTACTCAAAATCTAGTGATACTTGTCATTAAACGTCTAGAGACCAGCATCTGTTTTTACCAGTGAGCGATCTCTCTCTCTCTCTCTCTCTCTCTCTCTCTCTCTCTCTCTCTCTCTCTTAGAACAATATCGGTACAGTCGGTTCCAAATTCAAACAAAGGGGACATCATAATCAGATTTTCTGCTTTGAAACCGATGATATCGATGTTGTGCTGAACTTTTGTAATACATGTATAGGTAAATATTAGCCTCTTACTTTAAAATTTTTCTTAATAATCGAGAACTCTGCATTTTGACAGACTATAAATACCCAATGTAAGGAGTTTTAAGGTGGTTAATTGTGTGCACTGGATTCCTCTGAAACTATTGGTGATTGTCGATCACTGTCAATCATGATCAGTGTGAACCTCCACTGGACTGCTGTGAAATGAAATTGTCTGTATTCAATTGTCAGGCATTATCATTCAGTGGTGGGTACTGTCACCCAGTGACGGACACCATTGGTCACTGGCGGTTATGATAGTGATTGGTGGTAACTGGCGAGCAGTAAGCTTTTAAAGTCGTTACTGTCACTAGTAGGCACTGGTGGATACTGTTGATTTTGGGCGGTTACTGCTATTTTGGGGTGGTTACTTATGGGTATTGGCATTTACTTGTGGTGTCAGGTGAGCACTGGCTGCTTTAACAACTGTCAGTCACTAGCATTAATTGACGACCAAAGGTAGCCATGACCAATATCATGTTTTGTTTCAAGTCTGAGTAAAGCAATCCTGATTTGCTGTGTTGGTGTAGATATATTTTTTTACTTATGCAGAATACGGACCAGTCTATTTTGTAAATATGCTGTTCAACTTAAATTTCAGTTAATAAGGTATTTATTCTTTATTAAAATGTTAGGTGAAAGTGCAGAATAGTTACAAAAAATTGTCACTTCCCATGTTAATAATTGGTTTATAAATAAAAACGATATTATTTTAGCAGATTTCATATTTTCTATCACATTTTTTTATATATATTTTAATATGTTTGCATAAAATTCGTGACCATCGACGACAATGATGACAGGGATAGTGATAATGACGATAAGAAGAAAACAGATGAATAAGAATTTGTTTTTTTTTGTCAAGTGTCAGTTATGATATCCGATTCCTTCATTGAGGCAGAAGCACACAAAGGCAGATATTATTTTAGTTTTGTTATTCGATTATTTTTTACTTTGTTGGAGGTTGCCATGTTGCTTAATTCTCATTAGTTTACATAGAGTAGTCATAATGAGTGAGTGTTAAATGTATGTAATAAGAAAGTAAACATGGATGGCACTGTTGCGAAAAATATGTCAAATGTATCAAAGTTCTCTGTGTGGGAGAGTGAGAGGAGAAAATAATGAACGAGTATCCTGCTACCACCTGTAAATATGACTTGTTTGCGAGAGTGACCCTCCTTGGAAATATAGGAATTTATGATATTGAATGAAATTGACTGATAATATAGGGGAAACCTGCATTAGGTATTGGCAGGTTGTGTGATCATATTGAATTTATATGTGGCTTTTGTGGTTGTATTGCTATAATGTTTTTTTTCTAGATGAGGAAAATCGTCTCCATTCTATTAATTACTAGCAGGGCTACCCTGCTTATAAAACAATGAGAAAAATAAAGTTACTTTTGAACATACCTATTATTCTTAGGATAGAAGAATTTTTGATGTCTATGTATCATTTGCTATATTGAGCAAAAGAATACTTTACCTACCCTAGGATATTAGATAGGATACCCTAGGATATTACCTACCCTAGGGTATTAGAAATGTATGAAATAATTGTAACTTTCCTAGGATAGGTAATTTGCAGCACGTATATGAAAGAATTTTACCTTCGCTAGGACGGGTAATATACAACACATTCAAAATAATTTTACTTGCCCTCAGACGGGTGATGTAAATACACATATGAAACAATTTAACATACTCTCGACAGGTGCTGTACAACAAATATGAAATAATTTCTCTTCCCACCAAGGCCATTAGAATTTTAAGAAAAATGAAATCATTTTTAGGAGATAGATCATTAGGATTTCTGAATTAATGCATAAATATATTATCTTGGTAAATGATTAGATAACCCTTGCTTCACTATAAATTTCAACATTACTGGGGTTCTTTCCTTCCTCACTATCGGCACGATAATTTTAAGAAAAATTATGTCATTTTTGGAATATGTCTCAGCAGGATTTTTAAATTAATGCATGAATACATTTTATTAATTGATTATTATTGAAAGGATTCAATTCAACCCTAACATTTGGGCAGCACGTATGTGATCACTTGATAATCTAATTTTTAAAAAGCATTTTTTTAACACTTCATGTAAAGTATGCATGTAATGTTCACAACGATTCCTAAAATATGTATACATTGTTTAATTGACTGTGCAAACTGGTTCATGTCCTGTATTCATTCAGAGACATTCCTGGTACCCATCCCTGACACTGTAACATACTTTAAGACAAAGATCCCAGTAGATTAATTACTTAACCTGTTGCATCAAATTTATCTCTGATATGATAAATGTTGGTAGAGGAGTGTCAAATACACGTTTCCATGCTGTAATAAGCCATTTTAACCCTTTTTGTGTTTTCTTGTTTTGGTGTGTAGCCATATGCCGGCACTAGGATTTTATCGCCTCCATCATTCAATCTATGATAGCGGGCATACTACTAAGAGATTACATTTTGTAAACAAACCAATTTGTTTATTTTAATCAATTATTATCACAGAATTCTCCAATTAAAAAAATATTGTTACTTAATAATAATAATAATAATAATAATAATAATAATAAGAATAATACCTGGAAATGGCTACAAAAAGGAAACCTAAACAGGGAAACTGAATCACTAATAACAGCTGCACAAGATAACGCAATTAGAACCAACCACATCAAAACAAGGATTGACAAGACACAAGAAAACAGCAAATGCAGACTCTGCAGACAAAGAGACAAAACAATAAATCACATAATAAGTGAATGCAGCAAACTAGCCCAGAAAGAATATAAAAATCGACACGATCAAGTAGGGAAAGCAATACATTGGCAATTATGCAAACAATTGCATACTGAATACACAGATAAATGGTACAAGCACAAACCGGCAGCAGTACAGAAAAATGAAAGTCACAAGATCCTATGGGACATGGATATACAAACGGATAAACCCATCCAAGCAAGAAGACCCAATGTCATAATAGTTAACTAGAAAGAAAAGTTCTGACAGACTGTAGATTTTGCGGTTCCAGCAGACCACAGAGTGAAAATCAAGGAGACTGAGAAGCAGAGCAAATACACAAAACTGGACAAAGAGCTCAAAGGGATCTGGAAAATTCAAGTCAAGATAACACCACTAATAATAGGAGCACTAGGAACAATACCAAAAAACTTAGAAAAATGGGAGAGATTGAAATCAGAGGGAAGATACAACGGATTTCAATGATGAAAACTACAGAAATATTAAGGAAAACCCTTAAATGTAGAGACTAACACTAACTTCATGCAAAAACTGGACACAGAAACGGCTACAGATGTAAAACACAAAGAAACATCACATGGAATCATGAAAACTGAAACTGTAGAATTGTAAGATACCAACCCTTTTGATCTAGTGGAAGCTTGTTTCCACCCAAATTCTAATGAAGACAAGAAGTCAATGACAAGTGCTTGTTGCTATAACGCACAAACATTTGCAAAATGTTATCAAAAGAGCTGGAGAGGGTTGGAATTTGGACAGATTGTTGTCACCCAGGTTTCAGGGAATACCACCAGTTGTTGTCAATGAGTAATCCCTGATTATCGCCTGTGAGTGAGTACAAATAATAATAATAATAATAATAATAATAATAATAATAATAATAATAGCAAATACGCAATAATAATTGTTGAAGGTCGACTGAACACATGGAATGAATAACTACAACACAGAAGTAAAGTAGAACAGATATATTGAAAGCAAGAAAGTATATACAATATTTACATAGCGTCCCTTGGTATAGTCATGGGGAGACTGTCCCTGGAGAAGGTGTCTCTCTGAGTCTCTCGCTGAATCTCTCATTGGGTCTCTCCCGTCTTTATGGTACCAACCATATTTATATAGTTGACACTCCACCTATGCTAATTAAGTAGATCCTACCACAACAACAACAACAATAATAATAATAATAATAATAATAATAATAATAATAATAATAATAATTCTTGGAAAGAAGTATGAAATAATGGAAGATGCCATTGACATCAAACAGAGAACTTGGGAAAGTTCATGTGAAGAGAAGGATTTTTCAGGGGAAGAGCTTGTGGCCATTGTTGTCTGTTTTGAGTATGGTATCCTTGTCGTATGTTGTTTGTTTTGAGTATGGTACTCTTGTTGGTGATATGCATTTGAGTGGTCTAACTTGCTGAATACTGTAGAGCCATTTAAGTTTGCAATTAAATCGTCCGCAGTTGGCATTGGCTGTTTTATCCTTTAGATAACATCACTTGATTGCTGATGCAAATATGTACACTACCATTTGTGGGGGAACTACCAAAACAGTGGCATCTTCAATCACATCACAACCATTTTTCAGTGATGCTTTAATTCTGTATCAATGTCTTTCCTCATATGAAACAGTATTCTATGATGTCGTTGCATTACTAGGGAAACTGAGAAGCCGATGTAGAGGTTGATAGTAAATCTAGAATATTTTCCCATTTTTCCATTAAACAGGATGGGAAACTCGTCTGGAATGGGAACCATCACGCGAAATGAAAAGTTGAATGTCATCATATCTAGAACTTTGGCAGAGTAGGCGCTAAGTAAATTCTGCAGACCAAGGAAGGGATTTTCACTGTCAACAATGAATATTTTGGCTTTGCAAAATTTGTCCCGAAATTTTATAGTGACATTAATAAATCCTCAAACAGGTATTGCTTGTCTGGACCTGTATGTGAACATCCAAGTTGTAATGTTGTGTACAGATTGTTTGTGTTTTAAGCCATCATATACACGTTCAGCAATTAGCAATGAAGCACTAGTGTCTAAAATGAAAGTTAATGGGGAATTATTCACAAGAGCGGTGACTTTCGGTGATGTTGCAACTTTAACTAAGAATACAAATTCATCAATAGATGTAGAAGGGGATGACATTGCATACTCTTGCAAAATGATTAATTTTGTGACATTTTTTACATTCTTTTCCTTGGCCTGGACAAGTTAGTTGTGTTGAAAAGTACCTGCAATAGTGGCAGGTCTGTTGTCCATCTTTTTTTTGTGTCCATCTTGCGCTTAGGTATTTGAAATGTCATGGCAGCTATTTTGCTGACAATATCTAGGGTGGTTATCTTTATTACTACTGTTGCTATTTTTGTTGTTG
Organism: Euprymna scolopes; assembly: GCF_053919585.1. Lineage (NCBI taxonomy): Eukaryota > Metazoa > Mollusca > Cephalopoda > Sepiida > Sepiolidae > Euprymna > Euprymna scolopes. The sequence continues at coordinate 116,340,466 of NC_136494.1, forward strand.
TTCCTGTGTGTATGATGTTTGTGGTTCTCATTGCTGTAAAGTGTGTGCAGTTCTTTCTGTTCTCATTGCGGTAAAGTGTGTATGTGCTGATTCAATGGCGCTGGCCTCATCCAGAACTTATTTCAGTATGGAATTATCTCTTAAAGCCTTTCTTCTAATTTTAGAAGATACACATCCTTCTAAAATTTGGGCCAGAATCTCCTGGTCAATATTTTCAAAGTCCCGTGTGGAAGCCAGGGTTTGTAGCCTCGTGTGGTATGAGTCTAGACTTTTGTCCGAGCTTTACATGGCTTGTTGATATTTGAAAATTTGGTATAAAGTGTTTTTATGAAGTATGAAATGGTTGATTAGCGACTTTTTTGTCACTTCATATTCATTTTATACTACTGAGCCAACTTCTCCAATAGTGGGCACACCTATTCCTTTCTCGTGGTTTGTAAAGTTGTAAAGGATCTAATTAGTTCTTGATGAGCTGTCCCCTTAAGTAATAAGTTTACAAAATTTCTACTACTAATGATTACTACGATATTTTCCCATTGTCCTCGAGTGGCCTCCAGGTCTTGATAAGTGGTGACTCCTTTGTAAAAAAAAAAAAGTTATATTAGCATTTATTTAGTAATAGCATATGATTTAATTTTCATTAGGAAATCTTGATGTCAGACTTTGTCAAAGGCTTTATATATATATATATATATATATATATATATATATATATATATATATATATATATATATAGAGAGAGAGAGAGAGAGAGAGAGAGAGATAGATACACCCCTGACTTCACCCACCTTATCCAGTGCATGGTATATGTGGTCAGAAATGATCGTTAAAATATCTGCAGTAGAACGGTATTATCTAAATCCATACTGTTGGTCAGAGAGAAGATTAGTTTTTGCGAGTTGGTGGACGTGCTTGATTGATTAAAGATTCAAAGATTTCAATGAAGACAGGGAGGAGTCTGATAGAACGATAATTGAGCAGCTCAGTTCTTTCACCTAAATTCTTGTACACTGATATCACAAAAGCAATTTTCCAGCTAATAGAGAAGCAAGATTCAACAAGGTATTTATTGTAGACTTTGAAAATAATGGAGTTAGGTCAGCTGAGCATTTCTAAATTAGTATAGCAGAGATGAAATCAGACCTTATAGATGTCTAAGTTTTTTATGATATCACATATATGAGAAGGAATAATTTTCAAATAATCAAGTGTGGCTTTAGTTCGTACAGGGAAATTTGGGAAGGAGTTGTTTCTTGGGTCTAAGATGAGGTTGGAGGTGAATCGCTGGGCAAGGAGTTCAACCTCCTACGTTGCAGTGCAAGTGACTTTCCTGTTGTTGGATAGTGTACGAATTACTGATTGTATTTACTACGCTATTATAAATTTTCCAAAAATCATGAGTTCCTATCTTCTGTGACTCTACACATTTTCTAGTTATTTTGTCATACCTTTGCGATTTAAAGGTGATATCTACTGATACGTTTGGATTTAAAGATGACTAGCTTGGGTTTCCGGCATTGCCTGGTTGTTTGGAGGTGTCAAAAAAAAAAAAAGTGGTAGTAGGCAGGCAGGCTAAAACCCGCTGGCGTCTTACTGCTACACCATGACATGACTGAAAGTGTAAAGTGTTCAAATTAAATGTAGTCAAACAAAAAGATGACTTGTAGAAATGCTGTTGCTTTTAGACCTCTCACAAAGGTCGTTTTTAATGTGGGGGGGGGGAAAGCAGCTAGGCCAAAAAAGGGGCACTCTAGGGATCTAGTGAGGGGGACTGCCGCCGACTCGCTATGCGCACATTTGGGTTGGCAGCAGAGTGAGTTCTGGGCGCCATGTTCGAGTCATCTGAACAATTCGGAGTACTCTCTGATCTAGCGATTGGCCCGAAACACACTTCCCCTCAACAATATACAATGCAGTTCTGGTTTCTTAGAGTCGCGGGAGGATGGCCGCAGAAACAAATGATCACACATTTTTCGATTGCCGCAAAGTCCGCCAGTACTTATCATATGTTGGCGAGGTGATGGCTCGCATCGACCCCGAGCATCCTCGCCCAATTATTGTATCAAACGTAGTGGACAACGTGAGGCCGCCGTGGGACCGGGAGAGACAAATGGTCTACATTACGATCCTAGCCGTGGCAAGAATGGTGATTTGGACGTCAAGACTGCAAGATGGCCGGGGGTGCTGCCTTTTTCTGATCAGGATCTGATCGCTTTCTTTAAACACCAACTACGGGTAAAGATCAGATGCGACAGAAGAAGGCTGCATCGCGTGGCTTTTGAAAGAAGATGGATACAGATAGCAAGTCTGTGTGTACGAAAAGGAGCCAAATTTGAATACGTGTTCCCCATCTAATTGTGAAGCGCGCAGTTCTGGGGTTTCTGTCGGACCCCCACCCCTTTCCAATTCTACTTCCTTCAGCCTAAAAATCTTGTGTCCCTTATTAGAAAGCCTCCAAGACTCCCAACCTCCAAAAACAACAATTTTTTCTTTTGCTCCCCCCTCCTCTCGAAATTCAACCCAGCTTGGAGGAAATCAAATCAAACACTAACACCCCCCCCTCGCCCTCACCGCCAATTTTTTCTTTTCTCCCCTATTTAGGACACAACCCTTCCCCCCTCTATTTAGAGGCTGCCCACGAAACCCTGGTTCCTTTACAAACCAGAGTGAAACGGGTGGTCTAGCATTTCAGATAGGGTTGGGAGGGCCTTACTAACCGTTTTTTTTGTTTTTTTTTCCATGTCCCTCGACACAAATAAAATTTTATTAATATTGTTATCTTTTTTGTATTTTTTGATATAAATAAAAAATGTTTTAAAATTAAGTTTAAGTAGGAACCCCCCCCCTTCCCACCACACACACATTAATACAAATTTTAAAGGGTAACCATGATAAAAGATGCTGGCCGAGAGAAAAATCTTTTAAAATTTACAACAGAGATGGATCAACCAACCTCACCATTCTTTTTGAGTTGGCCTTGTACCTAAGTTTTTTGTTCATTTTCTCTATTGTATTTTTTTCTTTTGAATAAAAAATTTAATATCTCAAAGTGTAGTATCTGTTCTTCAGATGCTGCATTTCCATTTCTTGTTCTCTTTTGATGGAGGAGCAGTCCTTCACGACTGAGACAATTTTTATTTTTGTACCTTTTCTCCACGTTAAAAAATGCCCGTGGTGTCTAACTCTATCCCGTGGGAAGACATTGTAAATCGGGACATCGTTCCCGGTGCGATCGCCGGGAACGTCCAAAAGCAATCAGCTTTGATCAATGTGGAGTTTCTCCTTATATCAGACAATTGCTATTCAATTTGGACAATGCCCTTATGGGGAGCTGCCCCCCCCCCCAACATCTTGGGGAAACAAAAAAAAAAATAAAAATAAAAAAAGCGTTCCCGCAGTAAATAAAAACTGCCCGCAGTCAAAGTTGACCTCATTAAGTCATTAAAACGGGCACCTGCCAATTCTAAATACTTAAATGAATTCAAACATGTTTCTGATAGTGTTTCATAGTGGCCCAGTGGTTAACGTTGCATGTTTTTTTTTTTTCACACTTTAATTTCCAACTTTGCCTCAAGGGTTCGGGCTCGATCCTTCATACTTACCTACCAAAACCTTTTTTTTATTTTACCCTCCCCCTCCCCCATCCCCGACACAAACAGCCGGGTGACCACGCACACCTCCAAACACCCGGGCAACGCCGGATACCCCCCGCTAGTTGAAATAGAAAGAAAAAAAACAAAAAACAATAGCATCAATATTTGGTAAGGAAACCGGTATCTTTAGACAGCTTCATCTAGTAGCACCAGGTCCTACATTAGAATGTTCCCAAATAAAATGTTAAAAGTAATAGACATATTCTCTTTTCTTGTACCATTTGCATAAAGCGTCCAAAGTTGATAAATCAGAAACATGCAATGAAATTTGCATTTATAAGAATACATTCGTAATTTTTGTTAATCTTTATATCTCACTTCAAAAGAATTGACATTCTCTGGTGTCATGGTTGTGTTTTTCTGCAGCTGACAAAATGGCCGATAAAAATGGCTGACAAAAAGCCCCAAAGCTTCAGGGCACACAATAGCAACCACAGAATCATTATTGAAGAAAACAACAACATAATCAGAAAGAGTCTACTGGAAAAAATAATTCAATAATTTAAAAGCAAAAATCTTGAAAGTATTTATTTTGTATCCATTGTAGAGTTAAACAATGTTAAAATGTCAGCCAGAATTTTTTTGTTATGGAAGGATGGCATAAATGAAAGAAAATAATAAGTCATCTTCTAATGGGTAACATTTCTTTTCTTTTCCTAACTACCAACTGGTGTAAATTACTATCAAAGTGTCAGATATAGTTATATAATAATAACCTATAATATAAATCTCACCTGTCTGTTTAAATGTATGTATGTATGTATGTATGTATGTATGTATGTATGTATGTCATATGCTACTGGTACCATGTAACCCAGTACTACCTGCCTCATGGTCGGGTCACCGGCGACTAAACTGGTTCCCCCACCAGAATTGTTTGGAGAGGAGGGTGGCTAGTATCCCTGAAGGATTAAAGACAAGACCTTCCAAAGGGTGAATGAACCCTTTTTCAGGGTCAACGGCCAACTAGCACCGTGTGTGTTTGTGTGTATGTATGTGTGCGTTGGGGTGGAGAAGGCTCCCGTAAGCCGTGGTGAAGGCAACCTTTCTAGGAGAAGCAAATCTAATTTAAAAAAACCATAAAGTGGGAGACCAGTACCCACATTAAGCTGGTCTGCAGTTTAACTTGTTGCTGGCTATCTTGCTCTTGCTTGTTGCTGGATCTCAACATTTTGAACCGAAAGAGAGACTTAGCTGTCGTACAAAGCTAAGACTCTGTAACATCATCTGTGTATAGATACTCCCTCAGGCATTTGTCTATTAAAATGGTCCTGTGGTGATGGAAGTCATTGTTGGGCTCATGGACTTTAAGTGTCTGAGGGAGTGGCACTTGCCTGAAAAGACGTTGCAATCATCATGTATGTATGTATGTTTGTCTCGCAAAAACGTTTGAAAGAGGCGACGGATTTTCACAAGATCGGTATCATTTTGAAGCTCGATCCTTCGGATGACAAGTATCGAAAAATTGGCCAAAAACATTAATTCCTTCACTCTCAACTGAGCACTTTTCTACAGGGAGGGGTCGGTTTTTTTGCTGATATTTTCGAAAGTCATCGCCTCTTTTTGATTGTGCCTTAATTTAAACCTCGCTTCCGGTTTGGCGATGGGTGCAACAGCAAACACGACACGTTTTATTTTTTTTCACTTTCTTTTTCTCCTTCGCGGTATGGGTTTGAATCTGCTTACTACTCCTAATTTTTTTTTTTTGCTCTCACAATTTTCCTTCTTTTTTTTTCCCCCTCAACCAACACCCTTACACACACCTCCACTTTCTTTTCCACCTTCATTGAAACCATTGCTAAAAGGGAAAATATGATGGAAAAAAAATGAAATCTGCTTCATTCGAAACCTTAACCCTGATCTAATAATTATTTTTTAACAAACAAGCATTTTCACCTGGTCAAAGTAATAAGACCACTTTAATAAAATCGGCTAGTTTTGAAAAAATACGAAAAGCTTTCTATGTTACTAAAAGCAACTTGTTAGTGGATAAAAAACATCTTACTAAATTATAAATGGCAAAAGGGAAACCATTATCAGAGTTTGAGAGAGGAAGGATCTTTGAGATTAATAGGGGTGGACTCTCCCATAAATCCATTGCAAACGAAGTGAATCGTAGCAAAACGGTCATCACAAAATTCAGATCAATATGGGCACAAAAAGAGTCTAGGTCGACCAAAAAAATAACCCCATCACTGGATCGCCATATCAGAAGAAGTTTAAAAAAAAATCCAGTATGAGTTCAAGTCGATTGAAAAGCCAAACAGCTGTAGAATGTAGTCCTAAAACCATCAGAAGGCATCTAAAAATGAAGGGTTTCAATCATTTAAAGTGACTGCAGAAACCACGTCTTCTTGAACAGCACAAAACTAACCGACTTAATATGCCACCAAATACCAGACTTGGGATGAAGAGAAGTGGGAAAATGTAATTTTCTCCGATGAGAAAAAGTTTAATCTAGATGGTCCAGATGGATTTCAACACTATTGACATGATAAAAATTTGCCCAAAGAGACTTTTTCAACTCGATATAGTGGAGGAGGGTCTTTAATAATCTGGGGTGCTTTCTTGTTAGCTGGGACCCTAAAGTTGCAAGTAATGAAAGGCCGGCAAACATCATTGAAGTACATTTCAATGTTTGAAAATGCTTCTATCAGGACTGAAGGTCCACGTCTGTGTGGAAGAAATTGGATTTTCCAGCAAGACAACGCTGCAATACACACTTCTCGACAAGCACGAGAATACTTTTCTTCAAATAATATAGAATTGTTAGATCATCCAGCATGTTCTACGGACCTCAATCCCATTGAAAATCTTTGGGGATGGATGGCAAAAGAAGTGTTCAAGAATGGAACCCAGTATGATTCGATAAAGGAACTTTCTGATTCAGGGATAAAATTCCTTCACAACTGATAAAAAACTTAGTCACAAGCATGCCGAAGAGAATTTTTGAAGTAATTCGTACTAATGGAGGCTATACTAAATGCTGAGACCCCTTTTAGTAATTTATAATTGCCTTTTCTTAGATAAATTATCAGTGGTCTTATCATTTTGACCAGGTGAAAATGTTTGTTTTTTAAAAAATAATTATTAGGTCAGGGTTAAGGTTTCGAATGAAGCAGATTTCATTTTTTTCCATCATATTTTCCCTTTTGGCAATGGTTTCAACCATTTGTTTGATTAAAAATTCGATAATATGCGTAAACGCTTACTTTCTGAAATGATCTTATGATTTTGACCAGGACTGTATATATATATATATATATATATATATATATATATATATATATATATATATATAGTGGCAAAACCAAAAACAAGAAGGAATAACTTCATATTTGTATTTTTTTTGGATATTACAACTGTTTCGACATAAATTAGACAATTCCATTTGTCCGTTCATCTGTCCATACTTTTTCAATTCGTACGCCTTGGAAGTTTTTGAAAGTTTGCACAAACATTAAACATGATGTGAGTAAAAAAGTAACAGAATGGATTTTCCGTAAAACTGCAGTTGTCCCCCAAGGGTGCCTTTCGGGTTAAATTAACACTTTTGTACTTATTAAAAAAAATTGATGCCTTGGATTTTTATAAAACTTTCTGAAAAGTTGCAACTAACTGATTTCTTTATTATTTTGTTTGTTTATACATGTGATAACTCTTGGGTGTGCTCCAGGGGCTCTTTTAGGACGAATAAAAACGCTCCATTTTTGCGACTAATTTACCATGTTTGTCCAAAATTTTTGGGTGTGTCTGTTTTGTATGGTGCTGAACTCAAAATGTTAAGGCCTTGGAGACTTTTGGGGCTGAATGGAGGGTGGCAAATGATGGACTTAGCCATTTCTTTTTTTTTTGCATTGTGCAGAACTCAAATTTACATATATTAAGGCCTAAAACTGCACCGTTTGTTCATTTTCACCAGGATTTGACGACCCCTGGGGACTTTTGGGGCTAAATGGGGGGAGAGGGGCAATGCTGAACTTAATCATTTTTTTATGCTTCATTCACTGTGCATTCATGGGGGACCATTCATGCTTTATTTATTTAGTTTTACAATCACTTCTATATATTAGGTGCAAGATAATAATTAATAGAAATCTGCATGAATTAAAATATAGAGCGGCCTGTTAGTAGTTCAGAATACTTTAAAATTTAAAAATCACTAAAATAATTAATGCATCTTCCTAGAATTTATTATCAATTTTCTGTTGAGCACTTAGCAAAATTAAAAAAAAAAAAAATGAATTTTCCTAATGCAGTCCCAGAATTTTATTTATAAGAAATGTTTTTTTTCTTTTTTGGTAATGTTTTTTTTTTTCAATATTATGAGGAGCACATGGTTGGTAATCTACAAAAAAGTTACGCCATTGCTTTTTTAATGTCTGTTGCGGGGCCGGTCGTCCAGGGACAATCGACCCAACTAACAAGGTAGACACGAGCAAAAAGTAAACAGCACAAAAAAGGCAAAGAAGAATAACAGACACAGGTTATTTGGTTAAAGACGAGGGTTCGCCTTTTATTTGCAAAGAAAGTGAAAAAATCATATGATCTGGATGCTGGTCGCCTGGAAGGTCGCATGTCACTGGAGGTCTGGAACAGGTACTCTAGACGTAGAGTGGTTCAGGGTTGTTCGCTGGGTCTGGAACAATCGGCTGGACGTCAGGGCAATTCAGAAACAGACGGTGGACACTGAGAATGAAGCGGTCAGTGTTAAGGAACGGACGGCACTGAGAATGGAGGATCAGTGTTAAGGGACAGACGGTCGGTAGGAAACTAGGTGCAAGTGAGGTTGCAGATCGGAGGAACAAGGTCCAGGTGAGGTTGAAGGAAAGCTGCAGGAGGAAGTTGGAGGCACTGGAGGCACCAAGGGCTGGAAGGCTGCAGGAATGAGCAGGAAGCCACTGGAGTGAGCAGGAGACTGGGAGTGAAGTTCGCTGCTGCTGGGTCTCAGGAAGCAAGCACCAGTGAAAAAACTTATTAGCCTGATAACGGCTGTTTTAACTGCTGCTGAAATCTTTCGGCTGATGGATTCGATCAACGTGACTGGTATCATCAGTTCTCCTACTCCCTAGCCAAGTTGCCAGATTGGGCTGAAATGAGCTGTATTGATTTGGCCAGCGTGATGTTAGTGGAGTCGCTCCCAATAAGACAAACAAATGACTCTAATTAATTCTAGGACGAAATTTCTGCAATCAAAAGTAGATTGGAAGTTTGTTGATTCCATTTAAATTAATTTCGTCTAAAAGTCAAATGCCTGAATTATTGGCATTTTGTTGATATATTTGAATTCCAACGTGCTTAGCGACGTCGATGATGAAAAGAGAAAGGGAAAGTGAATTTATTCACTGAACCCGGATATGTTCATATGTTAGTTCGCGTTGGCTTAGTTTAAGGTAAGGGAAAGGCAAAGAGAACAGTGGGGTGAAGAAAGGAAGAAAAAATGAGGGCAGTGATTTTGAAATCGCAACATGTCTATATAATGTCGCTGCAACATCATTTTGTTAGTTAAGGTTGCTGCTGTTTTTAAATGTACAATTAGTACATGTCAGATTAGTGGCCAGATGTGCAGTGTCAGATAATCATGAAAGATTTCTTCAACATCCTGAGATCTTGAGTTCTGATGAAGCATGGATGAACTACTATTGGTTAATCTTTCTATCCAAGGCTTAATAACGTTTTCCATCATCTCCCATATGGCCAGTAGTATTCACATTAAAGCTACATGAAAAGTTTGGAGGTTAGATGGGGGGGGGGCATTTGGCTTTGAAGCTTGTCAAATTTATCTCCCTTGAACTACTATGTATGTAGCATTGTCTTAAGGAAAATCAACATCCACACAATACTAAAGATTCAATGAAAGATGCCATGATTTAGATAGTCCAAAATTTGGAATTCCCTTCCGGGTTCCTGCTTTCCTGACTTTACTGACATGCAGAGGTTCAAGTGTAATGTAAACAGACATCTTACTGCTCAACTACCTACATAGTATCCCTGCAAATTATGTCTCAGATAGTAGTCCCCTACATCAAAGTGGCATAGCACTGTGCCTTATTTTGGGTGAAAATACACTAAAATAAAAAAGAAAAGAAATAAGAACCACTTGATTTGTACATATATTTCCGATCCTGGAGAGAGACAATGGATACCCTCTGTAAGGTTGTACAGGAAGTCTATGCTGAAACAGGTATGTAAATGGTTTGACTGTAGTTAGGGGTGACCCAAGATTCCCTTTTCATTGGGTACTACACAAAGATGTAGAGGAGGGTGTCATTTTTATTTCTGCATTACCTCACTTAGACTCAATTTTCACCTTATACTGCTGAGTGTTTAACAAGGAAGCATCGCATACAGTTTTTTGAGGACTATTCCCTCATTCTCTCATCTTCTGGCCATTTAAAGAACAATCTAACGATTATGTCAAATGGCTGGTCAGGAAGCAAGGGTTGTAGAATCCTTATGAACCAGCATTGCTTGATCAAAAAGTTCAAGATGACTGAAAAGAATGCTGGGGTAAGCAGAGATAGACTAGTGTTATTTAAAACTTTTCAATTTACTAGTTGCACAGCCAAGGCTTGAGAGTATTGTTTACCTTACTATTCAGTCTATAATTGAATATATGGATTCATACTTTTCCCAATAGTATTAGTGAAAATGATGCCAAAGAATTTGAACCTGGCACGTCATGCCTTAAATTCATGCATGCAATTACTACACCATACAACTTGAAGTATTGTATGTAAGTTAAAAGATATGGTTGAAGGCTTAACAATGCAGAATATGGAACAATTGTTGAATTTTTTTTTTATTACATTTTCACCATGTTGCCAGTTTGATGTTTTTCAAAAAATTTTTTTAATTCAATTTTCATCCCAAACAAGACACAGTGCAACTTAGAAGTAGGGGGCTACTATCGGGGACATAATTTGCAAGGGTTTTATGGAGGGAAATGAGTAGTAAGATGTTTGTTCACATTACACTTCAACTTCTGCATATCAGTACAGTTGGGAAAGCAGAATCCCGGAAGGGAGTTCCAAAGAGTTGCAGTTCTAGGGAAGAAACTATTGGAGTAAAAGGCTTTCTTACACCTAGGGATCTCTACTGTAAAGGGGTGGGACTTAGTTGCTTGTCGGGATTGTCGGAGATAGTCACGTCGAAGAGGTACAAGTGCTTACAATTCGTCAGAGCATTCACCATTAAAGTATTTGTAGAACAGGCAGAGAGATGCAACATTTTGTTGATGGGACAGAGGCTGAAGCTTAGATGACAGTTCAGGACCTATCAGGTTGGCGACTCTCTTTTGTATCCTGTCCAGGAGTGAGAGACAAGCAGCAGATGCACCAGCCCAAACGTGACAACAGTACTCCATACATGGGTGAATGGTGGCCTTATAGAGGTACAGGATACTTTCAGGCGTAAGTAATTTTCTAGCATGATAGAGAGAGCCCACCTTCTTTGCAGCAGCCTTGGCAATGCTCTCAATGTATCTATTCCAGTTCATGTTCCCTGTAAACGTTAGGCCGAGAAGTTTAAAAGAATTACTTTCAGGTAATGTGTTCTTGGCCATTGCTATTGGTGGTAGAGAAGGATTTTTGTAGTTATTGAAGGAAACAAGCTTAGTCTTGGCAGCATTGAATGTGACCATCCATTTTTGTCCCCATTCCACTACAGATTGGAGGTCATCCTCTAGTGTTATTGCCATTTCCTTAGATATGTGTTCATTTGTTTTCCCCTCATGCCTGTCATAGAGACTGGTGTCATTCGGCAAATATGCCCATCTCCGAAACAATTTTTATCAGGGAGGTAATTTATGAATATCAGAAATAATAAAGGTCCAAGGATAGATCCCTGAGGTATTCCCGCATTTATATCATATTGTTTAGATGTATGACCGTTGAGGACAACTTGGATTTTTCTCTTACTTAAGAAGGATTTAATTATGTTAAGTATTCTACCAGTGATACCATATGATCTCATTTTCCTTAGAAGACCATCGTGCCATACCCTGTCAAAAGCCTTAGATATATTAAGGGCTACCATTCTACCCTCCCTTGTTTTGTCCAGTGAACAGTATATATGTTTAGAGACTACAGTTAAGATATCTGCTGTTGAACGGGCTTGCCTAAATCCATATTTTTTGTCAGTCAGGAGTTTAGCAGCTGTTAGGTGTTGGACGTAGGGCTTGATTAACTAAGGACTCAAATATTTTGGTGAAAAACAGGAGGAGGTTAATGGGGCGATAATTTAGTGGGTCAGTTCTTTCACCAGAATTCTTGAAGACTGGTACCACAGAAGTGGTTTTCCAGCAGTCGGGAAAGCAAGATTCGTTAAGGCATTTATTGTAAAGTTTGGAGAGAACTGGAGCAACCTCAGCAGAGCATTTTTTTATTAGCACAGCCGGGATGAGATCTGGTCCACATGCTTTTGAGGTGTCTAGGTTTTTTATGATACCATGCACCTGAGAAGGGGTGATTTTCAAATCGTCTAGTGTGCAAAGGAAAGTCAGGGAGGGAGTGGTGTGCCGGGTTCAGTGTGGAGTTTGAGGCAAACCGACTGACAAGCAGATTAACCTTGTCAGTTGCCGTGCAAGCAACCTCATGATTGTTTGATAGTGGGAGAATCGTTGACTGCCCATTATTTACTACACTGTTGTAGATTTTCCAAAAATCACGGGTTACTAATTTCTGTGCTTCGATGCGTTTTCTGGTGGTTTCAGTGTAATCTGTCTTAGCTGTCGTTATTACTCTCTTACAATTATTTCTAGCTTCTATATACTTCTGTCTGTTTGAACTGGATTTATGTCGGTTGAATCTGCCTTTGAGCAATGGCAGCTGCACAAGCAGAAGTAAACCATTGGGGAGAGTGGGGCTTGCTATAGAATTTCCGTGTGGTAACATGTGCTTCAATTGCAGTTGTGAACCATTCAGTGGTCTCATTTGCACACTGTTCCGCTGGAAGAGAAAATATATTTTGCCATGGGGCATCTCTGATGAGTTCCCTGATGGCTTCCTGTTTTGTAATACCTCATTGTTTTGAGTAATGGGTCTTCAGTTTTGGGGCGAGAATTTAGAGTGATTTCTACCATTATCACAGCATGATCAGCATTCCCGAGTGGGCTGTGGGCATTTGTTGTACAATCATCGGGAACTGTTGTCAGAAATAGATCTAGAAGTGAGGCATGTTGATCTTGCTGGCCTGGGAAACATGTCGGAAATATAACCGTCTGAGATAGGGATTGGAATATAGAGAAGCTATGTGTTGTGCTACCAGCTATGTCTGTTTAATTAAAGAATCCAAGCCAGTTACTGTGGTGGACATTGAAGTCACCAAATACATGTACTTATGCGCTAGTAACGAGGGAGGGTTCTATATCTATGCTGTCAGAGACTTTGTTTATTAGGGTACAGTCCTGTGTTGAGGGAGAATGGTAGAGAAAATACAAGTAGCTAATATTATGTTGCATATTTAGTCTGAAGCACATAAATGCCTGGTAGGGGGCTACTATCAGAGACCCAAGTTGCAGGGGTACCATGTAGGGAGTTTAGCAGCAAGATGTCTATTCACATTACACTTGAACTTCTGCATGTCATTACAGTTGGGGAAACAGGAAACCGGAAG
>NC_136494.1:116356234-116358734 GCF_053919585.1 Euprymna scolopes
CCTTTATGAATTATCATATATTACAAGGAATAATGGATAATTTGCCTGGTGAACTAATTCGGGGAAAAAATAAAAAAATGATATTGATTATGTCGTTCATTAAATTCTATCTGTGTTTGTTTACAATATCACGTCAGCTGATATTTGGGCTTCTGATTAATGTTTAGCTTTAAAACATGCAAAAAAAAGAAATGCTTTTAAATGGTACCTCTTCTTTTATTGTAAATCGAACTCAATAAAAAAAAATTAAAATAAAATGGTGATATATATCCGGACTTCAATAGCGAATCATTCGATCTGTAGTTGAATGTTCTACTACAGAGCTATATCTCCAGATGACAAGAAATCTGATTTTTTTTTTTAGAAGAAATGATTTGCTGAGATTTTATTATTTCTCTTCGCCAGTGTAACATAAAATATTCCCTTGTAAAAATTCTTTATCGAATGAATTTCTGTACAAGACATATCTAAATACATTGCCACTCATATAAACTACCTTTGTGTGAAATTTGCAAAAGATAGGCTCAACCGTTTTGGAACATATGAGGAACTCTCTCTCGCTCACACACAGTGACTTATATATATATATATATATATATATATATATATATATATATATATATATATATATATTTAGCTGATGTTGAAGCATTTCTCCTAACAAATACTCTGAATATCTTAGCACTAAGTGAGACTAACCTACACTCCTCCATCCCCTCTAACTACTTTATCATGCGTGGATATCTCCCACTCTGCCATAAGGACTCTGACAGACATATGCACGGACTTGGAGTTTACATTCGTAATACCCTTCCCTTGACTAGAGAAACAAACCTAGAAACGGACGATCAAGCCTTTATGTGCTTTAGACTAATCATGCAACATAACATTAGCTACTTTTATTTTCTCTACCGCTCTCGCTCGGCCCAGGACTGCACCATAATAAACAAAGTCTCTGACAGCATAGACACAGCACTCTCCCTCGACACTAGTGCACAAGTATATGTATTTGGTGATTTTAATGTCCACCACAAAAACTGGCTTGGATTCTCTACTTACACAGATGCAGCAGGCAGCACAACACATAGCTTCTCTATATCTCACTCCCTATCACAAATGATTATGTTTCCAACCCGTTTCCCTGACCAGCAAGAACAACACGCATCACTTCTAGATCTGTTTTTGACCACAGTTCCTGATGATTGTATAACGAATGCTGAGAGCCCACTTGGGAACGCTGATCATGCAGTGATAATGGTTGAAATCTCCCTAAACTCTAGAGCCAAAACTGAAGAGCCAGTGCTCAAAACAATGAGATATTATAAAAAGGCTGACTGGGAAGCCATCAGAGATCTTATCAGAGATGCTCCATGGGGAAATATTTTTTCTCTTCCTGCTGAACAGGGCGCAAATGAGACCACTGACTGGTTCAAAACTGCAATCGAAGCACATGTTCCCATGCGGAAATTTTATAGCAAGCCCCACTCTCCCCAACAGTTTACTTCTACTTGCGCAACTACCATTGCTCAAAGGCAGCATGCATACCACAGATTTAACCGACATAAGTACAGTTCAAACAGACAGATGTATATAGAAGCTAGAAGTAATGTTAAGAAAGAAATAGCGACAGCTAAGAGGGAATTTACTGAAACCACTAAATGCATTTTTATGCATTGAAGCACAAAAATTAGGAACTTGTGACTTCTGCAAAATCTACAACAGCGTAGTAAATAATGGGCAATCAACAATTCCCGCACTAACCAACAATCATGAGGTTGTTTGCTCAGCAACCGAGAAGACTTGCATGCTTGCCAGTTGGTTTGCCTCGAACTCCACACTGAACCCTCTGAACCACCCCGTACCTGACTTTCCTACGTGGACAGACGCCAACCTAGACGATTTGAAAATCACCTCTGCTCAGGTGCATGCTATCATAAAAACCTTGATACTTCAAAAGCATGTGGACCTGATCTCATCCTAGCTGTGCTATTAAAAAGTGCTCAGCTGAAGTAGCTCCAGTTCTCTCCAAACTCTACAACAAATACCTTAATGAATCTTGCTTTCCGGACTGTTGGAAAACTACCTCTGTGGTACCAGTATTCAAGAATTCTGGTAAAAGAACTGACCCATTAAACTATCTTCCTATTAGCCTCCTCCCACTTTTTGCCAAAATATTTGAGACCTTAATTAACCATGCTCTAGTCCATCACCTTACAGATGCTAAACTTCTGACTGACAAACAATATGGATTTAGACAAGCCCATTCCACAGCAGACATCCTAACTGTAATCTCTGAATGTATATACCATTCACTGGACAAAGCGGAGGAGGGCAGAGTGGTAGCTCTAGATATATCTAAGGCTTTTGACAGGGTATGGCATGAGGGTGTCCTCAGGAAAATTAGATCATACGGTATCACTGGTAGAATACTTAACATAATTAAATCCTTCTTAGATAAGAGAAAAATCCAGATTGTCCTCGATGGTCGTACATCTAAACA